>NC_057710.1:22889817-22942319 GCF_004010195.1 Chiloscyllium plagiosum | reverse complement strand
ACCTTATCAAAGGCTTTACTGAAGTCCATGTATACCTCGTCAACTGCCCTACCCTCATCTACATGCTTGGTCACCTTCTCAAAAAACTCAGAGGTTTGTGAGACACGACCTGCCCTTGATGAAACCACGTTGACTATCTGAAATCAAATTGTTGCTTGCTAGATGATTATAAATCTTATCTCTCATAATCGTTTCCAAAACCTTCCCTACAACAGGAGTAAAGTTCATTGGTCTATAATTACCTGGGTCATCTCTCCAGCCCTTCTTGAACAAGGGCACAATATTTGCAATCCTCCACTCCTCTTGTACTAAACCTGTAGACAATGATGACTCAAATATCAAAGCCAAAGGCTCTGCTATCTCCTCCCTAGCTACCCAGAGAATCCTCAGATAAATCCCATCCGGCCCAGGGGACTTGTCTACTTTCACTCCTTCTAGAATTGGTAACACCCGTCCATAACTAACCTCGATCATTTCTAGTCTAATATCTCATACCTCATTCTTCTCCTCTACAATGTTCTCCTTTTCCTGAGTGAAAACCAATGAGAAATATTCGTTTAGCACCTCTCCGATCTCCACAGGGTCCACACTCAACTTCCTACTTTTATCTTTGACTGGCCCTATTCCGACCCTAATCATCCTTTGATTCCTCACATACCTATAGAAAGCTTTAGGGTTCTCCTTCATTCTATTTGCTAAAGACTGTTCGTGTCCTCTCTTTGCTCTTCTTAACTCTCTCTTTAAATCCTTCCATCGCCTCATCTGAACCATCTTGCCTCATCAATACATAAGCCTCCTTCTTCCGCTTAACAAGAGATGCAATTTCTGTAGTAAACCACGGGTCTCTTACCTTATCACTTCCTCCCTGCCTGACAGGGACATACCTATCAAGGGCACGCAATATCTGTTCCTTAAATCAGCTCCACATTTCCATTGTCTGCATCCCCTGCATTTTGCTACCCCATTATATGCATCATAAATTCTTGCCTGATTGCATTATAATTGGCTTGCCCCATCAATAACTCTTGACCTGTGGCATGTACCTATCCCTGCAAGCTCACCTACTTTATTTCGGATTCTTCTGACATTGTGTCAGGAAACCTTCCTGTACACATTAGACAAAAACTGATCCATCCGACGTACTAGAGTTATAGCATTTCCAGTCAATGTTGGGGAAGTTAAAGTCCCCCATAATGACCACCCTGTTCCTTTCACTCCTACCCAAAATAATTTTGCTCATGCTCTTTTCCTGGAACTCTGCAGAGGCCTATAAAAAACTCCAAGAAGTGTGACCTCTCCTCTCCTGTTTCTAACCTCAGCCCACACTACTTCAGTAGACGAGTCCTCATCAAAAATTCTCTCAGCCACCATTATACTATCTTTGACTAACAAGGCCACACCTCCCCCTCTTTTATCGCCTTGCCTGTTTTTAATGAAAGATCTAAACCCTGGAACCTGCAACAGACATTCCTCACCCTGCTCTATCCATGTCTCCGAAATGGCCAGAACATCGAAGTACTGGGTACCTATCCATGCTGCAAGCTCACCTACCTTATTTCGGATACTTCTGCCAGCACATTCCTGTGACCCTGAAATCCTGCCCCTGTCCTCCCTACTGTCATCCTCCTGTGCACTGCAACTACACCTCCAGTTCCCATCCCCCTGATGAGCTAAACCCACCCGAATAGCACCAGCAAATTTCCCACCCAGGATATTAGTACCCCTCTGGTTTAAGTGAAGACCGTCCAGTTTGCACAAGTCCCACCTTCCCCAGAATGAGCCCCAATTATCCAAAAACCTGAAACCCTCCCTCCTGCACCATCCTTGCAGCCACGTGTTCAGCTGATACCACTCCCTATTCCTTGCCTCACTATCATGTGTCACGGGTAACAAACCAGAGATAACAACTCTGTTTGTTCTAGCTCTCAGCTTCCACCATAGCTCCCTGAAATCCTGCCTTACATCCCTAAACCTCTTTCTACCTATGTCGTTGGTACCTACATGGACAACGACTTGAGGCTGGTCACCCTCTCCCTTCAGGACCCCAAAGATACGATCCGAGACATCACGGACCCTGGCACCTGGGAGGCAACACACCAAACGCGAGTCTCATCCGTTCCCTACAAACCTTCTATCAGACCTTCTAACTACTGAGTCCCCAATGACTATCACTCTCCTCCTTTCGGGACAGG
This sequence comes from Chiloscyllium plagiosum, assembly GCF_004010195.1. Lineage (NCBI taxonomy): Eukaryota > Metazoa > Chordata > Chondrichthyes > Orectolobiformes > Hemiscylliidae > Chiloscyllium > Chiloscyllium plagiosum. Next base: position 22,940,127 of record NC_057710.1, on the reverse strand, counting down.
CCCTGTGCCAGAGACCTGGGCCCCTGGTAAATCATCCCCCTCGACACTATCCAAAACGGTATATATGTTTTTCAGGGGAACAACCACAGGGATCCCTCCACTGACTGTTTTTTCCCCCTTCGAACAGTCACCCAGCTTTCTTCGTGTCTAGGAGTAACTACTTCCCTGTAACTCCTATCTATCACAGCCTCTGCCTCCCGAATGATCCGAAGTTCATCCAGCTCCCGCTCCAGTTCCCTAACACAGGCTTGGAGGAGCGAGAGTTGGGTGCACTTCCTGCAGATGTACTTGGATGGGACACTATTGGCGTCCCTAACCTCAAACATCATGCAGGAGGAACATTGCTCTCCCTGCACTGCTATCCCTGCTAGTCCCCTAGTCACAAAGTGAAAAAGAGACTCTTACCTGATATGTCCTGATATATACACACAAATGAAGAGGGACATCAGTTTGTCTGGGACAATGCATCCATCCTAAGACAGGCTAAACAAAGACATGCACAGGAATTCCTAAAGGCCGTAACTCCATCAACAAACATATAGATGTGGACTCCACTTACCAACCTCTCAGAATCAGAACCGGAAATGATTTCACCTACCACAACAAACCGAGACAGATAAATAGCAAACAGGGCAGAACACCAACACTTCACCAGAGGCTTACTGGTGATGTTACCAAGCAGGGTGACGAAATATCTGAGAACAAATCTACAGCTCAGCGAGCAAATTTACAACTTGGAGCTCAGCAGGTCTGGCAGCATCTGTGGAGGGATATCAGGATTGAAACGTTAACTCTGATTTATCTCCACAGATGCTGCCAGACCTGCTGAGCTTTGAGCAATTTCTATTTTTGTCTCTGATTTACATGATTCTTTCAGTTTGAATTAAACTCCTAGCATGGCATTTTTGTCCTAACTAATCAGGAATTCAAGGGCTGATATAAATAAATGTTACCGAAACATGCAAATTCACAGAAAATGGTTAACGAATGCCGCACAAAGTAAAAATCTCCTGTCTTTGGATCTGATCTATATGTGACTCCTGTTCTGCATTAAATTCTACAAGTCCTCTGAACTAACCAAGCAAGCCATTCAACTGTGCAAGAGCAAACAGGCTTGGATAGTAAAGGCCTACCTTGCAGTGACTCCTACATCTTGAGAACTGCTATTAAAAAATCCGGATGCAGAATGTCACGACTGTGTAATTATGCTATTGTATATTTTATGAAGAAGGCTAATTTGAGCTTGAATAAGTAACACGGCATATGAAAAAAATAGCTGCCAAAAGTCACACAGCTCACTCCTGTTGATGCATTGCATTCAATCAAAAACAAATCGACTGGTCTATATCTCCTTAGCAATCGCAAAGGGATCCAGTTAGAATTGGATTGTCTTTTTGAACAATGCACTGGGTTTAGAAGGTGTAAAAGTCCCACACATCTGAGACAAGCAAGGCTCTGGAAGAAACTCCTCACAGAATTCCAACATAATTGGCTTACTTTGTGGGACAAAAGTTCATCAACCATCTTCGAAGAGAATTGACAGTGAAAAGGAAAGGATTGCTTCAGAAATAAAATTAATTAATTAATTAAAACATTTTAAAATAGAATTAATTCTTCTGGAATAGTCCAGGCAATCTATAAGTGCTATAACCACAGAGCTGGTGAGGATCAAAAAAACCTTTTCCTTCCTTCAAAGCCTGCTCCATTACTTGGCTCTACTGCTGGAAGCAACCTCCAACTATTAAAATACAGAATCCATCACAACTGCTCAATCTGACTTCAAAGGCTAATCTTTTCAATTCATCTCAATTAACTCAAGCAACACACTCAAAGTATACCACAGAGACCTATCGAGGCTCTCTCTTTATAAATAATCTTGTGCCTTATCTGTATATATTTTAATCATGGTATTTATAAAAATTCCTAATGTTGTCTTTTTATTTGTTAGAAATATTTAACAATAACCTGTAATAAATTAAATTTGAACTGTTTCTACAAAAGCTTGAGTCCTGGTCCACTTTCACTTGTTCATGTAAATTACAAAGGGGGCTAACTACAATTTCTAATTTAAAAATCATACAACACCAGGTTATAGTCCAACAAGTTTATTTGGAAGTGCTGGCTCTCAGAGCACTGCTCCTTCATCAGGTAACTAGTTATCTGATGAAGGAGCAGTGCTCTGAAAGCTAGTGCTTCCAAGTAAACTTGTTGGACTATAATCTGGTATTGTCTGATTTTTAACTTTGTCCACCACAGTCCATCACCAACACCTCCACATCATGGCTACAATTTCAATGACCACACTGTGAACATGCCTGATGGTCACGACAAGAAGTTGTTTATAAGGCCAAGCTCTGTGACTATAAGGAACATAATCTATTGAATGGAGTAGGAAGCAGCTTCTCTTAATATTCTTTCACACATGTGGGAGATCTCTGGATTGGCCTGCATTTGTTGCCTGTTCCTAACTGAGATTGACAAGGTGATGATTGAGGAGGAGCTGCTTTTTTGAGCTACTGCAGATGCACCCATAGAACTGTTGGGAAGGGTGTTCTTGGATTTTGACCTAGCATCAATGAAGGATGTAGTGAAGAAAATAGGACATTGAAGTGATATAGCTCCAAGTTGGCATGGTATGTGGTTTGGAGTGAAATTTGCAGGTGATAGCATTCCCATGCGTCTGCTATCCACCTCATTCTAGTTGGTTGAGGTTACAGGTTTAGAAGGAGGTTTGACATGTTGTCGTAGTGGATCTGATATTTAGTACACATTCTAGTATTTTGTGTCAGTGGTGGTGGAATTAGGTTAGTGTGGGGGCTTGTCCAAATGGGTTCTTGGACATGGACAATGGGTGAGTGCAATAATAATTAGTTGCGAAAGATTGGAAGGACAGGCACCCATTGTGGATATTAAAACATTAAAATGCTATTGGAAGTAGTAAATACTTTTCTGTAGGGGGAGGAAGTAGCCCTGACTGCTTTACAAAGGTTAACTAAGGCACGATTAATAGATTTATCAACAAGGTTGAAGGTGAAATTTCCTGCAAAAACTAAGAAGGCGAGATGATTGAAGTCCTATTTCAGCATTTGGGATTGATGGAAAAACAGAAGTGGTGAGTCAATTGAGTTCGCAAAAATCCATTTGCAGTTAAGGCGGTTTGAGCATGAAAAGGGCAACTGAAAAGACAACAGGAATGTTTTAAAAATCTGAACTTGAGCTCCCCTAGAGGAGAAGGAAATAGGAACAGCAACAGTTAGGAAGTGGAAAATCTGCAGCTCTCTCTGTGTCTCCCCCCTCCCCCCTCTCTCTCTCTCTCTCTTTCTCTTTCTTTCTCAGTCTCTCTCTCTCTGTCTCTGTCTCTGTCTCTGTCTCTGTCTCTGTCTCTGTCTCTGTCTCTGTCTCTGTCTCTGTCTCTGTCTCTGTCTCTCTCTGTTTTCATCTCTTGATTGAATTTGGAAACCTGTTTGTTAAAATTTCTATGCCATAATATTTTGGACTACTTTTGCTGACCGTAAAAGGCTAAGTTGTGATATCTACTCAAAGATCTAGCAAGATTTCTATCTGAACTAAATCTTAGTATAAAGATTTTCTATCATTTCAGGGCTGTCAGAGATTTGGTTGTGTCCACCATTTCTGAGAGTGTTCATCGAACTTTCTCCTTTATTTTACAGACCAGTTGGACTCTCCCACAAGGGAAAACAAGAATTCCACATTGACTCCATCAAATCCCCTGAGCATCTTGCATGTTTCAATAAGGTCTCGTTTGTCCACAGTGCAATGAGTACAGGCCCAATCTATTCAATTCACCTCACAAGACAGTCCCTCTATACCTGATCTCAGCCCAGCGAACCTTCTTTGGGCTGCCTCCAATGTCAGTGTATTTTTAATTAGATAAGGGGCCCAAAACTGTCCACAGTATCCCAGTCTGTCCAGTGCCTTGTCTAACGTTAGCAAAACTTCCCTACTTTTATAAAAACCAAAGAAAAAGTGCAGATGCTGCAAATCAGAAACAAAAACAAAAACACAGATTGCTGGAAAAGTTCAGCAGGTCTGGCAGCATCTGTGAAGAGAAACCAGAGTTAATATTTCACGTCAAGTGACTCTTCCTCAGAACGTTTTCAGCAATTTCTGTTTTTGTCTCCGTACTTTTATACTCCATTTCCTTTCAAATAAAGGCCAACATTCTATTTATTATCTCTATTACCCGCTGAACTTTCATGCTAACTTTTTGTGATCCATGGGCGAAGACTCCCAAATCCCTATATAGATCTCTGTAGCTTTCTGCAGTCTTTTTCCATTTAAATAATATTCACCTTCTCTATTCTGCTTGCCAAAGTGCATAAACTGAAATTTCCCAGCATGATATTCAATTTGCCAAGTTTTTGGCCACTCACTTAACCTGTTGAGATCACTCATCCCTGTGTCATCCTTACCACTTCCAAAGTGTTCTGAGTTCTGATGAAGAGTCATAGCAGACTCAAAACATTAATTCTACTTCTCTCTCCACAAATACTGCCAGATCTGCTGCGTTTCTCCAGCATTTTCTGTGCTTAGTTCTGAATTCCAGCATCCACACTATTTTGCTTCTGTACGATTGAATTAAGTCTTCACTAGGAGGAGAAAGTGAGGTCTGCAGATGCTGGAGATCAGAGATGGAAATGTGTTGCTGGAAAAGCGCAGCAGGTCAGGCAGCATCTAGGGAACAGGAGAATCGACGTTTCGGGCAATTCCTGAAGAAGGGCTAATGCCCGAAACGTCGATTCTCCTGTTCCCTAGATGCTGCCTGACCTGCTGCGCTTTTCCAGCAACACATTTCCATCTCTTAAGTCTTCACTATTCCTGTACACAAACCCTGTTGAGTTAAAGGTTTACGAGTCTTCCTAACGAGTCTTCCTATCACGAGTCTTCCTAACTGTCTACTGCACTTGCATGTTTGCCTTCAGTGACTCATGAACAAAAACACCTAGGTCCCTTTGTACATCTAACTCTATAAGCTCTCATATAAAAATATTCCACACATCTATTCTTTCTTCCAAAGTAAACAATCTCATATTTTTCCACAGTTGGTCCATCCACCTTCCTCACAACATGCATTCCTACTAGCTTTCTGTCATGCACGAACTTGGAAATATTACATTTGGTCCCCTATATCCAAATCACTGATTTGGATTTTGAACAGCAGTATCCAATAAGTACAGCATATCAACTTGAGAATGACCTAGTTATTCCTAGTTTCTGTTAACCAATCATGTCAGTGCATAATCCCATGTTACTAACCCAATTAAGCAAACCCATCCCAATTTTTCTACCTACCAACTTTATCGGAAGCGTTCCATTCACACAAAGCAGAGAGTAGCATCATGGAGAATATTAGGTTACACCCTGACAAATGCTAAGTGTTGTCAATTCTAGTAAGACAAGCAGAAACATAAATGTTCTGCAGGCTAAGCTGCATCTGTGGACAGAGAAACTGAATTGATGCTTCAGTTGGTAATCTTTCAACAGAAGCTTGAAACTAACCCTGTTCCTCCTTGCCATCAGAAACCCAAAAGTAAAATTGGAAAGACAAGCATGATATGGTGATGTAACAAGAAGAATTTTATATTCACAGTGCTGTTAAACCTGGTTGCCAGGTAATCTAACCTGTAAAGTCACTTCCTAATGTTAGGCCAAAATAATCAGGCCAAAAATGGAGCAAAAACCTCCCTGTGAGAGAAAACAATCAACAAATGCATCTTTTCTTAGATCTATTGAGGAATCAATGTAATTAGCTCATTTTAAGGTTAATTTTTTTTGCACAAAAGATGAGTGAAGCTTGATGTTTGAAGCAAGAAAGTTTTGAGTCATTTCAGCAATTGGGTTCTTATACTTATAAAATAATAAATATGTTGCAATATATTAAGTGGGAATATAACAAAGTGGGAATGTTTTAAATTCTGAAAAAGGGTTATAAATACCTGCCAATAGAAAACAAAAATATAATATTAATTCATATTCTCTTGGTTAATATAGTCATTATTCTGTATGTCGCACAATAATTTAAGTGTTAACATGGCTGACTTCTTTTCTTGACATTATGAACACAACCATCTTTATAGGTGAATGATGGGTATGAAATATGAACATCTCACCACCCCCTCCCCATTCTTTGATGTTGCGTAGTGTACTTTCAGTGCAAATAAAGTGTCACTAGCTGGAATCTGCCAGCTCTCTGTATGCAAACAATGGGAAGGCACTTTTCTAGCCCTAAAAGTCACATGAATTGCCATGTCAGATCAAGACCACAAATGTATCCAATTACTATTGTCAGAGTATCCAAATTCCAGTTTAATATCATCCTTCCGATAGCAGGCGACAGAATTGGATGCAATACTCTAAATGTGGCCTTACTTGTATAGCTGTTACATGACATCCTGTACCTAATGCTCTGACCAATGAAGGCAAGCATGTCAAACATCATCTTCACTACCCTGTCTACCCGTGATGCCACTTTCAAGGAACGATATACCTGCATCCCTGGGTCACTTTATTTAATAGCACTTTCCAAGGCCCTACCATTAACTGTGTAAGTCCTGCCAAGTTTGTCTTATTAAAATGCAATGCTTCACATTTATATGAATTTAGCTGTATCTGCCATTCCTCAGCCCATTGGCTCATCTGATTAAGATCCCTTTGTATTCTTCACTGTTCATAATTTTGGTGTGACCTGCAAACTTAGTAACCGTGCCAACTATATTCTCATCCAACTCTTTAACATAAATAGGAATATTCACATTTGTTTCAATGACAGCTTAAGGGTGATTATGATATTAGTCATCACACTCATTTATGCAAAGATCCTAACTTGAAACCTTGTGCAAAGTATCATGGGCTGCAGATGTCTGAGTTACGTTATGATTCCTGCTGATGGTAATACTGAACAAGTCAGATCCCAGAGTGAAAGGTGATGCAATAAATTTATTTTTATAATTTGATTACCATGGGGGCCAGCCACTGAACATATTTACATGGAGTTGTCAATGTAGCTTTAACAAACAAAAGAAAAGAAATAAAAGGCTGTGTATATATATATACATACATATATATATATATATATGTGTGTGTATATATATGTATGTGTGTGTGTGTATTATGTATATATAGCAATCTGTAAAGATTTTATCATAATCACCAAAAAGAAAAATTCGATGTTCTCCCCAACAAATCTCATCACAGACACTCCACCCCGGCAAATTATCATTCTTTCCATCACTGAATTGATGAGATCGCATGTGATTCTTTTCAGTGACTTTCTGTCATTTGGCAAATACAATTCTTTCCATCTCACTCCGAATCACACAGATAGGCTAATTCATTGGCTTGTACTATTTTCAGGCCACAAAAACAGCTTAAGACTTCTCTCCAGTTCTGTTGACCTGGAGACTGCTAAAAATAAAAAAAAATACCTTTCTCCTGGAGTAGACCTTTGCTTCTGCACTTAACCTACTTGTGATTCTTAGTCAGCTCTCTCTATTGGTCAAGATAAAAGCAAATTACTGCGGATGCTGGAATCTGAAACCAAAAAAGAGAAAATGCTGGAAAATCTCAGCAAGTCTGGCAGTATCTGTGGGAGAGAAAAGAGCTGACGTTTCGAGTCTAACTGACCCTTTGTCATAGCTTTGATAAAGGGTCAGTTAGACTCGAAACGTCAGCTCTTTTTTCTCCTTACCGATGCTGCCAGACTTGCTGAGATTTTCCAGCATTTTCTCTTTTTTAGTATCTCTATTGGTCACTAAGTAAACCCCTAGCAATTATCACAAATTAGCTTATCTAATCATTCAGCTTAAGGTTTCTGAAGGACTTTCTTTAGCCCACTGTTACAAATGTCTTTCTTAAAAAAGCTTGGGCATTCACATACCAAAACCCATTGTCCTCTACTTTAAAATCTAAATTGTCAAATACCTTCAATAAGAAACAATCAACCCATCACTCCTTGACATTCAAAGGTGTTATCATTAATGATTCCCACACTATCAACATCTTGAGAGTTACCTTTCACCAGAAACTCAACTGGACTCAGCACCTAAACATAATAACTACAAGAGTAGATCAGAAGCTAGGAATCCTGCGGCAGGTAACTCATCTCCTGATTCCCTAAGTCAGTTCATCAGGCAGCATCTGAGGAGCAAGAGAATCGATGTTTTGGGCTTGTCGTTTGTTCAGGATCCTGATGAAGGATCAACCCTGAAACATCAACTCTCTTGCTCCTCAGATGCTGCCTGACCTGCTGCACCTTTTCCAGTGCCACACTTTATCGACTGACTTCTCCCACATGTCCAGTCCTCGCTATCTCCTAGTTTCCTCAAAATCTGTCCACCCTTTGCAAGGCACAAGTCAGGAGTGTGATGGAATACTCCACACTTGGATGATTACAGCCCCAACACTCAGGAAGCCCGACACCATTCAGGACAAAACAGTCCGCTTGATTGGCACCGCATCCACAAATATCCACTTCCTCCACCACTGACACTCAATAGCAGCAGCGCCATCTACAAGGTGCACTGCAGAAATTCAGCAAAGATCTTTCAACATCACCTTCCAAACCCACAACCACTTCCATCTAGAAGAACAAGGGCAGCAGATACATGAGAACACCACACCTGCAAGTTCCCCTCCAAGCCACTCACCATCCTGACTTGAAGTATATTGCCGTTCCTTCCATGTCACTGTGTCAAAGTCCTGGAATTCCCGCCCTAAGGCCATTGGTTTGATTTGATTTATTGTCACATGTATTTATTACAAATAGAGTGAAAAGTGTTGTTTAGTGTCCTCATTCTTCAGCTTATAACACAGAAAATAAACTAAAACACAAAATATAAAGCCAGAAAGCTAAAACAGTAAAGTTCATAGATAGTCTTATCTCAATAAAGTTAGGTGGTCTTTTGGAACAGCTCTGTTTCTAGCTCAGCCATGGACCTGGAACTGGGCTCCTTCACCCTGAAGCCTCGAGTTCCTGCCGCTAAACCGGCCACATTGCTGCAATGGAGTTTCACCACACCACTACCGCTGGAACAAAGAGTCACAACTCTCCACTACTTGCCTTCACCAATGCCATGCCATGAGTTCATGTTGGACCGACCTCACCAATACAGCCATCGGTAGTGACACACTGGGACCAAACTCACTGCTGTCACTGCCCCCACCATCAGGTGCCTGGGCCTAGCCACGGCCATGGAGCCTCAGCTCAGCCGTTACATCTGCACCAGGAGGGGAGTATCTCTGGAACCTGCTACTCACTGGCCAGGAGACCTCAGGCTGGGCTGGAGCCCTGTCAGCTTCACCCTGGTGTTTCTGCCACCACCACCAAACACCTTCTCCTTTGTTGTTTACATGGCCTTCCTGCTCTCCCTGAGTGCAGGCCACTATCTTTGTCCACCAATCCGTGCAGGGCCTGCGACCATCAACCTATGGCACATGGACTGCAGCGGGTCAAGAAGGCAGCTCACTACCACCTTCTCAACGGACAGGCAATAAATGTTAGAGAGCCAGCAATGCCACAAGTGAATGAAAACAAATCTCAGCACAGCCCTGTATAGCTGGAGGAAAACAGCCTTGCTTCTGAACTCAAATCCTCTTGCATCATTTAAATGATATTCCATCTTTCTATTTTTGACACCGAAGTGTATAACTTCACATTTATTCACACTATACTGCAGCTGCCATGTGTTTGCCCACATAACCAAGAACAGCGAGTGCAAGAATACAAAGAGGCACAGGCTAATGTCCTGGGGGCGTGGATTTAAACTCCATCATGGCAGATGGTGAAGTTTGAATTCAATACAAATCTCACAGCAATGTGGTGGCCATTTAACTGTCCCCGGGCAATAGATTCTGGCCTAACTAGTGATACCAGCATCCCATGAGCAAACAAAAAATAAATCTGTACACAAGCAGCTATTGTAGCTTTAACTATTCAAGATTAAAGGTGTTGGCTCTGGCGATTAGCAGCTTTGTAAGAACTGCCACATTTGTCTCATCAGTCTGTCCTTCAGTGAAGATCCTCTCTTGAACAAATGTTTATAGTTATTAACAGTATCAGAGGAGAGACATGAGGACATCAACACTACAAAATAATTTTCCAAAAGGATGCTTTTCCACAGTTCAATGAACTATGCAAGACTAGGTTTTCATTATGAATTAGGTAGTAATATAATGCTTGCACAATTTAAAAAAAATATAGCCAGGGGCATCCTCATAAATCTGAAGATTACAGGCGGAGTCTGCTGCCTGCTGGCTTCAGCACATATTAGTTGGCAGAATCAGTGCAGTCCCAAAGTTTGCACTGGCTCCTGGCTCAGATCAGCACAAAATGAAAAAGCTTCAAATCATTATGTGTTGTCATCTCCAGCCTCATGGCTTACGCCCACAGCTTTCGCAAAACACCAACGTTCACCTCTTAACACGGTGCAAATGCGGTTTAAGGGGGATGGCTTTGTAAAAATGGAAGCCGGCAGAAATGGAGTGGATCTGATTAAATGACAGCCCAAGGCAGCAGCTATTAAGATGATAGCAAGGGCTGTCTACGCCTCAGTTGATGTCCCTAAGCACTTTGCTTGGTGCTTTGTGGGTTTTATGCATCGTCAGCTGTGAGCTGTAAAGTGCGCTTCTCAGTTGCAGCACTGTGTAACCTTAATAACCTCATTAAACGTCTTACAGCATAAAGCTAGTCGTTTTGAAGATGATAGCTCTGATTTCCCTTTAACTCCTCACCAGCTCTCCATTCGGCAAATGTACCCTTTGACACTAATATGGTATAAAAGTCCACAGTTCTCTGTTGGTATTAGCATTAAAAGTAGATTTAACCGAAGTTAATTGGCTTTTTTTTGACAGTAATTACTACAGTCCAGGAATCTTTGCTCAGCATTAATGGTCCACAGTAATAGATGGCACTGTAAATCATTAGGAAACAATTAAGTTAATAATTAAGGGGAGGAATGGTGGGAAAATTATCCATTTGCAATTTTCTATAAGGAATTCTTGCGTTCAGCGCTGATGGCATTTAATTGAAAGTGGCCTTGACAGAGGACACAAAAAATGCACATCCCAGTAGGATCTTTCATGCTGCAATGAAGGAGGAAGGGATAAAAAAGAACTGGTTATTATCTTTCCAGGAATCAATGGCTCTTACTGACAAGCAATGTTTGAAGTTTCTTTTCAGTATTTGTTTTAAATGCATGTCATACCTACAAGGAACCAATTGCATTTCTGATATCAGTTAAATCCATGTCCTGTATGCCATTACCTGCCTGTCCTCTTCATCTAGGAAAAGGTCAGTGTTACAGCTCTCCCTCACTGTTAGTGCGAGGGACTTTGATTGTCCTGTAGGAGTCAATTTGTTCCTTCTTTCTTGAAGCCTGTTCTTTGAAAGGTCTCACTCTAGTGAGAAATTAGGAAATAGTAGTTTGATCCCAGCAAACTTCACATCAAGATCTAGCCAAAGACACTTGTTGGTGGCAGAATCCTCAATATGTCAGGAAGGAAGCAACCACCCTTTCAAAGTTGGCTGAGAAAGCAAATCTTCAAAATGGACAGCTTCATGCGGTAAGATGTTTACTGAGATTATTGATGTTACACAACGTCATAACTGAGGAGCTGACTTTCCAGGCCATAGCTGACAGTGCATCAACCCACAAAGCTCCAAGTGGGATGTTGAGGAATGTTAACTCGGGTGTGGACAGCTCTCACTGTCTCCTTCCTACATTAGTTAAAGTGATGTAGATTTGCCTGCAGCGGTGACTGGAGCAGAGCAGGAGAACCCTTGCATCAATCTTGATCATTGTGCTTCTTTTTAGAGCGAAGAAATTCGAACTGATCCAAAATGCAAAAGTGATTGATGGAAGGAAATTGTTGAATCTCCCTTGAGCAAATGTTATTTTCTTTCTGATACACAGGCCAAGATCACATCCTAACCACTTCTGGAGGACCTAATGCAGGTACAGCAGGTAGTGAAGAAGGCGAATAGCATGCTGGCCTTCATAACAAGAGGGATTGAGTATAGAAGCAAAGAGGTTCTTCTGCAGCTGTACAAGGCCCTGGTGAGACCACACCTGGAGTAATGTGTGCAGTTCTGGTCTGTCTCCCACCTTTCTTAAAAAGTAGTACAACATTAGCCATGCTCCAATTCGCAGGAACAAGTTGGCAAAGTTTTCAAGATGGTGGGCTGGAAGCACTTTGAAGAAGGACAAGAAAGCTCTCAGATTCACTTGTATGTTGAGTTACCCTGGAGTTGAAGTGCCAAAGGTTGCAGCTGGAGTTTCCAGTCTGCTTTCCATCACCAGCTCATCACCAACCTGAGATCTTAAGCAATATGAAGGGATTCCATTTCCTCAACATGCAACTGGTTTGTGACTGCTGTCAGAACACCATGTAGGCCCAGTATCCTCACTAATGTAAGAACATAGGAAATAGGCACAGGGGTAGGCCATCTGGCCCATCGAGCCTTCTCTGCCATTCAATAGGATCATGGCTAATCATATCGTGGACTCAGCTCCACTTACCCGCCTGGTCACCATAACCCTTAATTCCTTTTCTGTTCAAAAATATATTTTGTTTGTCTTAAACTGGGCAGGGAATTCCACAGATTCACAACCCTCTTTAACTCAGTCCCAAATCTGCTCCCATGCGTTTTGAGGTTATTCCCCCTTGTTATATTTTCACCCGCCAGTGGGAACAACTTCCCTCCTTCTGTCTTACTTGTTCCCTTCATAATTTGATGTGTTTCGATAAGATCTCCAGATCATTACCCATTCAAGTGCAAGTTCTCACTAGTTTATCTCAAACACGGCTTCAAGTTGCAGACTGATGTTTGGACAACAGGACATGTGTAGGCGCATCTTTTAACTGGGTCAAAATCCTGGAACTCCCTCCCTAATTGCATTGTGGGTCTACTAAACTACATGGACTGCAGCAGGTCAAGAAGGCAGCTTACTACCACCTTCTCAAGAGGGGCCTATGTTTAGAAGAGAAAAAGATAGAAAAAGCATAAAATTCTGATGGGGCTGGATAGACTGGATGCAGGGATGGTGTTTCCCCTCAACATGGGTCCAGAACAAGTTGCTCTGGTCCCAGGTTATGATGTGGGACATTTTGGACAGTAATGTGGAGACGTTTCTTCACTCAGACGGTGGTGAAGCTGTGGTATACTCCACCACAGGAGACTGAGAAGGAAAAGTTTATGAAAAATATAGATAGACCTCTAGAAGCTAAATAGGAGTAGGCCATTCGGCCTGATGAATTGTTCCGACATTCAATATGATCATCGCTGATCGAACACTTCAATGCCGTGTACGCTATTGGTAATCAGAAATCTATCAACTGCCACTTCAAATATTCTCAAAGTCTGAGATTTCAGAGTCCTCTGAGTAGAGAACTCCAAAGATAACCTTCTGATGAAAAAGCTCTTCTTCTCCTCAATGGCAAAGCTGATTTTTATGTGTTCATGTCCATGTACTGTCTCATTTCTTCTTGAGAAGCTCACTCTGGTGTGTTTTTCTGAGTGTTCCTTCCAGTATGTTCTAACTCTGTCCACATCCTGGTACTTCTACTCATGAAATGCAGCTCCATTGCAAATGAAATAACCCTGCAGAGGCTGGTATCCCGTCACTAAGTCACTGTTTATTTACATATGGAGAGTCCTTGACACTGATCTAGCTCCCTCAGAGTGAACAGGACGTCTGACGCTTCTTTTTTATAATCTATCAGCCCCGGGCTCCCTGATTGGCAGATTAAAAGCTCCAATCAGGGAACTCAAATTCTATGAGGTCCACCTGGCTGGCTTGTTATGATCCCTACTGCCAACTGCTGCAAGACCAGGAAGCCCTGTGCATATAAGGGTTTCAGGGCTGATGGAGGTGTTTGTGGAGGGCATGAGCTGGTAGGAATGATATGGGGATGGGCCATGGGGAAATCTGTTGCAGCTTGTATGAGAATGTTTCCTGTTTTATCGTTTACAAACATCCATAACAAAGTGCCAGTGCACTGTGGGCCACTTAACCAAGTACACAGCAGCCTCTGGACTTGGACCAGAGTCACCCACCATGACCCGTCAACCATCCTCCCTTCCCTCACCACCCTCTCGGAATGAAAATCCAAAGTTTTGTGGCACTTACTTTCCCAGATGGGGTTTACGGAGCCTGGAAAAGTCACTCCTCTTTGCCCCCAACACAGAAGGAAACGTTCAGGTCAAAATTTCTCCCTTCTTCAGCCAACTGCGTTAGACACAGAGCACACCAAGGCCAAGTATGTGTCCACATCTATTGGTCATCCACAGGTATACCAGCAACTGGAGTCACACATCATGACTAGATGTCAAGAATCTTTCCTCACAGTCCTCCATTGCCACCCACTCAAAATCTGTTGATCCAAGCTTTGGATCTCTATTGGAAAGGGATAGCTCATTTATTCACTACCCTAATCAGCTGAGCCATTGACATGAAAGGATGTGGCTCCTAATATATTTGGCTGCGCATAGTTTTTTATTCATAGTTTTCTTTCAACCAGCAAGATAATTGAGATACATACAGCAATAATAGGAAATGTGCCAATCAGTATACCATCTGTTAAATCTGGTCCTTATAGAGGACGCATTGCACTGCATTGGTTTGTTCAGCTTGTTCCCAATTCTTTTGGATAGCAACATCCTTATCACTTGAAAATAAAGAATGTGGACCTGTTGGTTTGCAGTAAAATCAAAAGTGATTTCAGCTGCCAAGTTAAAGACTCCTTAATAAGTCAATCCCCTTGGTAACAATGAGGTAGAAAATAGACGAGTTTCGAAACTTGCTGTTAGGTTTTCTCTGAGCTGAATTGGGTAATTTCAATTACTTGTCAGCCGAACTGATGGCCAATCAATACGCTTGCCTGCATAACCTGGATACCTTGCATTGTTTGAGTTGCAATGGACAAAGGAAATGAAAGATAGATTTTTTTTCGAGTCTTAGAAATTTCCAAATGGGTTTCACAAATAATGGATTGCCACGAAGTACAGAAACAGTCATTATCTGGAATCATGTCAATACCAATAAACAGGAAACAGCCTGAATATAGATAGCACTTTTCACGATCTCAGGATGTTCCAAAACATTTGATAGCCAAATGATGTACTTTTGAATTCAGACCAGTCAATGTTGTAATGCAGGAATTAGGTCGGACAACTTAACAGAATGGTAGCTCAAATATTAACTTTCAGTTATGGGAGATCAACATTACTGAATGGAAAGGCCTACTGCTCTTTTCGATAGAGCTCTCTGCTCCCTCAGAATGATAAAACCTGCCACATCTGGAAAGGTGGTTGTCTGTTGCCTCCCATGTTAATGGATAATGATGGCTTTGACAGTCTCTGTCAACACATGTGCCAGTAGATGGCAGATCCTGTTGTAAAGGAGTTGCACACATTGTATGTAACCTGGTGAAACACAGCCAACTGGCACATTACTCTCTAGGCTCCAGAGCATCTCCCCAACACAGGCACACACGTTCTGCTACTCACTTTATGCTTTACAAGCTGTACCTGTTCTTCCAGCCGACGCAATGAACCAAAATGGGCAGCAATGATAAACTGTGAGTTGACCATGAGCAGCAAACCTAACTACAAGAAAACAGTTTCAATACCACAACAGCACACATATGAGTTCCTGTAGCTGGGTGTTCCTTTAAATTATCTTGTCAATTTTCCTGAAACCAATCCCACAACAGTTTATTGGATTTTCCACATGTTTGAGACTTTCAGTCCACTCAGTTAAATTACACCAGGGATTTAATTCCACCATAAGACCCTGATTTGTATGCATTCATGAGGCACTTTCTTGATTTGGTGAGTATTTCAGCCAATAAATGGAATCAGGCATTACAATGGGGGCTGAAATAACTCCTCAAAGGCTGGTATCTGTCACCAAGTCACCCTTTATTCACACAGTGATAGTCTTTGACACTGATCCAGCTACCTCAGAGCCCGCTGTCAGAGTGAACAGGATGTCTGACACTTCTATTCTTATCTGTCAGCCAGGGCTCCCTGGTTGGACCAGATTAACAGCCTCAACTGGGGAACTCATAATCTATGAGGGTCACCAGGCTGATCTTGTTACAATCACTACAGTGATGAGCAGGATTCTAGTATCTAAATGAAATCAAGAGTTTCAGTGGTGACCAGTAGGATTCTAGTTGTAAAGGAACACTAAGTAAAACCAATTGCTTTTAACTGGCCGTGCCCATTCCCTGCTGGGTTAAGATCGACCTCATTATTTTAGATGAAGAATGACTTTAAATATTTGTTCCTGTTCCCTTTGAGTATTTCACAGCAATGTAATAGTAGCTATTCATTGACCTGCTTTAGAATCTGAAAGTAAATCCACATGCAGAGTTTATAATGAAGCAATTTAAATGCATTTGCTGTGAAATATTACATTCTATGAATGCAAATAACATTTCTTTAAGCTGATTACATTTTCTGTAGAATTTGCCCGATGATCTATGGAGAGTAATGAAATGATTCCTGAAGTAATAATCTGTCCTGCTGACATGCTTTGTCACAAATCCTGCCTCCAACATTGTTGGTTAGGTTCAATGTACGTGTAAATTAAGGACCTCATGGAAATTCTTTCTTTAACCTTAATCCAAAGTTATTTATTTTCTTTCTCTGTTTAAGATCTGCTGCATAGTATTCACCTTTTGCATACCATCTTATTATTGTCTTTCATTTGAGCTATTTATTGGCAGGTATGGAGCTTTCTCTTATAACAAAGCTCTCCAAACAGGGCAATAGATAACTTGAATTGGGTTAGGATGTAATAACACAGTCAGTGGTTCTGATGTTATCAATAGTTACACGAGCAACGTCTGAGGCATTTATCATTGCTATCAATGTCTATCCTGCAATAACAGGTCACTTTATTGCATTTCACATTTAATTATTTCTTGCTGTCTTTATCCTGCTTCCAAACAAGTTAAGAAACCACGCTCCAACAGGAATTGATATGATTTGATTTGAACCACTGTTCTCCCAGCATATTTCTGCTGGAATATACCAGGATTTATTTCATTGCATATTATAATAGACATTTTTTAGTGTAGTACCGTGCATGTCATTCTGCTGTTTTAAATCCTTGCATGCTTTGACACTTTCTGTGATTTTTTGACTTGCTACCAAGTGCTCCTCTCATTGACAGTTTGGTGAGGTGACTGCAAAGCCAACAGAATGGCTGCTTCTTAAACATAGAGTCATAGAATCATAGAGATGTGCAGCACAGAAACAGACCCTTCGGTCCAACTCATCCATGCCGACCAGAAATCCCAACCTAATCTAGTCCCATTTGCCAATACTTGGCCCATGTGCCTCTAAACACTTCCTATTCATATACCCATCCAGAAGCCTTTTAAATATTACAAGTGTACCAGTCTCCACCACTTCCTCTGGCAGCTCATTCCATACATGCACTATCCTCTATGTGAAAAAGTTGCCCCTTTTAAATCTTTCTTCTCTCACCCTAAACTTATGCCCTTTAGTTCTGGACTCCCCCACCCCAGGGAAATGACTTTGTCTGTTTATCCTATCCATGCCACTCATGATTTTATAACCTCTATAAACCTCAGCCTCCAATGCTCCAGGGAAAACAGCCCCAGCCTGTTCAGCCTCTCCCTATAGCTCAAATCTTCCAAACCTGGCAACATCTTTGTAAATCTTTTCTGAACCCTTTCAGGTTTCACAACAGCCTTCCAATAGGAGAGAGAACAGAATTGCACACAATATCGTTATGAAGTTGAAGGTGTGTACTGTACCTTTAAGAGAGAGTGAAGGCTGTTTTAGCAGTGAGAGTTGCAGGCAACTGTCATGTGACTGACTAGCAGTCTCAGAGTGTACTGGAAAATTGATTATATAACATTTGGTTATAAACTAGATACTTCAGTTGTTTTGACCACCATTTGCATTTAACTAAACAGGTTAAACTATGCCCTCAGGACACTAAAACAATCAAATTTGAATTTTATTGTTGTGACAATGTTGAACCAATGTGACAATCTGGTGTTTCTGGTATAAAAAAAGTAGACATTTTGAAAGTTAGCCAGAGAAAGAGTGATGACCTGCCACCCGGAGAGAGAGAAAGAGAGAGAGGGACTGCCATCCAAAACACTCTCTGTCAAAGGTACATTTTCATAAGAAACACTTTGCAACAAAAGACCAGAGATGACCCAGGGAGATCTACACCTGAAAGAAGACAGACTCGATGACGACAGCTGCTGTCTGGTTTTGAAAATTAAATTGGTCCAAATTTAATAGGGGCTTTTATTGGATGAGTATATTGTTACAGAGTTGGAGGTACATAACAAATTTTTATGAGAAAGGAGACTTATAGTTGTAAATAGTTGTTTAATGTTCATTTTTAATGCTAAAGAATACAATTGATATTTTTCTTTAAATATTGGAATATGGGGAGTTCTCTGTCAATCATACTTTAACAGATAAAGAGGTGTGGTGAGCTTTTCTGTGTGTTAGCAGAGGGTCCACCACTGCATTGTAACAGTTTGGGGGCTTGGGTCCATGATTTGGACAGGTTTAGACAGATCCAGTCTGAGATTTGAACAGATTTGGGGTATGAAAGATCCCAGCAAGTTTAAACACTTAACTGATTAGTGTCCTAGATCTTTAAATAAAACATTGGTGACAATTTGTTTAATTTTGGTTACTGTGGTTGGTTAAATTATAAGTGAGAGAAATGGCTTTTAAAATTGCTGAAGAGGTTCTGGGGTTTGAAGATGATTCCCAAATTTGCCAAGAATGTTTAGAAGGAAAGAAAAAGACCATACTTTTAGAATTAGCAAAGACATTAGATTTGGTTTAACCAAGGACAAAAATAAAGCTGAAATTGTAAGGGAGTTACACTTAGGTGTGTCAGAGAAACAGAAAAGTGCAGTAAAGTTAGAGAAACCTAAATTACAATTGAGGAAAATTGAGTTAGAAGATAAACAAAGAGTGAGAGAAAGAGAAAGAGAGAGAGGAGAAAGAGAGAGAAGAAAGAAGAGAGAGGAAAATGAAAGAGATAGAAGGTTCTCAGCTGAGCAAAGCTAAAGAGAAGAAAAAGAAAGAGAAAGAGAGAGATGAAAGGGAGAGAGAAAAGGAGAGAAAAGAAGTGAGAATTTGAACTTCAGAGGTTGTGACAAAGTCAGGAAAGTCAAGTTAACAGGATTCAAATGAAGAGAGAAGGTAGTGATGTATACAAATATGTTAAAACACTGCCACATTTTGATGAGAAAAATGTCGAAGCCTTCTTTATTTCATTTGAAAAATTGGCTAGGCAGATGGAGTGGTCAGAAAACTTTTGGTTAACGCTAGTTCAGGCTAAACTGTTGGGCAGAGCTAAAGAGGTATTTGTTGTGCTGTCAGATGTGGGGTCAAGAGATTATGAAGAGGTTAAACAGGCTATTTTAAGTGCTTATAAATTGGTACCAGAAGTATATAGACAGCGGTTCAGAAACACAAAGAAGGAACCAGGTCAGACTTATGTTGAGTTTGAAAGAATTAAACATAGTAATTTTGATAGATGAGATTTAAAAATAGAGAAGACCTATGAGGCTCTAAGAGAGATTATTCTGCTGGAGGAGTTTAAATATTCACTTCTAGAGTTGATAAAAATTAATGTGGATGAACAGAAAGTTCAAGAAGTGAGAAGAGCAGCAGAGATGGCAGATGAATATACATTAGTGCAGGCGGCAAAGTTTAGCTTCTGTCAAGAATTTCATCCTGTAAGGGATAGAAATTGGGAGAAGGGGTGATCCTACACTACAAAGCAAAGAGTAGAGAGCACTGATAATTGTTTACCACAGGTTAAAAAAGAAGCCCAAGAGGGTGGACAGGAGGTGAAAGGCCTCAGGTGTTTCCACTGTGGTAAAGTAGGACATGTAAAGTCACAGTGCTGGTTGTTAAAGAAAGGCACTGTGGGAAAAGATGTGGTAAAAGAAGATATGCCAGTGAAAGTAGTGAAAGTAGTAAAGGAAACCCCAAGAAAAGTTGAAGCAGAGTGCACAGCCTAGACAGGGGCTGGATATGGAGTTAGTGTCTGATCTCTATAAAGAATTCGCCTCTGTAGGTAAAGTTTATTCAGAAAGAACCGGGGGAGAAGGGAAAGAAGTTATAATTTTGAGAGAAACAGGATCTTACAAGTCTCTAATAATAAGAGATGAACACATTTGCACTCTTTCTGACCTGTTACCCGAGTCAGTGGTAATTTGTGGGATAGCTGGACAGAAATTTAGCGCTGGCAAACATGAGGACTGCAGATGCTGGAGATCAAAGTCTAGATTAGAGTGGTGCTGGAAAAGCACAGCAGGTCAGGCAGCATCCGAGGGGCAGGAAAAGCCCTTCATCAGGATCAGGATTCTCCATCCTCCACCCCCTGAGGGGCAGGCCTTGGGGAGGGCAAGGGACAGAATATAAAACACTCTGGTAGAGACAGACACTCCCCATCCTGCACTCCCTGAGGGAGAAGCCATGGAAAGGTGTAAGAGAGAGAGGGAATGGGGAGGCAAGAGAGGGAGAGAATGTATCACACTCTGATAGAGACAAACACAGCCCATCGTTTAGTGTTCCCTTACGTAAGATTGGGTTTGAGTGCTAACTCAAGACTGGGGAAGTAACAGTGGGACAGTATCAGTTCCAGGAATACAGTTCGTTCTTGGGAATGATTTGGCAGGATCCACGGTGGGAGTGACACTCCTTATTGTGGAGAAACCAAAGGAAGACCAGTGAACTGAGGAATTAAAACAAAAATACTCTGGAATTTTCCCAGCCTGTATAGCAAAATCCCACTATCATAAGTCACAGCACAAAGCAAAAACTAAAGAGAAAGATGAGGGAACTGAGGTTCAGTTAGTGCATACCCTGTTTGGTGTAATGGTGCAGGAAAAACCTGAACAGGCAGAGGGTCAGACAGAAGTGGTTAGTCCTGACAGGCTAATGGACTTGCAACAGAAAGACAAGATAATGAAAGACATATATGTTGATGCATACTCAGAAAAGGAGGCAGAGGATTTTCCTGAGGGTTATTATCTTAAAGATAGAATCCTAAGGCGAAAATGGAGACCATGGCAGGTTAGTGCAGAGAAGAAACAGGCAGAAGTGCACCAGATTGTGTTGCTGGTAGCATACAGACAGGAAGTGTTATGAGTAGCACATGAACTACCTGTAGTAGGTCACATAGGGGCATGGCAGACTCAGGCTAAGGTACAAAAACATTTCTATTGGCCTGGAACGGGGTTTACTTTTGCTGTACGTGTCATATATGCCAAATGGTAGGTAAGCCACAGGTAGTAATAAAACCAACACCTTTGTTGCCAATTCCCACTTTAAATCCAGTACATATCATCCTGAAACCCAGGGAGCTTTGGAAAGGTGGCATCAGACCCTGAAGGCTATGTTAGAAGCGTACTGTCAGAATTACTCAAATGATTGGGATAAAGGTATGGGAAGAAAGTGAGGACTGCAGATGCTGGAGATCAGAGCTGAAAATGTGTTGCTGGAAAAGCGCAGCAGGTCAGGCAGCATCCAAGGAACAGGAGAATCGACATTTCGGGCATAAGCCCTTCTTCGGGCATAAGCCCTGAAGAAGGGCTTGTGCCCGAAACGTCGATTCTCCTGTTCCTTGGATGCTGCCTGACCTGCTGCGCTTTTCCAGCAACACATTTTCAGCTGGGATAAAGGTATCCCATTTGTATTATTTGCTATTAGAGACGTACCAAATGAATATACTCATTTTGAAACTCCCTTTGAGTTAATATTTGGACATGAAGTGAGAGGCCCTTTGAAATTAATTGAAGAGAAATTGACAGGTCCAAAGTCAGAGATCTCACACTTGGATTATGTATCGGAGGTAAGGGAGAGATTAAATTGAGTCGGTGAGTTAGCTAAACAGAACCTGATGAGGGCACAGCACAGAATGAAGTAGGTGGCAGATAAAACTCTAAAATTCAGACATTTTCCATGTGGCTGACGTATTAGTACTGTTACCAGGTTTAGCGGTCCCTATCAAACTGAGAAAAAGTTGAGTCGGGTAAAGATGTCGATAGAAAAAAACTGTATCAGGTATGTCACGTGAGTATGTTGCAACCTCATTATAATCGAGAGAGGGAACTGGAGAAACAGGTGTTAGTTACTGCCCCTGTGGAGCGAGGAATGAAATCCAAATGACATGGAGTTTGATATGCCTCAAAGTACGTTAAACAATGAGGAATTCCTTGAGAAGAGGGATAGATTAGTAAACTATCTGTCTCAGGAGCAAAGAACGCAGTTGAAAGGTTTGTTGCAGCAATATGAGGACATACACAGGAATAAGATGGGGAAGACTAATGCTATTGTGCCTGAGGTAGAACTAGGGAATGCGGTTCTGATACAACAACACCCCTACAGGCTTAATCCTTTCAAAGTTGCATGGATCCAGAAGGAAGTGGATGCGACGCGCAACGAAGATATCATCAAACCAAGTCAGAGCGAGTGGAGTTCGCTGATTGTGTTAGTTCCCAAACCAGACAGGACTCAACAATTTTGTGTGGATTATCAGAAGGTCAACACTGTAGCAAGGTCAGACTCCTACCCAATACCAAGATTGGAGGACTGTATAGAGAAAGTTGGACAAACCAATTACATCACAAAGTTGCACTTATTGCGTAGTTATTGGCAGGTAGCATTATCAGAGCAACGGAAGAGATTTCTGTATTCGTAATCCCAAAAGGGCTATATCAATTCAAAGTAATGCCCTTTGGAATGATGAATACACCGGTTACATTCCAAAGACTCAAGAACAGAGTTGTGACTGGGTTAACAAACTGTGCAGTCTATCTGGATGATGTAGTGGTCTTCAGTGAGTCATGGAAAGATCACATAGTACAGTTGGCAGAGCTCCTTGAATGATTGTGAGAAGCAAAACTGATAATAAATTTAAAGAAAACAGAATTAGCGAAGGCAAAGGTGGCAATCTTGGGACATAACATTAGTCATAGAAGGTTGACCCCCAAGGAATGCAAAGACGAAGGCCATCGAAGAATTTCCATGACCTTCGATTTTTGGGACTAAGCAGATTTTACAGGAATTTTGTTCCAAACTTCAGCAGCATGGTGGCACTGCTAGCAGATTTACTCAAGATGAACACAACATTACGGTGAACAAAACAATGCCAGGTGGCATTTGACAGTTTAAAAGCAGTATTGACCACCGCACCAGGTTTAGCTACACCAAACATTTTGAAACCCTCCAAAGTTGCAATTGATGCCAGCAACATAGGAGTTGGAGCTGTACAACTACAGGAAGGTGATGATGGAATTGAACGGCCAGTTGGTTACTTTTCAAAGAAACTCAACACCCACCAGAGAAAATACTCTACCATCAAAAAGGAATTATTGAGTTTGGTACTGGCCTTACAATATTTTAATGTTTATGTGATGAAAATGTGTTGGAGACAGTTGTGTGCACAGATCACTATCCTCTTACATTCTTGGAATGATTTAAAAGCAAGAATATGAGACTATATTGTTGGAGTCTTATGTTACAGACTTTTAATTTACAAATCATACATGTTGCAGGTCACAAAAATGTGACAGCAGATGCGTTACATGGATAAAGTATGGATATGTTTTATATATATTTCATTGTAAAGAGGTTATGAATAAGGAAAAAAAATGAAGCCATCTTTTCATTATGATGGTTCATTTTTTTCTTAAGGTGAGAGGTGTTATGAAGTTGAAGGCATATATTGTACCTTTACGAGAGAGTGAAGGCTGTTTTAGCAGTGAGAGTGCGCAGGCAACTGTCATGTGACTGAATACTCTCAGAGTATACTGGAAAATTAAAAATATGTAACGTTTCACTACAAACTAGATATTTCAGTTGTTTTGACCACCATTTGAATTTAACCAATCAGTTTAAATTACGCCCCAGGATGTAAAACACAATCAAATTTGAATTTTACTGTTTTGATAACATCTAACCAGAGATGATCCGATGTTTTGACATTTGAGAGTTAGCCAGAGAAAGAGCAGCAAGCTGCCATCCACAGAGAGAGAGAGAGAGATAGAGAGAGAGAAAGACTGCCATCCAAAACACTCTCTATCAAAGGTACCTTTTTCATAAGAAACATGTTTGTAGCAAAAGATCGAAGACTACTCAGGGAGATCTGACGATGATGACAGCCACTGTCTGGTTTTGAAAATTAAGTTGATGTAATTTTAATAGAGGCTTTTATTGGATCAGTATATTGTCATAGAGTTGGAGGTAGATAACAGACCGTTAAGAGAGAGGAGGCTTAGAGTTGTAAATAGTTGTTGTTTAATGTTCACTTTTAAAATTATAGAATAAAATTGATATTTTTCTTTAAATAGTAGAATATGGGGAGTTCCCTGTCACTCATACTTTAACGGATTACGAGGTGAGG
Source organism: Chiloscyllium plagiosum (assembly GCF_004010195.1). NCBI lineage: Eukaryota > Metazoa > Chordata > Chondrichthyes > Orectolobiformes > Hemiscylliidae > Chiloscyllium > Chiloscyllium plagiosum. Next base: position 22,915,678 of record NC_057710.1, on the reverse strand, counting down.
TGAGCTTTTCTGTGTGTTTGGTTTAGTTAGCGGAAGAGTCCACCGCCATGTCGTAACAATATTCCAATAGTGGCCAAACCAATGTTCTGTACAGCTGCAAAATGACTTCCCAACTCCTATACTCAATGCTCTGACTGATACATTAAGCAACCCCGAAGGATGTTTTTTTTCCTTTGTTGATTTATTCATAGGATTAGGACTAGCATTTATTGTCAATTCTTATTGCCCAGAGGACAGTTAAGAGTCAACCACCTTACTGTGGGTCTGGAGTCACATGTAGGCCAGACCAGTTAAGGATGACAGATTGCCTTCCCTAAAGGACATTAGTGAACCAGTTGGGTTTTTCCAACAATCGATAATGAATTCATGCTCATCATTAGACTCTTAATTTTAGATATTTATTGAATTCAAATTCCACCATCCACTGTGGCAGGATTCGAACGTGGGTCCCCAGAACATTACCTGGGTCTCTGCACTAGCAGTATAGCAATAATACCACTAGGTCATTCCGTCCCACTGATTTGCTATATGATAAGCACATAACATATAATGGAGGTACAAACCCCCAATCACTTTCTGCCTTTCTGTTAGATCATGGCTGCTCTGTATCTCAACTCCATTTAGCTATATTTGTTCTGAATCCTTTAATGCCCCCCAAAGCAAACCCCAACTTATTTAATTAAAATCAACCAATATCAGAATTAACTAGATCCATTCTACACATCACTGACGCAGTGACCATCCCTGGGTCATATGAGTAGAAGCTGGTTATAACTGCTTCTTAACCGTTTATGATTGGAATATGAAGCTTGTCATACAACAACCAAAGAATATGAATCCTGCATTGGGAAACGGTGAGATTGACTTCTGCTTATTTGTCAGCTGGAACTAAAGTTTAACTATAACAATGACCACATTTGTGTTTAGTATTCAAACTGATGTCTTTATTTCCTGCAGTGAAAGAGGAACTTGCCAACTCTGCCTGATGTTTTTAGATTAGATTAGATTCCCTACAGTGTGGAAACAGGCCCTTTGGCCCAACAGGTCCGCACTGACCCTCCGAAGAGTAATCCACCCAGACCCATTTCCCTTTGACTAACGCATCTAACACTATGGGTAATTTAGCATGGCCAATTCACCCGACCTGCACATCTTTGGACTGTGGGAAACCGAGCACCTGGAGGAAACCCACGCAGACACGGGGTGAATATGCAAACTCCACACAGACAGTCACCCGAGGAGGGAATCGAGGCAGCAGTGCTAACGACTGAACCACCCTGCCGCCCACTTTATCTTACAAAAGGTTGGCTCGAGGGATGACTTTCAATAGATCGCAGCGAGGTACCTGCTCTGTTACTTATGAAACCCTGAGCCAGAATCAGGTCGTCTATGAACAATTTAGCACCAGGTTCCCCATGAACCTGATGTGTGATTAAAGGAGAGAGGGGGCGTCCCCATACGGCTGTGCTCCAGATCAGAATCAAATGGGACTACGCACACTGATTTCAGTCCATGTGATTTCAGTCCCAATTGTGCATTTGATGCTTCATGGCCTCAACTTGGCTGGCAAGGGCTTGCTATTGAACAGCACCCAGATCCCAAAAATACACAAGAGAAAAAGTTCCTCTCATACCTGTTGTTTTCTCATCAAAGGTCTTCATCACAAATCATGTTGAGATGCTTATTGTTAGATTGGAGTGCAGATAATCACCATGACAGCACGTAGCTGGGTGTTCCACATTACCCTCATCAGCTTCCATTGTTAGAGCTAAGGAAGTGACAACTTACTGCTGTTATCATGGTTTCTATTGTGAATCAGTCTGACTAAGGATTTGCAAGTCAGCAAGATCTCCTTTTTACACCAGCTGGCCTTACAGTTATCTCCAATGACACTTTCTAACCTGTGGCCAAAGCCTTGCCTTTTTCTTCCTACAGTGTCAATAACCTTGGATTGTGAACTTTCTTGCTCGTGATAACTTCGAATAAGTGTGGGGTACAGCTGTTTCTTTATTTATACTTTGTCACAGGATTGATCAGGGAGGTGATGGCCTACTGGCATTATCAGTGGCAGGGTTTGAAACCTGCCATGGCAAATGGTGGAATTTGAATTCAATAAAAATCTGGAATTTGTGGTTTACTCTCAGTTGGCCTCTGGGCAAATAAGTGTGTGCAATTAATACTGGCCTAACCAGGCCAGTGACACCTTCATTCCATGAATGAATAAAAAAAGTAAGAGTCTAATGATGTCCATAAATCCATTGTAGATTGTCAGGAAAAATCTATCTTGTTCACGAATGAGGAATCTGCCATCTTTACCTGGTCTGGCCTCCATGTGACTCCAGACCTACAGCAAGGTAGTTGACTCTTAACTGCCCTCTGCGATGGGCAATAAGTGTTGGTCTAGCCAGCAATGCCTTCAGCCTGTGAATGAATTAATAATAATGATTTGGGCAAATAAGCAAATGTTTTGAGGCAAATACAAAATGATAGAAAAATCCCATTACTGTGGGAATTAATTTGTTATATTGTTGTAATTTCGAAAGAGTAATGTCAATAGTCACAGATGTGTCTGCACTAGATCATCAATGTTAATTTCCCAGCTTTATTCCTTGCAATGTTACCTCTCTGGTGCAAGGGTCAAGGACATCTCTGAGCGGTTGCAACAAATTTTTAAGGTGGAGGGTGTGCAGCCAGAGGTCGTTGCGCACATTGATACCAACGGCATAGATAGAAAGGGGGATGATGTCCTGCAAAGTGAGTATAGGGAGTTAGGAAAGAGGCAGTAAAGCAGGGCCTCGAGGGCAATAATCTCTGGGTTACTACTAATGTCACATGCTAGTGAGGAAAGGAATCAATAGATAAGACAGATGAGTGCGTAGTTAAGGATCTGGTGCAGGGGGTAGAGTTTCAGGTTCTTTGATCATTGGGACCTCTTCTGGGGCAGGGGTGACCTGTACAAGAGGGACAGGTTGTACCTAAGCTGGAGGGGAACCAATATCCTCACTGGGAGGTTTGCTAGTGCTACTTGGGATGGTTTAAAGTAGAGTGGCAGGAGGCTGGGATCCAGAGCAGCAGGTCTGCAAGTGGAGGCAATGAGGTGAAGGTATATGTTTGGACCAGTAAATCAGAAAGGAGGGACAGGCAGAGACAGGCAGGTAAATGAACACCATGGTATTAATGGGCTGAAGCATGTTTCTTTCAATGCAGTTGAAGTATTATGGCTAAGGCAGATGAGCTTAGAGCCTGGATCAGTACATGGGACTATGATGTTGCAGCCATCACAGAGACTTGCTTGAGAGAGGAACAGGACTGGCTGTTGAATATTCTAGGGTTTCATTGTTTTAGACAAAATACAGAAGAAGAGGTGGGGGAATTGCAAAACTAATCAGGGAGAATGTTGCATCTGCACTCAGGAGGGCTCATCCACTGACACAATATGGGTAGAGCTCAAAAATAAGAAGGTACAATTACTCTGCTAAGAATTTACTACAGGCCCCTCAACAGCCTCCAAGACATTGAGGAACAAATATGTAGGCAGATTATGGAATGATGCAATAACAACATGGTTATCATAATGGGTGACTTTAATTTCCCCAGTATCGACATGGAACTCCCTTAGAGCAAGGGGCTTAGACAGGGCAGAATTTGTTAAGTGCATCCAAGAGGGTTTCTTGAAACAGAATGTGGATGGTCCAACTATAGGAGGTGCCATACTGAACCTTGTGTTGCCTAATGAACCTGGCCAGGTGACTGACCTTTCAGTGGGAGAGCATTTTGGAAACAGTGATCACAACTCCTTAAGTTTTAAGATAGCTATGAATATGGATAAGTCAAGACCTTGTGGGAAGCTATTAAACTGGGCAAAAACGTCAGTATTAGGCAGGAGCTAGGGAGCATTAATTGGAAGGAGCTGTTAAGTGGAGGTCCACACTTAACATGTGGGAGATGTTTAAAGACCCTGGTCCAGAGTTCAGGACTGGCATGTTCCAGTCTGGATGGCAAGGTGAAGGACCCTTGGATAACAAGAGAGGATGTGATAACAAGAGAGGTTGCAAAAAGAAGCATATGTAAGGTTTAGGAAGCTAAAATTGGACAGTGCCCATGAAGAATATAAAGTAAGCAGGAAAGAACTCATGCAGGGAATTAGGAGCGGGGCCATGAAAAATGATCTTGGCAAGTAGGGTAAAGAGAATCCCAAGGAATTCTATAGATAAATTTAAAACATGAGGATAACTAGGGAGAATGTAGGACCACTCAAGGATAAAGGAGGGAACTTGTGCTTGGAGGCAGAGGATCCTAAATGAATTATTTGCGTTCCCTGAGGGGAAGGATGTGGAGGATAGTGAGACTTGTGTGGAGCATGCTAATATGCAAGAGCATTATGAGATCAAGAAAGAAGTGATGTTTGGTCTCTTGAAGAGCATCAAGGCAACTAAATTCCCAGGGCCCAATGGTATCTACCCAGGATATTGAGAGAAGCAAGAGAGGAGATTGCTGGGGCCTGAACAAAGATCATTGTATCCTCGCTAGCCACTGGAGAGGTGTCAGAGCACTGGTGGGCATCCAATGCTGTTCTTCTTTTCAAGAATGGAAATAGGGATAATCCAGGAAACTATAGAACAAAGAAAAGTACAGCACAGAACAGGCCTTTTGTCCCATGATGTTGTGTCGAGGATTAATCCTAATGTAAAATAAAATAATTTAACCTACGCACCCCTCAATTCACTGCCGTCCAAGTGCATGTCCAGCAGTTGCTTAAATGTCCCTAATGCTTCCACCACCACCGCTGGCAAAGCATTCCATGCATTCACAACTCTCTGCGTAAAGAACCTACCTCTGACGTCTCCTCTATACCTTTCTCCTAATATCTTAAAACTCTGACCCCTCCTGCCAGTCAATCCTGCCCTGGGGAAAAGTCTCTGGCTATTGACTCTACCCATGCCTCTCATTACCTTGTGTACCTCGATCAGGTCACTTCTCTTCCTCCTTCTCTCCAGAGAGAAAAGTCCGAGCTTATTCAACCTCTCTTCATAAGACAAGCCCTCCAGTCCAGGCAGCATCATGGTAAACCTTCTTTGCAATCTCTCCAAGGCCTCTGTATCTTTCCTATAGTAGGGCGACCAGAACTGGACACAATATTCCATGTGTGGTCTCACCAGGGACTTGTAGAGCTGTAGCAAAACCTCTCGGCTCTTAAGCTCAATCCCCCTGTTAATGAAAGCCAAAATACCATATGCTTTCTTAACAACCCTATCCACTTGGGTGACAACTTTGAGGGATCTATGTACTTGAACACCGAGATCCCTCTGTTCCTCCACACTGTCAAGAATCCTGTCTTTAATCCTATACTCAGTATTCAGGTTCGACCTTCCAAAATGCATCACTTTGCATTTACCCAGGTTAAACTCCATCTGCCATTTCTCAGCCCAGCTCTGCATCCTGTCTATGTCGCGCTGCAGCCTGCAGTAGCCCTCTATACTATTGACGACACCTCCAACCTTTGTGTCATCTGCAAAGTTACTAACCCACCTCCTCATCCAAGTCATTTATAAAAACTTCAAAGAGCAGAGGCCCAAGAACAGAGCCCTACAGGTCACCACTCAACACTGACCTCCAGGCAGGATACTTTTCATCTACAACTACTCTCTGCCTTCTGTCAGCCAACCAATTCTGAATCCAGATAGCCAAATCTCCCTGTATCCCATACCTCCTGACTTTATGAATGAACCTACCATGGGCAACCTTATCAAATGCCTTGCTGAAGTCCATATACACCACATCCACTGCCCAACCAGCATCAACCTGTCTTGTCACCTCCTCAAAGAATTCAATACGATTTGTGAGGCATGACCTGCCCCTCACAAAGCCATGCTGACTGCCTTTAATCACACTATGCTTTTCCAAATAGTCATAAATCCTATCGCTCAGAATTCTTTCCAAAACCTTGCTGACCACAGATGTAAGACTGTAATTGCCGGGGATTTCCCTATTACCCTTCTTGAAAAGAGGAACAATATTCGCCTCCCTCCAATTCTCCGGCACGACTCCCATGGAGAGTGAGGAAACAAAGATCTTCGCCAGTGGCTTAGCAACCTCCTTTCTTGCTTCCCGGAGCAGCCTCGGAAAAATCTAATCATTCTCTTATTCCTCACGTATGAGTAAAATGCCTTTGGGTTCTCCCTAATCCTTCCTGCCAAGCCTTTCGTGTGCCCCCTCCTGGCTCTCCTCAATCCATTTCTGAGCTCCTTTCTAGCAAGTCTGTAATCCTCTAAAGCTGTGCTAGATCTTTGCTTCCTCCACCTTACATAAGCTGCCTTCTTCCTTTTGATGAGAAGCTCCTCTGTTCTCATCATCCAAGGTTCCTTAATCTTACCCCTTCTTACCTGTCTCAGAGGAACAAATTCATGCATCACTCGCAACAACTACTCCTTAAATAGTCTCCACATGTCTGTTGTGTCCTTTCTGTGGAACAATTGCTCCCAGTCTGTACTTCCCAACTCCTGTCTGATAGCATCATAGTTTCCTTTTCCCTAATTAAATATCTTCCCTCGGTAACTGCTCCTTTCCCTCTCCAAGGCTATGGTAAATGTGAGGCAGTTGTGGTCACTGTCACCAAAGTGTTCTCCCATCGCGAGATCTGACACCTGTCCTGGCTCATTGCCGAGCACCAAATCCAAAATGGCCTCTCCCCTTGGCCTGTCTACATACTGAGTAAGGAAATCCACCTGACAGAAACTGCTCCATCCAAACCATCTGCACTAAGGAGGTTCCAGTCGATGTTGGGAAAGTTGAAATCACCCATAACAACAACCCTGCTACATTTGCAGTTTTCCAAGATCTGCCGGCCTATGAGTTCTTCAATCTCTCATAGGGGATCTGCTATTAGGTGATCTGTAGAAAACTCCCAATGAGATGGCTGCTCCCTTGCTGTTCCTAACTTCCACCCATTCAGACTGAGTAGACAAACCTTCCTCAATAACCTTCATTTCTGTAGCTGTGATGCACTCTCTGATTAGCAATGCTACATGCCCTTCTCTTTTTCCACCCTCCCTGTTCTTTTTAAACTTTCTAAACCCTGGAACATCTAGCAACCATTCCTGCCCCTGTGAAACCCACGTCTCCATTATGGCCACAACATCATAGCCCCAAGTACTGATCCATGCTCTAAGTTCATCACTCTTTGTTCGTTACTTCTGTGTTAAAGCAAATACACTTTAACCGATCCCTTTGATTCATCATGTAAGAAACCTTCCTGATAGATTCACTACATCCTGTCACTGCCCCATCTGCAATTGCCCCCCCCCTCAGATATGTAGCTCTGATTCCCATCCCCTGCCAAACTATTTTAAACCCTCCTGAACCACACAAGCAAATCCAGGAAGTTTGTGTCCCTCTAGTTCAGGTGCAACCCATCCTTCATGTAGAGGTCCCACCTTCTCCAGAAGGTATCCCAATGGTCTAGGTATCTGAAGCCCTCCCTCCTGCACCAGCCTCGCAGCCACATGTTAAGCTGCATTCGCTGATTGTTCCTCATCTCGCTATCTCGAGGCACCCGTAGCAAACCCGAGATCACTACTCTACTCATCCTGCTCTTTATCTTCCAACCTAGCTCTCTGTAGTCACTTTTCAGATTCTCAAACCCTTTCCTGGCTATATCATTTATGCCAATATGTACCACAATTTCTGGCTGCTCACCCTCCCCCTTCAGAATCCTGTAAACGTGATTGGCGACATCCCGGAACCTGGCACCAGGGAGGCAACATACCTTCCGGGAGTCCCGTTCGTGACCACAAAAATCTCCTGTCAATCCGTCTAACTATTGAGTCCCCTAACACTAACGCTTTTCTATTCTCCCCCCTTCCCTTCTGAGCCACAGTGCCAGACTCAGTACCAGAGACCTGACAACAATGGCTTTCCCCGGTAGGCCATCCCCACCAGCAGTATCCAAAACGGTATACTTATTGCTGAGGGGAATGGCCACAGAGGAATACTGCTCTGACCATCGGTTCCCTTTCCTCCTCCTGGCTGTAACCCAGCTGTCCTTATCTTGTGTCTGAGGAATGACCACCTCCCTGTACATCCTCTCAATTTCTCCCTCAGCCTCCTTGATGACCGGTAATTCATCCAGCTCCAGCTCCAGTTCCCTAACGCGGCTTTTGAGGAGCTGGAATTGGGTGCACTTCCTGCAGATGTGGTCGGCAGAGACATGTGTAGTGTCTTCTCACCTGCCACATTCTGCAGGAGGAACATATAACTGCCCTATCAGCAATACCCCGCTAATCTGAAGGCCCGCATAGGACTAAACAAAGGAAGAGAAGGTTTTAGATTTAGATGACTTACAGTGTGGAAACAGGCCCTTCAGCCCAACAAGTCCATACCGACCCTCCAAAGAGCAACCCACCCAGAAAAGAAAAAAAAAGAGAAAATCTGAAAACTTACCGAGTTTACAGACTCTTAGTGAGGTTAGAGGATGGAGGTGGGAGGGAGGCCCTACGGTGTAGGGTCTCGGGTTTAGATCTCACCCACTTAAAAACTTCCTGGCACCCTCGTTTCTCTCCGCCCTCTCTCCTCACTGCTCTGTTCAAAAACATTTTGTTTGTTATTCACCTTCCGACCAGTCCTCCGCTCCTCCCTCACACCCCTCAGCAAAAAAAGACTATAGACCAATGAGTCACCAATGGGTGATTGGGAAGCTGATGGAGAGAATTCTTAGGGATAGGATTTATTAGCATTTGGAAAAGCATAGCCTAATTAGGACCAGTTGGCATGGCTTTGTACAGGGCAAGTCATTGTCTTACTAACTTGATTGAATTTTTCGAGGAGATGACAAAAATGATTGATGAGGATACAGCAGTAGATGTTGTCTACATAGGTTTTAGTCAGGCTTTCAATAAGATCCCTCATCCAGAAGATTAAGATGCATGGGATCCCTGGTGACTTGGCTGTGTGGATTCAGAATTGGCTTGCTGATACAAGGCAGAGGGTAGTGGTGGAAGGATGTTTTTCAGGCTGGAAGTTCGTGACTAGTGGTATTCTGCAGGGATCTGTACTGGGACCTCTGCTGTTTTATATATATATATAAATGACTTAGATGAAAATGTAGATGGGTGGGTTAGTAAGTTTGCAGACGATACAAAAATCGCTGGAGTTGTGGGTAGTGTCGAAGGTTATCAAAGGATACAGTGAGATTCAGATCAGTTGTAGATATGGGAAGACAAATGGCAGATAGAGTTTAATCCAAATAAGTGTGAGGTGCTGCAGTTTGAGATACCAAATGTTAAGGAAAAGTGTGCAGTTAATGACAGGACTCTAAGCAGCATTAATGTACAGAGAAATCTTGGGTTCAAGTCCATAGCTCTCTGGAAGTAGCCACACAAGTAGATAAGGTAGTAAAGAAGGCATATGGCGTGCTTGCCTTTATTGGTCAGGGAATTGAGTACAGGAGTCAGGATGTCATGTTGCAGCTTTACAAGACTTTGGTTAGGCCACACTTAGAATACTGCATTTAGTTCTGGTTGCCACATTACAGAAAGGATGTGGAGGCTTTGGAGAGGGGGCTGAAGAGGTTTACCAGGATGCTGCCTGGATTAGAGGGAATGAGCTATAAAGAGAGGCTAGAAAAACCCGTATTCTCTGGTGTGATGGAGGCTGAAAGGAGACTTGACAGAAGTCTATAAAATTGTGAGATGCGTAGATAAGGTTGATGGTCAGAATCTTTTTCCAGAGTTGAGATGTCTAACACTAGGGCATGCATTTAAGGTGAGAGGGGGAAAATTCAAAGGCGACGTGAGGGGCAGGTTTTTTAGACAGAGAGTGGTAGGAGTGTGGAATGTGCTGCCAGGGATGGTGGTGGAAGCAGATATGATAGGGGCAATAAAGAGACGTTTAGATGAGCACATGAATATGTCAGGATGAAGGGATATGGACTAATTGCAGGCAGGAGGGATTAATTTGATGTGACATCATTTTTGGCACAACATCATAGTGGGCGGCACGGTGGCACAGTGGTTAGCACTGCTGCCTCACAGCGCCTGAGACCCGGGTTCACTTCCCGCCTCAGGCGACTGACTGTGTGGAGTTTGCACGTTCTCCCCGTGTCTGCGTGGGTTTCCTCCGGGTGCTCCGGTTTCCTCCCACAGTCACAAAGATGTGCAGGGTCAGGTGAATTGGCCATGCTAAATTTCCCGTAGTATTAGGTAACGGGTAAATGTAGGGGTATGGGTGGGTTTCGCTTCGGCGGGTCGGTGTGGACTTGTTGGGCCGAAGGGCCTGTTTCCACACTGTAATGTAATCTAATCTAAAAATCATGGGCCAAAGGGCCTGATCTTGTTCTGTACTGCTCTATGTTCTAAGTTCGGTGTTCTAATTCTCGGTAATATATGAATTAAAAGCATCAGTCGTCCATTAAGCATCTTCAGTCCTCATTACTTCCATTAAGCTCTATATGCCCACTTAACTATTCAATAAGATTGTGGCTGACCTGTTTGTGTTCAAATTCCACATTTCCATCCATTTTCTGATAACTTGAGATTCCTTTGCTTAAAAAGAATTTATTTACTTGTACCTTAAAAATATTCATTGGCCCCATTTCCACCACCTTTGAGGCATTGGGATCCAAAGACGTACAACCCATTGAGAGAAATAAATATCCCTCATGTCTGTTCTAGAAGGACAATCCTTAATTTTATAAGTGTTCCTTGGTCTGGACATGTGCGCGAGAGTAAATATCATTACCAGGTCCATCTTGTCAAGACATTGCAGGATCTCACACCCTTGCTCTTCGAAATCCCAGTGGAAACAAGCCCAATCTTTTCTCATAAGACCACCCCCTCAATCCAGATATCAATTTAGTAAGCCTTCTCTGTACCACCTCCAATGCATTTACATTCTTTTTTAAATAAGGAGACCAAAACTACACACACTGTTTCAATTGTGGTCTCACCAATGCCTTGTACTATTGAAGCACAATATCCTCACTTCAATTTTGTTTCAGACTTCCAGTGTCTGCAGTTCTTTGCCTTATCTTTACTTCAATGTCCAACTTCTCTTGTAATAATAGCTAATTTCCATTAGCTTTCTTGATTATGTGCTGTATCTGCATAAGAACATTTTTGTGACTCACGCACTCAAACTTCTCTATCTCTCTGCACTTCAGAATCCTGCAGTCATTCTCAATTTCAATGACACCTTGCTTTTTTACTCTTCCTGCCAAAATGAACAACTTCACATTTTCCCACATTATATGCCATCTGCCAGATTTTTAGTCATGTACTCAACCTATCTCTATCAGTCTCATTCTTGTTATGTCTTCTTCACAATATATTTTTCTCCCTACTTTTGTGTCATCTGCAAATTTAGCCACTGTGCATGCAATCCCCTCATCTAAGCCATTGATACGAATTGTAAAAGTTTGAGGACCCAACATAGACTCTTGCATGATCCTGCTTGTCACATGTTGCCAATCTGAAACCAACCTATTTATGGATAATCTGTTCTCTGCCAGCCAGCTAATCTTCCACCCATGCCAATATAGCTAAATCATGATCATGTATTTTCCACAATAATGTGACACCTTTTCAAAATCATTATGAAATTCCAAATGCAGTGCATCTGCATCCATGACATGTATTACTGCTTTATGAAACTATAATAAATAGGTTAGCAAAATTTCCCTTTCTCAAAACCATGGTGATACTTCCTGATTATATCGAGTTCTTCCAAGTGCCCAATTTTAAACACTTTAATGATTCTAACATTTTCTCCATAACAGACAATCTAACAGGTCTCTAGTTTCCTGATTCCAAGGATCAAACAAACAAATTCACATTTTAAGCCTTTAACTGTGACAAACACACAAAAAATAATATACACTAAACATGACCTAGAAAGTAATTAATACAACCAATTGTAGGTAAAGTATTCCTGAGTAACCTCTCAATACAATGCAAAACTCATTGTCATATTTATATATTTCACTGCATTCTCCTGAGAATTGTAGTCTAGTGATTAAAAGTAATCTTGACTCTAACATCTACTCCTTTCTGCTTCACCAAGGTGAAATTTCTAATGTCTTTTTAAAAGTAATCCCCTTCACTCAATAACTTGTGCTTTGTATTGCAGGATTTCCACGGTTCTTAAATCTTCACAATCCTCAAACAGTAAATCAGTCTTCACCAGCCCTCCCCACTTGGTAGTTAACCTAAAACAATCATTCATTTTTGCCTGGCACTTTGATGGGTAAGGGTTAGGGGCCTGGGAGGGGGCTGGCATTTCAGGTTCCATTGATAGGCGAAGTATCAGATCAGAAACTGGGGATCTTGGGAAAGTGTAGTTGAGGATGTGTGAGATAAGTTCAGGGTCATTTGAATAGTTGCTTAGGAATTAGGCTACGTATTTAATAGTCTAATTCTTCCTGAAGAATGTGGCAACTGACTGCTGTTGGAAAAGCATATGTGTTTTGCCTTCCTGCACAGTTCTGCACTGTCAGAAGTGAAGTATGGCTCCACATTTCTGAAGGAGCTTTATCAGAATCTGGAGCAGGGTAGCAATCTGCATGTGATCACCACTGTGATCAAATCCAGTCCATTCCTTTTAAAATTCTTTTCCTTGTTCTTAAATCCCTTCATACCTCACAGTTCCCTGTCCCTATAACCTTGTCCAGTTCTGCAACCCTCCCAGGACTCACTGTTCCTTTAATTCTGGCTTCTTGCACACTTACTCCATTTAATTAGGTCCTGATTAACTAATTAGGCTGAGGAATTCCCTTTCTAAAACTTTTGACCTGGGTATTTCTCTTTCTTTCTTTCAGATGTTGCTTAATACATTGCTCAAGCTTTATATCACCTTCCCTCATACCTCCTTCTGTGCCATAACTCTTCTGTGAAGTGCTTTAGGACATTTTACTACATTAGAGTTGCTATATCAAAATAAGTTTTTATTATTGTTATTTCTGCTGCTTTCCTTAAGTATCTTTCCACAGATAATCTGCAGAGTTTTAGGTTTTGACAGTGTCTCATTAGAAATGTGGAAAGATTGTAGTTACATATGTCAAACTCTCACCTCTTAGTCAACACTTGCTAATGTGGTAATATTTTTAGCAGTTCTGTTGATGGTGCATAATTATGTTTTATGTGTGTTTCTCCATTGACTGAGAAACTTCAACTAATTTCTCTTCCATTTATTCTCCGTGTAGGATTCATCACAGAGATTTACTTTTCCTGCCTGCTTTGGCTACTGCAAGTTATAACATTCTGATTCAGAAATTGCAGCAGAAAAGCCTTGATAAGACATTCCGATCCACGCACACTCCAACAGACACTCGATAAATAACTTGACAATAATTAACTAGAATTGTGATCCGAAATAACTATATTTTTAGAGGTTGGTCAAGTGGGGCTGAATTGTGTAAAGCCTCTGACCTCCCATCATAAGAATATAAGAAACAAGTAGGCCCATTAAGCCTGCTTTGTCATTCAATAAGATCATTGCTAACCTGTTTGTGGCCTTAACTCCACTGGCCTGCCTGGCACACCCAGAATCCTTGATTCCTTTATTGGTCAAAAATCATAGAATCCCTACAGTGTGGAAGCAAGCCATTTGGCCCATCAAGTCCACACTGACCCTCTGAAGAGCATCACAACCCCACCCTATACATCCCTTGGAGTCAACCTTCTAAAGATCGTCCCACGCAGACCTGCGCCATCCCCTAACCCTGCATTTCCCATGGCCAATCCACTTAGCCTGCACATCTTTGGACTTTGGGACGAAACCAGAGCACCCGAAGGAAACCTGTGAACACACGAGGAGAACATGCAAACTCCAGACAGTCACCCGAGGGTGGAATCGAATCTGAGTCCCTGGTACCCTAAGGCAGTAGTGCTAACCACCTAAGTCATTGTACTACTCTTGTTCAAGCTCAGTTTGTACAACTCAGTTTTGAATATTTTTTATCATCCTCCAGTGCCCTCGAAGCAAGTTTCAAAGATTAATAGAAAGAATTCCTATTCATCTATGTCTTTATCGGGAGACTTCGCCTTAGTTTGAAACTGCGCTCCTTAGTTTTAGATTCACCCATGGAAGGAAGCTTCCTCCCAGCATCTACCCTGTGAAGCCTTCTCAGAAACGGATATGATTTGGAGAAGCCGGTGTTGGACTGGGATGCGCAAAGTTAAAAATCACACAACACCAGGTTATAGTCCAACAGGTTTATTTGGAAGCACACTAGCTTTCATAACGACCTGATGAAGGAGTGGTGCACTGAAAGCTAGTGCTTCCAATTAAACCAGAAACTGATATGTTTCAGTTAGTCTCTCAGTCTTCCAAACTCCAAAGCACATTAACCCTTCCTTATGGTATAATCTGTTCATCCCAGGAAACAACCTCATCTTGTGTACTCACCTTTATGTGGCCACTTCTTGGATGCTATTTGGAAATTTGAATACACTGCATTCCCTGGTTCCCCATTATATGTTCTATTTGTTCCATCCTTAATGAAACTTGTCAAGCACAATGTCCTCTTTGTAAACCCCTGTCCCCTCTGTATGATTCTATTGTAAATATTTAAATATCCTGCTGCTACTTCCTTAATAACTGATTCCAACATTTTTCCACTGTCAGATGTTAAACCAAGATCCCGATGATTCCTTGCTTTCTGGCTCGCTCCTTCCTTGAATGAACAGACACATATGTGGGAAAATGTGAAGTTGCTCATTTTGGAGCAAAAGCACAGAGTATTATTTCAATAGAGAAAAACTGCAGAAAGCTGCAACACAAGGAGACTTGGGGTATGAATACATGAAACACAGAAAATTAGCACACAATGCAGCAGGTAATCAGAAAGGCCAATGGAATGTTGCCCTTATTTTAAGATGGTTGGGGTATAAGAGTAAGGAAGTCTTACTGCAACTGTAAAACGTGCTGGTGAGACCACATCTGGAGTACTCTGAGCATTTGTGTTCCCCTTCTTTAAGCAAAGAAATAAATCCATTGGAGGTAGTTTAGAGGATATTCACTCGGATGATTCCTGGTATGGGGGAAAAGCTAAACACGCTGGGACCCTACTCACTGGAGTTTACAAGAAGGCGAGGTGATCTCATTGAAACATGTAGGATTCTTAAGGGTCTTGACAGAGTAAATGCTGAGACGATGTTTCCCCTCATGGGAGGGTCTCGGACCAGAGGGCACAATCTCAGAAATAAGGAGAACCAATTTAAGATGAGAAGGATTAGATTACTTACAGTGTGGAAACAGGCCCTTCGGCCCAACAAGTCCACACTGACCCGCCGAAGTGCAACCCACCTAAACCCATTCCCCTACACCTAACACTACGGGCAATTTAGCATGGCCAATTCACCTAACCTGCACATTTTTGGACCGTGGGAGGAAACCGGAGCACCCAGAGGAAACCCATGCAGACACGGGGAGAATGTGCAAACTCCACACAGACAGTCACCTGAGGCAGGAATTGAACCTGGGTCTCTGGTGCTGTGAGGCAGCAGTGCTAACCACTGAGCCACCGTGCCGCCCGGAATTTCTTCTCTCAGGAGATTGTGAGTTCTTGCCATGGAGAGCTGTTGGGGGTAGGGTCCTTATGTACATTTCAGGCTGAGGCGAAGAGATTCTTGATCAGTTCGAGGTGTCGGGGCTTTGGGGAAAAGGGATCACTCTGCATTGCAGATTAGCTCTTCAGCAATTGAGCGAACCAACTTTCTGGCCTATAGACTGAACTTTGCCAGTAGGGTTTACTGTAGCTTGGGAAGCCTAATGCATCAGGGGAAGTGAGAGTAATTTAGGTCACCTTATCTCAAAGCATATTATTCCTACAAAATGGGGGTGCAACAAAACTTCTCCAGACTTGCTCCCATGATGGCAGGATTGTCCTCTGAAGAGAGATTGGACAAACTGGGTATGTACTCCCTGGAGTACTGAAGGATGAGAGGTGATCTCATTGAAAATTGGCCACCACTGAGGACCTCTTCTCTCCTGAAGCACTTCAAGGAATAGACAGGGATGATGCCTATAAGAAGTTTCCTTTGGTTGAGGAGCCTAGAATCAGAGGCATAATTTAGTGTTTTTTAGGGGGATGTTATTTAAGACTGGGATGAGTAGAAATATATTTACTCAGAGATTGTGGACATTTGGAATGATCCATCTCAGAGGCTGTAGGTATATTTATAGTAGATGGAGTCGAGTTATGGAGATAGTGAGGATAAAAGGCGTTGAGTGTTTGATTTGAATTGAATTAAACAGCAGAGCAGAACTGATAAGATCAATGACCTACTCCTGGTCATCCATTCCTGTGAGGAAATGATGTGTCCGTAAAGCACTGTTTGGGGAAAAGGAAAAGCATGAGTGCTTTGTCCCAATCCAGAAGAATCTGGGATTGACAACAGGATCCAGGATCGTACACTCTGTACTCCTTCTCCCAAGAGGGTTGCTTGGTGCCTCAGTAGCTGGCACTGCTGCATTCACAGTGCCAGGGTCAATGGTTCAAGTCCATCCTTGGCCAACACGTCCATGTTGAGTTTGCACTTCTTCCTGTGCCTGTAGAAGTTTCCTCCCACAGTCCAAAAATGAATGGATTAGCCATATGAAATGCAGGGTTATGAGTCTGGGTGGGATGTTCTTCAGTGGGTTGGTGTGGATTCGATGGGCTGAATGGCCTGCTTCCACATTGTGGGAATTCTATGAACACTCCAGGAGACCATGTCTTGCAAAGATGCATGCAGATTTTCTGTTACTGTTCCCGTGTTTAATAAATGAACTCTATGCATGTCCAACTATTATAATTCCACGATTCCAACAATCTGTATTCCTGCTAACTCCAACTCTTCCACAGGTTCCTCATCTGCTGTTGCGACTTTCTTCACATTACTTCAAGAGATGGAGAGCTCTTTCAGAAAACAAGATGGGGACATTTTCTCTCTCCACAGTTGCTGAGTGTTTCCAATATTTCCTGTACTTCCTTCAGATTTCCAGCATTTTGCTTTAATACTAATTTTAGTCTGACAAATGATGCCTTGTGAATGTGTGAAATGTTTCTAAGCCAACACCAGCAGTTGTTATCTCCAGGCAATAATATTCCCCTGTGGTTCTAAAATCTAGCCCTGTACTGTCCTTGTAGCTTTTACTCTCACTGTTTCAACACATTATGCTAAATTAGAATTAGTTGCTTCAATCAATGCTCAACTTTCATGATTATTCTAATTAGGTCTTTAATATTACAGATGACTTGCTTAAAATCGGCAAAAACATTTACAACAAAATCATTCAGCAAACAATACACAATTATTAAGTGCGGAATGCAGACAACACCCAATTAGTTAATGAGGTGCCCAAGAAGTTTACTATGATGCTGTCTGGATTAGAGAGTATGAGCTATAAGGAGAAGCTAGAAAAACCCAGGTTGTTTTCTCTGGAGCGACGGAGGCTGTGGGAGGACTTAATATAAGTCTATAAAATTATGAGATGCATAATTGACAGTCAGAATTTTTTTCCCAGAGTTGAAATGTCTAATACTAGGGAAGATGCATTTAAAGTGAGAGGGGGAAAGTTCAAAGGAGGTGCGAGGGACAAATTTTTTACACAGAGAGTGAGAGGTGTCTGGAACGTACTGCCAGAGGTGATGGTGGAGGCTGAAACGATAGGGGCTTTTAAGAGGCTTTTAGATAAGCACTTGAATATGCAGGGTATGGAAGGATATTGACCAAGGGCAGGCAGAAGGGATTAATTTAATTTTGTCATATTTGGCACAACATGGTGGGCCGATGGACCCGTTCTTGTGATGTACTGTTCTATGTTCTGTGAGGAACTCAATAGTGTAGTGAATAGGATCATATCCCTGATAATGTGATGAGCAACTTTAAGTAGTAGCCACTCTTCTCTAAAGGTGTCATATCACTTGTCAAAGTATGGACCGAGGATGAGCTTACACATATTGTTTCTTGGTGCAAGGATTTTCAAAGGAAGAGAGGAAAAGCTTTTGGATAGGGTCCACTGGCTATCTTGCAAGATAGTTGGATTCCACAACATAGGCCCTAGCTCCTGTCCAATCCTTAGACATTTTATTAGCTCTATTCTGCATTTTGAACCAGAGACTGGATCTTCCCTTGCAAAGTTGGAGGGAAATCACTCAGTTAACCAAAGTGCAGCATCAATAATAGTTATTCAGTTTGCCAGAACTATCCCCTATAAGGGAACAAGTGGCATCAGGATTTGAAGAAGGGCTTATGCCCGAAATGTCGATTCTACTGCTTCTGGGATGCTGCCTGACCTGTTGCGGTTTTCCAGCAACACATTTTTCAGCTCTGATCTCCAGCATCTGCAGTCCTCACTTTCTCCTCTGGATTTGAACCCAACAAAGTCAAGAAGGTGAAAGTTATATAGCAGAAGAGTCACCGGCTTACCAGATTCCTAGCAAGTCAGAGGGCCCACCTGTACTCGGGTTAGGAAAATATCTAGAATCGTTACAGTATGATGTGCCTGAAGAAGTATGTTCAGAGCCATGCAAGATAGCTAATATTGTAGGTTGGTTTTCCAGAACAGATTAATGCAGAAGGACTGGGTGAACAACAAATGAAATAGGAAGCTACTTAACGTTTAGATTTGTATAACATTAGCCAATCACTAAAGGCAGAATTTTCCTAGCTCCTGAATGACATGGCATTGGTAAGAAAGTGGGAAGAATGGTGTGAGATCAACAGTGAGAATCTTCCCAATGGTGAGAGTGGAAAGTCCTGTCTTACAACCAAACATTGAACAGGGGGGCAAGATTCTCACTAGTGAGTGATGAGAAGCCCATTGGCACACATTAACATCCTCATCATTCATTTGTCATTTTGTCTCATTGCTACGCAATTTCCCATTATCCCACAGGTTCAATACAGTGACAACTCCCGACATGGAAGTCAAGGAAATTGGGAGGTGGCAGAATCCTGAATGGCCTTTCCAATGTATGCTGGACAGGAACCTCACCAACTCTTGTGGCCAATATGGGTATGCGTTAGAAGGATTTGGAGGTGATCCTGACTATTTCGCCATGCTGTGAATTCAACTTTCTTCACCAGCAGGTTCCCGGATTGTATCTGAATTAGAAGTTCTGGCTCAGGGGAAGGCACACTGTGTCACGAGGAGATGTTTATTTCCTTTTGATGATAGATTTCCTTCTTGTGCCTATGACATTCCCCTTAATCTTCATCTGGCAGTGGGCCTTTTGGCAATTCACTTCAAT
Source organism: Chiloscyllium plagiosum (assembly GCF_004010195.1). Taxonomy (NCBI): domain Eukaryota; kingdom Metazoa; phylum Chordata; class Chondrichthyes; order Orectolobiformes; family Hemiscylliidae; genus Chiloscyllium; species Chiloscyllium plagiosum. The sequence goes on along the minus strand of NC_057710.1, from coordinate 22,896,450 downwards.
TTTCTCATAATCCTTTGCTTGCTGGGCACGATGGAAAAAACATTGAGGCACTTTCTGTATCACTTTCTAGAAGACTATAAGAAATGGGGTGGCACAGTGCCTCAGTAGTTAGCACTGCTGCCTCACAGCACCAGGGACCTAGGTTCGATTCCTGCCTCAGGCTACTGTCTGTGTGGAGTTTGCACATTCTGCCCGTGTCTATGTGGGTTTCCTCCGGGTACTCCGGTTTCCTCCCACAATCCAAAGATGTGCAGGTCAGGTGAATTGGCCATGCTAAATTGCCCATAGTGTTAGGTGCATTAGTCACGGGTAAATGTTGGGAAATGGGTCTGGGTGGGTTACTCTTCAGAGGATTTGTCTGGACTTGATGGGCCGAAGGGACTGTTTCCATACTGTAGGGAATATAACCAAATAGGAACTGGAGTAGGCCACTTGGCCCCTCAAGGCTGCTCTCCCATTCAATAAGATTATGGCTGATCCAACATTCCTCACTTTCACTTTTCCCCATACTGATTCCCATTCTGATCAAGAATCTATTTCAGCTTTAAATAAACACAAGGACTCTGCCCTCACACACTGCTCTGTGATAAGAAGTTCCAAAGACTCTCAACCCTTTGAAAGAAGAAATTCCTCCTCTTCTCAGTTGTAAATTTGTATTCCTTTATTCTGGCACTGTGCCCTCTGATCCTCTCCTACGAGGCAAAACAACTTCTCAGCATTTACCCTTATATGTCAAGCCCCTTATATGTTTCAATGAGATCAGCTTTCACTCTTCTAAATACCAAAGAGTCCCATCCTGTTAAAACTTTACTTATAAGACAGTCTGTCCATATCACAGATCATCCTTGTGAAACTTTTCTGAACTGCCGCCAATGAATTGATATCTTTCCTTAAATAAGGGGACCAGAACAGCTCACAGGCTTGAGATATGGTCTCCCCATCACCTTGTGTAGTTGCAGTAAGACTTCCTATAGTCTACTCTCATTCAACTTGGCAGTTTGGATGATCTCCTTCCAAGAAAAAGCAGGAGGCTCTTCAGATCATAGAAGTCATAGAGATGTACAGCACAGAAACAGACCCTTCAATCCAACTTGTCCAAGCTGACCAGATATCCTAAATTAATGTCATCTCATTGCCAGCATGTGGCCCATATCCCTCTAAACCCTTCCTATTCATATACCCATCCAGATGCTTTTTAAATTTGTATTTGTATCAGCCTCCATCACTTCCTTTGGCATCTCATTCCATACATGCACCACCCTCTGTGTGAAAAGGCTGTCCCTTAGGTCCCTTTTATATCTTTCTCCTCTCACCCTAAACTTATGCACTCTAGTTTTGTGACCCTCCTACCCAGGGGAAAAGACTTTGCCTATTTAACCTATCCATGTCCCCTCACGATTTTATAAACTTCCACAAGGTCACCCCTCAGCTTCTGACTCTCCAGGGAAAATAGCCCCAGTCTATTCAGCCTCTCTCTATGGCTCAAACCCTTCAACTCTGGCAACATCCTTGTAAATGTTTTCTGAACACTTTCACGGTTCACAACATCTTTCCTGTAGCAGGTGCACTGGCTAAGATTTGTCTCTTACCCAATGCAACCAGGAAACAGATGAACCGATCATTAGCTGGATGTTGATCTTGCTCTGTTCGAAATAGCTGTGGTGTTTGCTTCCATTCCAGCAGGCACTGTACTTCAAAGAAATGAAACCCTTTGAACCATTCTGAGAGATGGAATAAATTAACTAATAAATCAAGTCTTTCTTTATCCAATTGAATCTCATTCAGCCTAAAGTTCTCACTTCAGCAGTTTATGACATTACCAATGCTGATTATAATTAAGAAGTAACACATAGGGGAAAATTATAGACTCTGCTAATTAATGCTGGCTACTTGGAATAAAGAAGCAAGTCATTGGAGAGAAGTTTCTCTTCCCACATGCTGTTTATAAGTAGCAAGCCCAGAGATGTTTTAGCAAAACCCACAGTTACATGCTGTACAGGAGATTTCATCTTGATTTAGCGCACCTCTCTTAAGTCCATTTAAGTCCACGTTTATGGCAATATCATCACTAGCTTTGATTGCATGAACCATGAGCATAAAAAAGCTGAAGTTGTTCTAAATTAGTAGCAAGGCTATTGACAGGATCAAAATACTGTAAAACTGTGTACCTTACAGCAAATTGTTGCGTAATTATTTAAATGAAATAACAAGTGTATAAATTGCTTGGCAATTTATTCTAATGAATGTTAAAACACTCCATCAAGTTTACATCAGCTGCTCCCAAATCTCACGAAAACATTCTTTTCTTATTTTGCAATACACGTGGCCTCCTGTGAAATCATCCCAAAGAAATGGAGAAAGTAAGGGATATCCATGGAACATCATTAAACATCCTTCACCATGGTTACAAAGACTAGGTTTTGCAGCTTTAGGATAGGTTAATCTTGAAGGTATAGTTACAACCTCACAAGGAAACTCCCGAATGAAGCACTTTATATTTTCTAAATAAATCATTCCTAATGTCTTCTTTTCAGTATTATTACCCCTCTGTACCAAGCTGTGAGTATTTTACTGCTGTCAGACCATTGGTATCTGAATGACTTGGCTGTTAGTAGAAGGGAGAGAACACAGTTAGAGGATGAAAGGAAGGGAATGAGGAAAAGGTGGTTTGGCTCATCCTACCCACTCCTCCCGTTATTAGTTGGTGAAAGTTTTTTCGTTGTTAGTTTCCCCTTGGCTGTGGGCTATTTTCCTGAACTACACACTTTGATACAAATTGGAATACAATCACAAATGGTTTACTTGGCACTTTTGTTAAGTATTTGGCTGGAGTCAAGACTAGACCGAAAAGAGACAGAATTTATTAATCACTAATATGCCTTGGCTAATCAGTTGTATTTTAGCAACAATTCAATAGTTTCTTGGTTATTTGTGTGGATACTGATATCAACTTTTTTATTTCTAGACTTTTAAATTGAGGAACTTAAATTCTCAAACTGCTATGGTGGGAACTAACGCATCCCCAGCCGGAGGTGATAGCCTAGTGGCATTTTTGCTGGACTATTAATCCAGAAGCCCTGGTAATGTTCTTGGTATCTGGGTTTGAGTCCCACCACAGCAGATGGTGAATTGTGAATTCAATTTTTCAGAAAAAAGACTAGAATTAAGAGTCTGTTAATGACCATGATCCATTGCCAATTGTTTGGGGAAAACCCATCTAGTTCACTAATATCCTTGAGGGAAGGAAAATGCCATGCTTACCCAATTTGGCCTACATGTGACTCCAGACCCACAATAATATGGTTGTCTCCTCACTGCCCTCTGGGTAATTAGAGATGCTGGCCTAGATGCTGGCCTAGTCAGAGATGGGTACTGCAGATGCTGCAGGCTGGAGTCAAGATTAGAGTGGTGCTGGAAAAGCACAGCAGGTCAGGCAGCATCTGAGGAGCAGGAAAATTGACGTTTTGGGCAAAAGCCCTGGCCAGTGATACCCATTAATGATTTACAAAAAAAAAAGCTCATCTAGATCGTTAATCCAGCAAATAGTGTGTGTGCGTGTCTGTGCATGTGTGCGTGTGCAGTATTGAGTATTCAAGCTTTACTACCATTTGAGAGAAGAAATTCCTTGTCACTCTTATTTAAATGTGCAGCCCCTTTATTCTGAGAATATGCCCTCTGTTTCATCTTGTGGGAGAATCTAGCACAAGTTTTTCCTGTCAAGTCCTGTGAGAATCTGTTGTGTTTCAATAAATTTTTCTTGATATAGCATTCAAGACTATGAACGTGGGATTCGTGTAGATTGGTCACCATAGACTCGATGGGCTGAAAGGTCTTTTCTATGTTGTGCAGCTGTTCTCCAGGACTGTTGGAATTCATGATTCATGCATCTCAAGCTTAGTTCCTAATCTGCTAGCTACAATTCATGGAAACAATTTGGTTTGTACGTAAGGATTACCTCGTAACAGTAAATTTCATCAGGGTATGTTCAGTATTTCTCTATAGAAAACAGACACTAAATGTTTGCCAAAATCGCCCTGAACCAAATGAATAAAATTGAAGTGAGCAGAGACTTGAATATTGATGGCGATGATTGTGTTGAGTCTATTGAACACCTCAAAGTGAATAAATGAATAGTCACTCTTTACAATCTGGAAAGCTACCACTTCTGAAAATGCACACTTGAGTAAGTTAAGTGAAAGCTGAAAATTGCATTTTCTTTGTTACGCTGAAATGTATTGTGCAAAATAACTAGGACCTGCTCTAAAAACCAACAACACCAATGCATTTAAATTCTCTTCTTGCACCCCACATGCTTTATGTTATCAATGACTTCAAGTGCCTTCACCTAACACACGATTTAATCATTTGATTTACGTGATTTGATTTGATTTGTTTATTGTCACACGTATTTTGTTACAAAATACAGTGAAAAGCGTTTTACTGTGTCGCCACTCTCCTCGCCATCTTAATACACAAAAATAAACCAAAACATAAAATGTAAAGGCAGAAAAATTAAGAAATAAAGAAAGTGTCCAACTTTACAGTCCCTCTTTGTTATGTGCTCCGTCATGGGCCAAGAGGCCTGAGACCCCTTCGCTGTACCACCACTGGAACAAAAGTTGCCACTCTTTGGAACCATCTCGCCTTCACCGACGCTGTCGCCACTATGAGACCTCATTGGGCCTCACCAACGCTGATGTCATCAATGCCATCAGGTGCCATACCAGCCCAAGCTGCATTCCGCTGTCTCTATGAGTTCACTTCAGGCCCACCTCACCAATGTAGTTTCTGCCAATGTCACCAGGTCCCATACTGGGTCCAAACTCACCTCTGCCACTGTCTCCATGAATCTACACTGGACACAGACAAGCCAGCAACCCAAACCAGCCTCCCACAGCTGCAGCCATGAGTCAGTGCAAGGACCACCTTGATAATGCAGAAGTTGCTGGGAACACAAACACGCCTCTGACACCATTGCCATGAGGCTGTGCTGCCTGGCCTACTCAGGTTGTGCTGCTGAGCCTACTCGGGTCCATGCTGCTGAGCCTACTCGAGTCTGTGCTGCTGGGCCTACTCGAGTCTGTGCTGCTGGGCCTACTCAAGTCCATGCTGGTGGGCCTATTTGGGTCCGTGATGCTGGGCCTACTGAGCCCATGCTGCTGGGCCTACTGAGTCCATGCTGTTGAGCCTCCTGAGTCCATGCTGCTGGGCCTACTGAGTCCATGCTGCTGGGCCTACTGAGTCATGCTGCTGGGCCTACTTCGGTCCATGTTGCTGAGTCTACTGAGTCCATGCTGCTGGGCCTACTGAGTCATGCTGCTCGGCCTATTTGGGTCCATACTGCTGGGCCTACTTGGGTCCGTGTTGCTGAGTCTACTGTGTCCATGCTGCTGGGCCTACTCAGGTTCATGCTGTTGGGCCTACTGAGTCCAGGCTGCTGGGCCTACTGAGTCCATACTGCTGGGCCTACTGAGTCCATGCTGCTGAGCCTCCTGAGTCCATGCTGCTGGGTCTACTGAGTCCATGCTGTTGGGCCTACTGAGTCCATGCTGCTGGGCCTACTGAGTCCATACTGCTGGGCCTACGTGGGTCTATGCTGCTGGGACTACTTGGGTCCGTGTTGCTGAGTCTACTGAGTCCATGCTGCTGGGCCTACTGAGTCATGCTGCTGGGCCTACTTGGGTCCATACTGCTGGGCATACTTGGGTCCGTGTTGCTGAGTCTATTGCATCCATGCTGCTGGGCCTACTCAGGTTCATGCTGTTGAGCCTACTGAATCCATGCTGTTGAGCCTACTGGATCCATGCTGCTGGGCCTACTTGAGTCCGCGCTGCTGGGTCTACTCAAATCCACACTGTTGAGCCTACTCAAGTCCATGTTGATAGGCCTTCTCTCCACTGCTGATGGTGTTGCTCTGACCAACCTCTTCACCGAGTGGTGAGTAAAATAATACAGAGGAAAAAAAATCAAGAGAAGAGAGAGAAAAAGAGAAAAGAAACAAAAAAGAAAAGCATATGAATCCTGGGCTCAGAAGCCCTACTCCACTGCTATCTTTGGAGAGTAAAGACATAGACAACAGTTCAGGGGTGAAACCTGTATCTGTAGGTATGAATTCCCACTCTATTCATTTTTCATCTCTGGTGACTTGTTTTTCCCATATTTATTCGGGAGTGTGTGGATGAGCTGGCTAGTGACCCTCATTTCTTCTCTACAGAAAAGAGACTGCCAGTTTCAGGTTATCAGAATCTGTACCTGAGACCTTGACTCTATTTCTTTCCCTGCGGTGTGCTGCCAGATTTGTGGAGAAGTTTTGGCATGGACTTATTTATTTAACTGAGATCTTTCTGTGAATGGTCAAGATCAATCCGTAAATTCGAACAAAATAAAGGAAGGCTGGGTGAAGCAAATTGAGACGTCAATATCATTATCATTATCATTATCATCATCATCACCACCACCATCATCATCATCATCACCATCATCAACTTCGTCACCATCACCAACATCACCATCATCACCAACATCACCATCATCACCAGCATCACCATCAACCTCGTTACCATCACCATCATCACCATCATCATCACCATCATCATCATCATCATCACCATCACCACCATCATCATCATCACC
>NC_057710.1:22882935-22889574 GCF_004010195.1 Chiloscyllium plagiosum | reverse complement strand
CCATCACTGTCATCATCATTGCCATCACCACTGTCATTATCATCACCATCACCACCACCATCATCATTATCATCACCATCAATCAGCTTCAGCCCAAGCTGTTTTCTGGCTAGCTGTTGGCTGGAGAAAGAAGGATGAGGAACCTGTAGACTCTCTCTAGCTGAATTCTTTCCTTTTCTTTGGAGGAGCAGAAATAACATTCCAGTCTCCTCAAGGGACAACACCTCGTCCTCCTGTTACTTTGACACCCCTTCCCTATCCTCCCTCAAAATTCCAGAATCTACTTCCTCTCATTTTCCTAAGTCAAAGAGTTGTCAAGGGTCCTTTCAACCCAGAGTGAGGGTACTATGGATTAAAGGGGCTAATTTTGTCCTGTTTTCTTTTATGAAGAAAGGTTGAGACAGCTCGTGAGACCTTGGTTTTTGTTTAAAAGTTGGAATAATAGAAGCAGCCTGAATGGGTGGGGTCAATCTCCCACAGAACCAGGATTTTGTTTTAGTTTTAGCCTTCAGCAGCGGTTGCTGGGGTTTTGAAACTGGAGGTGAAAGCTCTTCATCTTCTCTCTGTTACAGCAAAAAGCTGGGGTTCTCTTCCTGCTGCTATAATTGCATGTGAAGCCATCTATTTTACTGAATTTGCCTTTGCCAAGGGTGTGTCTATGGGATGTTACTATTTTGGAACAGTTAATTAGTGTTAATATATCTATTATTTCATTAAGCACATTGATACAGTGACATTTAAGCTAATTCTTTTCTTTTTGTTTTGTCTGTATTTTAATTATAGTGTATTAATAAAGTGTGTTGTGTTTCAAGCCTGGTAGTTTGACCTACTGAACACAAGCCTTACACTTACCTTTAAAATAAGAAAAAGCTAAGGTCTAAACTACGTGCTTAATATGTTTTGAGTGGATGTGGTCTGGTCCATAATACTGGTGACACTAGGACACTGAACTCCATGATACCGAACAGCATAAGCAGCAAGTGATAGACAGAACTGAGTGATCTCATAATCAGTGGATCAGATCTGAGCTCTGCAGTCTTGCCAAATCCAGCCAATTAAACAATTCACTGAAAGAGGAGACTCCACAATATCCCTTTGCTTAATAGTAGGAGAATCCTGCAAAATATAAGGCTGATGTAATTGTATCTATCTTCAGCCAGAGGTGCCAAGTGGATGATCCATCTTGGCCTTCTCCCAGCATTACAACTGCGAGTCTGCAGCCAATTCTCTTCAGTTCACTTGATATCAAAGAATGACTAGAGGCACTGGATGCTACAAAAACTTTGGGCCTGACAACATTACAGCCACAGTGCTGAAGGATTGTGCTCCAGAATCAACCACATCTATAGCCCAGCTGTTCAAGGGCAGCCATAAACCCAGAAATGCAGGATAATTTTCTAAAATTTAATAATTCTGAAAATGTTGGAAAATAGCAGCTAGAGAGGAAGGCAGTAAGGGGAAACTGGTGACCCATTAGCCTGATGTCTGTCATGGACAGGTGTCTGAATCAATCATTAGAAAAATTATAGCTGCATGCTTAGAACATTTCAGAAAGAGTCAACATAGCTTCATCAGGTAGATGGGTTAGTGAAGAAGGTATTTGGTATGCTTTCCTTTATTGGTCAGAGTGTCGAGAATAGGAATTGAAAGGTCATGTTGCGGCTGTACAGGGCATTGCTTAGGCCACTTTTGTGTGCAGTTCTGGTCTCCTTGCAATCGGAACGATATTGTGAAACTTGAAAGGGTTCAGAAAAGATTTGCAAGGATGTTGCCAGAGTTGGAAGGTTTGAGTTATAGGGAGAGGCTGAATAGGTTTGGGCTGTTTTCTCTGGAGCATCGGAGGCTGAGGGGTGACCTTGTAGAGGTTTATAAAATTATGAGGGGCATGGATTGGGTAAATAGCCAAGGTCTTTTCTCTGGAATGGGGGAGTCCAGAATGAGAGGGCATAAGTTTAGGGTGAGAGGAGAAAGATTTAAAATGGACCTAAGGGGCAGAAGGTGGTGCATGTATGGAAAGAGCTGCCAGAGGAATTGGTGAGGCTGGTATAATAATAACATTTAAAAGGCATCTGGATGGGTAACTGAATAGGAAGGGTTTGGAGGGATATTGGTCAAGTGCTGGCAAATGGGACTAGATTAGATTAGGACATCAGATTGCATGGATGAGTTGGACCGAAGAGTCTGTTTCCGTGCTGTACATCTCTGTGACTCTAAATAGAAATTGTGTTTAATTGATTTATTTGGCATTTTTTGAAGGAGTAACTTGCACGTGGATGAACGGGAGCTTGTAGACCTGCTGTTCTTGGATTTCCAGAAGGCATTTAATAAGGTACCACAGCAAAAGTTATTGTGGAAAATAAATGCTCATGGTGGACAGGGTAACAGATGAACATTGGTAGAAGATTGTCTTGCAGAAAATGGAGTCTTTGTCTGATTGGCAGGATGTGATGAATGGCAGTCCACAGGAGGCCTCACAGTTTTACAATTTAAATCAATGACTTACAGGAGGTGAGCAACGTAAGGGGGTGGTTAGTTCAGTTGGCTGGATAGCTGGTCTGAAATACAGAGTAACACCAACAGCATGGTGGGCGGCACGGTGGCACAGTGGTTAGCACTGCTGCCTCACAGCGCCTGAGACCCGGGTTCAATTCCCGCCTCAGGCGACTGACTGTGTGGAGTTTGCACATTCTCCCCATGTCTGCGTGGGTTTGCTCCGGTTTCCTCCCACAGTCCAAAGATGTGCAGGTCAGGTGAATTGGCCATGCTAAATTGCCTGTAGTGTTAGGTAAGGGGTAAATGTAGGGGTATGGGTGGGTTGCGCTTCGGGGGGGCAGTGTGGACTTGTTGGGTCGAAGGGCCTGTTTCCACACTCTAATGTAATCTAATCATGGGTTCAATTCCCACACTGAAAGTTCTGCCTTTTCAACTTCTTCCCTCGGCTAAGGTGTGGTAACCCTCAGGTTAAGTCATGAACAGTTGTCTCTCTCTAGTGAAAGAGTAGTCCTATGGTCTGTTAAGACTATGGTTACTTTACCCCCACCTTTAGGTATGAACATTTGTTGTGAAGAAGATATAAGCAAGCTTGCAGACAGATATAGAATCCCTACAGTGCAGAAACTGGCCATTTGGCATTTCGAGTCCATACATATCATGCAATGAGCATCCACCCAGACTCACACCCAGAACCCTACATTTCCTGTGGTTAATCCATTTAGTCTGCACATCACAGACACTTTAGCATGGTGTGCGGGAGGGAACCGGAGCACCTGGAGGGAACCCAGCAGACACAGAAAGAACATGCAAACTCTACACAGAAAGTTGCCCCAGGGTGGAATTGAACCCAGGTCCCTGGCACTGTGAGGTAGCAGTGCCAACTATGGAGGCACTGTGCTGCACACACCTCATAGATAAGTAAAAGAAGTGGGTGAAAATGCGGCTGATGGGGTATAATGTGTGGAAATGTGAAGTTGTTGACTTTGGCAGAAAGAATGCAAACATAGACTATCACTGAAATAGAGAACAACTGCAGAATTCCAAGATGATATAATGGTTTGGAGGTGCCAGTGTTAGACTGGGATGTACAAAGTTAAAAATCACACAACACAATATTTTTAAAGGTGATAAAAATATTTTTAAGACAGAGGTGGATAGATTCTTGAAAGGTGAAAGAATCAAAGATTATTGGGAATGTTAATGAATGTAGAATTTGAACACAAACAGATCATACCCAATTTGGTTGAATGGTGGAGCAGGTTTGAGGGGCTACTGCAGCACCATAGGTTTGTATAAAATATTTATGATTCAGAATATACTACCAGGAGTATGGTAGAAGTCGATTCATATTGACTTTCAGAAGAGAATTGGATCATGATTTATGGTGGAGAATTTTCTATGTCTGTGAGGATAGGATAGGGAAGTGGGATTAATTAGGAAGCTTGTTCAAAGAGCTGCCCTCCTCCTGCATTGTATCCTTTTATGTTCAAATGGACATGATGAGGCGATGGCAAAATTGACACAACGTGGAGAAATGCTCACTTGAATGTTGTGCTCCTGTGTTTGAAGGACGTTGTTATCTAAAAGAAAGTGACAAAGGCCAGAGCATAGAGTATGATGGACTTATTTCTTGAAAAATAGCGTAACCACGGTGTAATGTTTTCCATCAATATTTTTTATTATGCACATTCACAGTTATTCAGTGCATCTGACATCTTATTAGCTCCACTCTCTGCTTGATGCACTCAGTCGATGATCCATGTTAACACTTCTGCTGATTTATTTTCAAGTCATTATTGGGTGGCACTCAGCCTATTCTGCAGCACCATTAATGAATTCAAACATTTTATTAAAAATGCAATGATGCTGGTTTGGCCTTTGTTGCAGTTAGTAAATACATTAACTTGAGACCTGCACTGCAACTGAATGGAAAGATTCAAGATGGAGATTCAGGAATGTGGCGTGAGCTCGGGTGATGTTTATAATAACTGATTCAGGCTCCAATGTTATCAATGAAATATGCTGCAGAGCTCGAATGTACGGGAAAACAGTTGCACTGTTGACTGGTTCCATATTTCAACTACTTTTGTTGAGGCAATATGGCCTTCTGTTATTCTCAGGAAAGACCCATTTCCAGACTCAGCAAAGGGCTAAAGGAGCACTTCACATTTCATCATGTCTCCCCTCCTACTTAACACTACCCTGCAGTGTCCTGGTGTGATACTATGTAACTGTGACTCACCCAGATGAGGTACTTTGACACAGTAATGGGTCAGGAGGAGGCATTCTCAGACTCCTGTCTTCTTTATCTTACAGTTGCTGTCAAGGGCTGAATGGGCTACCTCTGCACCTGCTTGTATGAAGGCCTTTGGCAAAAGACCCCAAAGGCGACATGCAGAGAGATTTTCATGAAACAATCTGGGGCGGCACATGGGTTAGCAGTGCTACTTCACACTGCTAAGGACCTGGGTTCAATTCCAGCCTTGACTATCTGTGTGGAGTTTGCACATTCTGCCCATGTCTGTGTAGGTTTCCTCTGGGTTCCTCCCACAATCCAAAGATATGCAGGTTAGGTGGCTAAATTGTCCCTTAGTGTCCAGGGATGTGCTGGCTAGGTGGATTAGCCATGGGAAATGCAGGGTGGTGGATCTGTGTGGCCTCCTCTTTGGAGGGTTGGCGTTGGGCTAAATGGCCTGATACCACACTGTAGGGATTCTATCAATTAATGATTTGGAATGTACTACCTCGAGCAAAGTAGAAATCAATTCATAATGACTTTCAGAAGAGAAATGGATCGTAGCAGAGAATTTGGCAGGTCTGTGGGGAAAGGATAGGGCTGTGGGAGTAAGCTGCTGGTGAGATGCTCAAGGTTGAAGACTATGTACAGCCTTTGGCTTTGGAAGGGGATGTACAGCCTCAAACTTTAGACATTAGGATTTCCAATTCTAACTTCAGCTACGGATGCAGGTACAGGCCTCGCTGGATTTAACCTGCTTTGGGATTGTTTCCAAGTCATGCAGCGTTGTCTAGGACATAATTTCCAAGATCCTTTCTTTCTTGCACAGTGAACCTTGGGCAGGTCGTGCCTGACCAATGCTCAGCAATTCCTGTGCTGGCTGCATACTGGGAGCCAGTTCCAGGGTAAAGCAACAGTGATATATTTCCAAATCAGGATAGTGTGTGATTTGCAGGGGAACTTGTGGGTGCTGGTGTGGAGTGGGAATCACACTGTTGGCTTCACTCATCCAGGTAAGTAGGAAATATTCCAGCACACTCCTGATGTGTACCTTTGGGCAGCACGGTGGCTCAGTAATTAGCACTGCTACCTCACAGCGCCAGGTACACAGGTTCAATCCCTGCCTTGGGTGACTGTCTGTGTGGAGTTTGCACACTCTCCCCGTGTTGTGTGGGTTTCCTCCAGGTGCTCCGGTTTCCTCCCACAGTCCAAAGATGTGCAGGTCAGGTGAATTGGCTATGCTAAATTGTCCATAGAGTTAGGTGTAAATATGGAGAATGAATCTGGATGGGTTACTTTTCAGAGGGTCCCGTGTCTGTGTGGGTTTCCTCCAGGTGCTCCGGTTTCCTCCCACAGTCCAAAGATGTGCAGGTCAGGTGAATTGGCCATGCTAAATTGTCCATAGAGTTAGGTGTAAATATGGGGAATGAATCTGGATGGGTTACTTTTCAGAGGGTCAGTGTGGACTTGTTGGGCCGAAGGGCCTGTTTCCAGACTGTAGGGAATCTAATCTTGTGCCTGGTGGACAGGCTTTGGTGAAACAGGAGATGAGTTACTCACTGTAGAATTTCTAACCTCTAACCTGTTATTGTAGCCACTATATTTACATAGCTGAAAATGTGTTGCTGGAAAAGCGCAGCAGGTCAGGCAGCATCCAAGGAGCAGGAGAATCGACGTTTCGGGATGAGCCCTTCTTCAGGAATGAGGAAGGTGTGCCAAGCAGGCTAAGATAAAAGGTAGGGAGGAGGGACTTGGGGGAGGGGCGTTGGAAATGCGATAGGTGGAAGGAGGTAAAGGTGAGGGTGATAGGCCGGAGTGGGTGTGGGGGCAGAGGGGTCAGGAAGAAGATTGCAGGTTAGGAAGGTGGTGCTGAGTTCGAGGGTTGGGACTGAGACAAGGTGGGGGGAGGG
>NC_057710.1:22851179-22882021 GCF_004010195.1 Chiloscyllium plagiosum | reverse complement strand
AGGGGAAGGTGCCAGGAGTGGAGGTTGGGTTGGTGGGGGGTGTGGACCTGACGAGGGAGCCACAGAGGGAGTGGTCTTTTCGGAATGCTGATAGGGGAGGGGAGGAAAATATATCCCTGGTGGTGGGGTCCGTTTGAAGGTGGCGGACATGACGGTGGAGGAGGTGTAGTCTAGGTAGCTGTGGGAGTCGGTCGGTTTATAGTAAATGTCCGTGTTGATTCGGTCGCCCGAGATAGAAATGGACAGGTCTAGGAAGGGGAGGGAGTAGTTTGAGACGGTCCAGGTAAATCTGAGGTTGGGGTGGAAGGTGTTGGTAAAGTGGATGAACTGTTCAACCTCCTCGTGGGAGCAAGAGACAGTGCCGATACAGTCATTGATGTGGCGGAGGAAAAGGTGGGGGGGTGGTACTAGTGTAGCTGCGGAAGATGGACTGTTCCACATATCCTACGAAGAGGCAGGCATGGCTGGGGCCCATGTGGGTGCCCATGGCTACTCCTTTGGTTTGGAGGAAGTGGGAGGATTGGAAAGAGAAGTTGTTCAGACTGAGGACAGTTCAGTCCGTCGAAGGAGGGTGTCAGTGGGAGGGTACTGGGTGGTACGGCAGGAAAGGAAGAAGCGGAGGGCTTTAAGTCCTTCGTGATGGGGGATGGAGGTGTATGGGGACTGGATGTCCATGGTGAAGATAAGGCATTGGGGACCGGGGAAGCGAAAATCATGGAGCAGGTGGAGTGCGTGGGTGGTGTCCCGAACGTAGGTGGGGAGTTCTTGGACTAAGGGGGACAGGACTGTGTCAAGGTATGCAGAGATGAGTTCCAAATTTGGTGCAAATTCTACTTTCCAATTGTTGGTTTAAATGTTGTCTTGGTCTCACTGCAGTTGAGCCTGGATTTCTTCAGTATCTGAGGAATAATGAATGATGCTGAACGTATTCAGAGTCCCGAACGTAGGTGGGGAGTTCTTGGACTAAGGGGGACAGGACTGTGTCAAGGTATGCAGAGATGAGTTCCAATTGTTGGTTTAAATGTTGTCTTGGTCTCACTGCAGTTGAGCTTGGATTTCTTCAGTATCTGAGGAATAATGAATGATGCTGAACGTATTCAGACAACTGAAGTGAGATATTAAATTTCCATTGGAATTATTTTGAACATATTGATGAGATGGTGTGTGAAAGGATCAGATTTGATCGGTTGAATGGCCTTTCCAGAAGGGCACAGTGGAGCAGTATGTTGCTGCTGCAGTGTCTTATACTATGAGGGAAAGCCATAAGATTCTCTGCCATTCAATATTCAGCTGCACCATCTCTGTGCTTCAGACGAGTGAGTACACCACACACACTTCAGGAGGTTACACGTTTTATTCCACACGAGAATTGTCTCCATCACCATGAATTTATTCATCTCTGCAGACAGTTCTTTCATTTATTCATCATGCTTGGTATTTTTAACCACCTCAGTATATTAAAAGTGTCAGGATGTGTTTCATTCTGTGCGTGGGATGTTTAATCTAATGTTCTTTTATCGCAACAGTTCCTGAAGCTTTGATTGATTCCCAGTGCAGTTAGATTGGTACCAGTGGTGGGCATTGCTTTTTAATTTGGGTCGGATGTGCTAAATGCCACATTCTGTTTTCATTAGGGAAGTATAATAACCAATGTTCACTGTGTAATATTCCTGGAAGGTGCTACATGTTTGATTTACTCCCTGCAGTTTCCTCCCTTGAATGAGCTGATGTGTGTGGGGATGTGATGCCTCAGTGCTTCCACTGATACCAGCTCGACCTGCTCACTGCTATTTGTGACCAGCCACAAAGCCTTTGAAAAAGGCATGTGGGATCTGAATCCAGGATTTCTCCCATTCACATTTCCAGCAATTAGTCATAGAGTCATACAACATGGAAGCAGACCGTTCAGTCCAACTAGCCCATGCCAACCAAGTTTCCCAAACGAAACTAGTCCCCACTTGTCTGTGTTTGGTCCATATCTCTCTGAACCTTTTCTATTCATGTACTGATCGAAATGTCTTTTAAATGTAACTCTACCTGCATCCACCACTTCCTCTGGAAGTTCATTCACACACACGAACCATCCACTGTGTGAAAAAGTTGTCCCTCAGTCGCTTTTAAATCTTTTTCCTCTCACCTTAAAAACATGCTCTTTAGTTTTGAACTCCCCCACACTAAGAGAAAAGACCTTTGCTACTTACCCTATCCATGCCCCTCATGATTTTATAAACCTCAATAAGGTCGCCTCTCAGCCTCCTATGCTCCAATGAAAAAAGTCCCACCCTACCCAATCTCTCCTTATAACCCTCTAGTCCCGGTAACATCCTGATAAATCTTTTCTGAACTCTCTCCAACTTAGTTATATCCTTTCAATAGCCAGGATTCAGGCCAACCAGGACTGAACACAATACTCCAAAAGAAGCCTCACCATCATCCTGGAAAACTTCAACATGACGTCCCAACTCCTGTACGCAGTAGTCTGAGCAATGAAGGCAAGTGTATTCCATGCCTTCTTAACCACCCTGCCTACATGTGATGCACCTTTCAAGGAACTATGTCCCTGAACCCCCTTGGTTTCTCTTTTGATGATACTACCCAGGCCTCTACCACTATCTGTATAAATCCTGCTGTTTTGAGGTAATAGCAGGGGTACTGAACCCACGCATACAATCCCTTTTCTTACCAGCTCCATTGTGGGGATGGTCGCTCTGCCGAGTGCTGGTGGATTTGGGCTTGGTTCATGGCCTCCCAGTGAAGACTCCAATCCCTACAGTACACTGGTCCCGCTTTAAAAAAACAGTCATTTACTCCCAGAATTCTTTCGCTGACAGACTTTGAAATTCAAGGAAAAATAATTGCTCTTCCAGTTTCACATAAACAAACATAAGAATTTGCAAAATATAAGCAGAAGTAGGACACTTGGCCCTTCGAACCTGCTGTGTTATTCAATAGCTGGTCCGTTTGTGTTTTGAATTCCATCGTCCTCTATCCCGAGTACCTTCTGAACCGTTTGCTGAGCAAGAAGCTTTCCACAATAAAACAAAGAATTGCAGATGCTGGAAATCTGAAACAGAAATTACTGGAGAAACTCTGCAGGTCTGGCAGCATCATCATAAAGTGTGTAACAAAATGCCCACTTTATTTCAGTGTTCAATAATTATTTTAATATTATGTGCTTGTGAGTGTATGTTGGTGTCAGCTAACAGATCCTATGATAATATCAGTATGACATTCTAGACAATTTAATGGTACAGTATCTCTCTACACATTAGCAAAGGGAAAACTATGCATCTTTCTGCTAACAATGTATTCATGTCCAGCATTAAACCAAATTGTTTCCAAGCCCGAATGTACATTAATGCTTTGGAATGAGACCTTGAAGAATAGAGGACAAAGAACTGCGAATACTGGAAATCTGAAACGGAAACAGACATGGCTGGAGGGTTTCAACAACTCTGGCAGCATCTGTGGGGAGAAAAACAGAGTAATGTTTCAGGTTCAGTGACCATTTTTCAGAAGGGTTTGACCTAGACCTGAAATATTAACTCTGCTTTCTCTCCACAGATGCTGCCAAGTGTGCCGAGTTTCTTCAGTGATTTCTGATTTTTGCCTTGACGATGAGGTTAATACATCAATGGAACATGTTTCTCTGTGTGAGGAATAGCTAACCATGGACGAACAGCGTCTTTTCTAAGAGAATTAACCTCAAGACCTGATCCCGATGCTAATGACAGAAGCAGCAACCCAATTCTCCCATACATTCTTGCAGTTACATCCGTGCTTCAAGATGGTCCTGTTGATTTAATGCAAGCCAGGGAAGAGCTAGGAAGTTGAACAACACCACCTCAAGTGTTTCTGTTCCTTGTTTTGACTTTCCTGACCCACTCAACAAAAAGTTAGAGATTTGGTGAGGAGGAAGATATAAGGCAACGTGAAAAAGAGTTAGCTAGGTATCACATTTGAGAATGGATGCAAATGTTCATCAACCTTTATTGTAGGTGCACAGGGCTTGGGGAAGAATGGTGTTTATGGGCTCTAGGACCCTGCAGCAACATTCCCATGATGTCAAGGAGCTGTTCCTCACTGGGCATAAACAGTAAAGTATGGATGGAGTTAAGAAAAGAGAGAAACTCCTGGGAAGTTAGGCAGAAGCCTGAAGGCTAGGTTTGTACGGTATTGTGGTCAATGTTGCTGCGAACAACGGTCGAACTGGACCCATTCCTTGTCACAATGGATGTGTCAACACTCTACTCCATAATCCCCCATGACGATGGAATCACTGTAACATCCTCAGTACTCAACACCAACAACTGCCAATCTCCATCCTACAACTCATCCACTTCATCCGCGATCTTCCCTACGCCTCCACTTCTCGCCTTTAAACAACCTTCAAACCTTAAGCAGACAATTGTTTGCGGCAAACTGCTCAGCCTTCAGAAAAACTTCGACCACAACACTGTACAACCCTGTCATAGCAACCACTGCAAGACGTGTCAGAGTGTTGACGTAGATACCACCATTACACATGGGGGCACCACCCATCATGCATGCGGCAGGTATTCATGTGACTCAGCCAATGTTGCCTATCTCATATGCTGCAGACAAGGATGCTCTGAGGCATGGTACATTGGTGAGACCAAGCAGACGCTATGACAACAGATGAATGGACGCTGCACAACAATCGCCAGGCAGGGATATTCCCTTCCAGTTGGAGAACTCTTCAGCAGTCAGGGACATTCGGTCTCGGCCCTTTGGGTGACCATACTCCAAGGCGGACTTTGGGATATGCAACAATGCACAGGCTGATAGCCAAGTTCGGTACCCATCAGGATGGCCTCAACTGGGACCTTGGGTTCATGTCACACTACAGGTGACCCCACTACACCATACACACACACACACACATATACGCAAGCAAACACATACACACACACACTCTTACACACTCACACAGATCCTCTCTCATACACACACTCTCTCTCAGATCCACACACACACATACATACTCCACACTCACACCCTCTCAATAGGCTTATACTCCGTCACGATCATGCGCACACTCTACCAAATATGCACACACACAAACACACACTCTCTCACATGCACGGGAGAAAGTGAGGTCTGCAGATGCTGGAGATCAAAGTTGAAACTTTATTGCTGGAACAGCACAGCAGGTCAGGCAGCATCCAGGGAACAGGAGATTCGACGTTTCGGGCACAGGCCCTTCCTGAAGAAGGGCCTGTGCCCGAAACGTCGAATCTCCTGTTCCCTGGATGCTGCCTGACCTGCTGTGCTGTTCCAGCAATAAAGTTTCAACTCTCACATGCACACACTTGTTCTCTCTCTCATGCACGCACACACACATATAGGTCAATGGGGTGAATTTGCACTTGCAGAATTGTACTTGCTCTAAAAGCACACAACCTGCAGGCAGTCAATCCATATAACATTTTATAAACTCCTATTTTGGAAATAGAGCCAGTCTGCCTCAAAATTGATATTCAGGCAGATTCTAAGCTCACACCTTTAATGCATTGTTTGAGCTGAGCTGTCACCTTTTTTTATAAAACCTTAAGTTATCTCCAGAATGTGACTTAAAAGAAGTTTTAGGATTTACATATTAATGAACCGAAACCTGCAATCCATTCTAAAAGATGAAAGATTAACAGCAATCTAGGTTTGTTCAGTGTATCATTTCAGTTGCATGACACTGTAATGTTTTGCTATAAAGTCTTTGTCTTATGACTTTGCTCCACCGCTATCTGTTGAAGGAGCAATGCTCCAAAAGCTATTACAGTACAACTTCGATTATCTGAACATCAATTATCCAAATTTCGGATTATCCGATCAAAATCTTAAGGTCTTGTAAAAACGGCATTAGGCAATTCAGCATTCAGTTATCAGTTAAATGGCATTTTGGTGTGCATTGCCAGATAACTGAGAAATGTTCGGATAGTCATAAATTATTGTTTGCTTATAATCAAGATCAATTATCCAAACGATCAATTATCCGAACAAAATACTCCCCTCCTGCCTCATTCAGCAAATCAAAGTTCTACTGTACTTCCAACAGGTTTATACCTGTTGGACTATAACCTGGTGTTGTGTGATTTTTAACTTGGTCCACCCCAGTCCAACACTGGCACCTCCACATCATGGCTTCAATTGGATATGCCTTCCAACAGTCAGAGGGAGATAGAGGAGCAGATATAGGCAAATCACAGAAAGGTGTGAGAGGAATAGGGTGATAGCTATAAAGGATTTCAAATCTGCTAACATTAACTGGGATCGCCTTGGTGTGAAAAGATTAGACAGATGGAAGTTTTTAAAAACTGCTGTTTGGGTCAGAATAGACACAAAGAAGGGGCAGTGCTTGAGCTAATTCTAGGGAATGAAGCTGGTTGAAGTTTCAGTGAATGAGCACTATTGGGTAAGTGACCATAACTGTAAGTTTCAACGTTGTTATAGAAAGGGATAAGGGTAGTGCAGAAGTTATGTGTTTAAATTTGGAGAAGGCCAATTTCAACATCATTAGACAAGATCTGGTAAACATAAACTGGGAGGAGCTACTTGCAGGTAAGTCTACATTTGGAAAGTAGGAGTTTTTGAAAGGTAGTGAGAATTCAGGGTCAACTTGTTCCTGTAAGAGTGAAGGACAAGGGCATCCTGGATGTCAAAGGATATTGAGAATTTGGGAAAGAAAAATAAATAAGTATATTTCAGGTACAGTGTAGTAAAAAGAGGGGCTACCTTCAAAAGTATAGAGAGTAGTAGAGGCTAGTTAAAAAATAGAAGGGAATAGAGGGACCACAAAATATCTTTGGTAGATGAGATCAAGGGAAAGCTCCAAGGCTTTTTAATAAGTATATTAATAATAAGAGTATTACCAGGGAAAGAGTGGGACCGATCAGAGACCAAAGGAGTAACCAGGGTGTGGAACCAGAGGATGTGGATGAGGTCATAAATGAATATTACACATCTGTATTCACAGGGGAAAAAGATACTTTGATTTGATTCGATTTTTGATTTGATTTGATTTATTATTGTCACATGTACCACGATACAATGCAAAGCATTTTTTGTGTGTTATCCAGACAAAACATATCTTACGTAAGTACAACAGGGTAATAGAACAGAATGCAGAATATGAAGTGTTACAGCTACAGAGAAGGTGCAGACAAAGATCAGCTCTAATATATGAGATAACATATATTAGATTCATAAGTGCGATAACAGTGGGGAAGAAGCTGTTCTTAAATCTGTTGATGCATGCTTTCAAAACTTTGTATCTTCTGCCCAATGGAAGATGGTGAAAAAGATACAACCGGGGTGGGAGAGGTCTACGAGTATTTTGGCTGCTTTCCCAAGGCAGCAGGAATTATAGTTGGAATCATTAGAATGAAGACTGGTCTTGTGATGGACTGAGCTGCGTTCACAATTCTCTGTAATTTCTTGTGGTCTTCTGGATAGGATGCTTTCTATGGTGCATCTATAAAAATTGATAAGAGTCCTTGCGGACGTGCAAATTTCCTTCGCATTCTGAAGAAGAGAGAAGTGTTGGTGCGCTTTCTTGACTGTAGTGTCAATGTGGATGGACCAGGATAGATTGTTGGTAATAGTTAATTCGATGAATTTACTTCTAGATGTTTCGGGTGTGATAGAAAGGGGTGTAAAAGGGGCAGTGGAGTTGCATTGCTGGTAAAGGAGTATCTCACAGTTGTATTGAGGGTGGATACATTAGGGGTAGTATGGGTAGAACTTGGGATTAGGAAAGGTGAAATCACAATGCTGGGGGTATACGACAGGCCTCCCAACAGACAGTGGGAGATAAAGGACAGAATGTGTAGATAGATTTTACAACGATGCAAAACCAACTGGGTTGTTGTAGTGGGTGATTTTAACTTCCCCTGTATTGACTGGGACTCATTTCATGCTAGGGGCTAAGATGGAGTTGTATGGACCAACCCTTAACACAGTGCAAACAGGGAAGGGGTTATACTGGATCTAGTTTTGGGAAATGAGCTCGGGCATGTAAAGTTTCAGTTGGGGAGCATTACGGGAGTAGTGACCACAATACCATGAGCTTTAAGTTGGTCATTGATAGGGATAATAGCAGTCCTCGGTGTTAAACTGGGGGAAGATGAACTACAACAATATTAGGCAGGAACTGGAGAATGTTGATTGGAGACACTGTATATGTGGAAGTATTTCAAATAGCAGTTAATAGGAGTTCAGGAGTGGCAGGTTCCTGTGAGAATGAAGGATAGATATGGCAAGTCACATGAACCTTAGATGATTGGGGATGTTATGACTTTGGTCAAAAAGAAAAAGGAGACTTATGCAAAGTCTAAGAGGATGGGAACTGATGAAGCCCTCGCAGTATATGAGGAAAGTAGGAAAGAGCTTAAACAAGGAATTAGAGGGGCTAAAAGGGGTCATGAAAAGTTGTTAGCAAACAGGATTAAAGAGAATCCCAAGGCTTTTATACAGATATAAAAAGCAAGAGGGTAGCAAGGGAAAGGACAAAGGAGGCAATCTATGTGTGGAGTCAGAAGCTGACTTTGTGTAAGTATTCACCAAAGAGAAGAAATTGGTGGAGGATGATCTCAGGGAAGGGAGTGTTGGATTTTGAGGCCAGGTTGCTATTTGGAACAGGCGCTGTGCATCGTAAAAAGTATTAAGATAAATAAGTCCCCAGGTCCTGATGGGATCTTTCCCAGAATATTGAGGGAGGCAAGAGAACAAAAATGTTGGAGCATTGACAGATATTTCTGTATTCTCTTTGGCCATAGGTGAGGTCCCAGAGGACTGGAGAATAGCCAATATTGTCCTCTTGTTTAAGAAAGGTAGCAGGGATAATCCTGTAAATTACAGGCCTGTGAGTCTCACATTAGTGGGAGGGAAATTATTGGAAAAGATTCTCAGGGATAAGAGCTATATGCATTTAGAAGCAAATGGACATACTAGCGATAACAGCATGGTTTTGTGTGGGGGAGGTCATGCCTCACTAACTGGGGAGGTCATGCCTCACTAACTGGGGAGGTCATGCCTCACTAACTTGATCGAGTTTTTCAGGAGGTGATGAAGATGACTGATGAGGGAAAAGTGTCTGATGTTGTCCACATGGAATTCAGTAAAGCCTTTGACAAGGTCCCTCATGGCAGTATGGTACAAAAGGTGAAGTCACATGTATTAGGGTAAGCTGGAAAGATGGATACAGAAATGGCTTAGTCATAGGAGACAGCTTGTAGCATTAGAGTCATAGAGTCCTACAGCATGAAGATAGGCCCTTTGGCCCAAACTGGTCCATGCCGAACCAAAATGTCTATCAATGCCTACCCTATTTCCCTGCACTTGGGTAGCGGTGGAAGGATGCTTTTCAGAATGGAGGGCTGTGACTGGTGGTGTTCCACAGGGATCAGTGCTGGGACCTCTGCTGTTCCTGGTCTACATAAATGAATTGGAGGAAAACGTAGCTGGTCTAATTAGTAAGTTTACGGACGATACAAAAATTGGTGGACTTGCAGATAGTGAGGAGGATTGTCAGAGGTTATGGCAGGCTATAGATCATTTACAGCCATGGGCAGAAGAATGGCAGATGGAGTTTAATGTGGACAAAAGTAAGGTGATGCAGTGTGGAAGTCAAGTACGGGTGGAAATTATACAGTGAATGGCAGAACCCTTAGAAGTATTGATTTGCAGAAGGATCTAGGTGTGCAGGTCCCCAGATCGCTGAAGGTGGTTACACAGGTAGATAAGGTAGTTAAAAGGCCTAAGGCATGCTAGCCTTCATTGGAAGAGGCATTGAGTATAAGGATAAGCAAGTTATGCTGCAGTTTTACAGAAATTTAGTTAGGCCACAATTGGAATATTGCATACAGTTCTGGTCACCACACTACCAGAAGGATGTTGATGCTTTGGAGAGTATACAGAATAGGTTTAGTAGTATGTTGCCTGGTATAGGAGATTTTAGCAATGAAGAAAGTTTGGATAGACTGGGTTTGTTTTCACTGGAATGCTGATTCTATTGTGACCTGATAAAGGTTTATCAGATGGTGAATGACATGGATAGAATGAGAAGTATGAAGCTTTTTTCCAACGATGGAGTAGTCAATTACTAAGGGACACAGGTTCAAGGTGCGAGGGGGCAAGTTTAAAAGAGATGTCTGAGGCAAGTTTTTCACACAAAGAGTGGTAGTGCCTGGAACATGCTGCCAGAGGACATGGTGGAATTGGACACAATAGCAGCATTCAAGAAGCACCTGGATGAATACATGAATAGGAAGGGAACAGAGGGAGGTGGATCCTGTAAGTGAAGACAGTTTGAGTATGGAAGGATAAAACGTTTTGGTGCAGGCTTGGAGGGCCGAAGGGCCTGTTTCTCTGCTGCATTGTTCTTTATTCTTTGAACTTGAAGCTGTCGACCACCTCCACCTCAGCACCATTGCTACAGACAGGGGCATGTCCTCCACTCTGCTTCCTGAAGTTGATGACCAGCTCTTTCATTTTGCTGACATTGAGGGAGAGATTGTTGTCTTTACACCATGCCACTAACATCATAGAATCCAGGGTGGAAACAGGCCATTTGACCCAACAAGCTCACACTGACATTCCAAAGAATAACCCACCCAGACTCATTCCCCTACATTCTTATTTTTTATATTTCCCCTGACTAATGCACCTAACCTACACACTCCTGAAAACTGTGGGCAATTTAGCATGGCCAATTCACCTGCCCTGCACACCTTTGGAGTGTGGGAGGAAACCAGTGGCTTGTGGGCGGCACGGTGGCACAGTGGTTAGCACTGCTGCCTCACAGCGCCTGTAGACCCGGGTTCAGTTCCCGCCTCAGGCGACTGACTGTGTGGAGTTTGCACGTTCTCCCCATGTCTGCGTGGGTTTCTTCCAGGTGCCCCGGTTTCCTCCCACAGTCCAAAGATGTGCAGGTCAGGTGAATTGGCCATGCTAAATTGCCTGTAGTGTTAGGTAAGGGGCAAATGTAGGGGTATGGGTGGATTGCGCTTTGGTGGGTCGGTGTGGACTTGTTGGGCTGAAGGGCCTGTTTCCACACTGTAATGTAATCTAGTCTAGATCAAACCCATGGAGACACAGGAAGAATATGCAAACTCCACATAGTCATTCAGGGTTGGGATTGAACCCAGGTACCTAGCATTATGAGGCAGTAGTGCTAGCTACTGAGCCACCATGGTGCTGCTTGACTCTATGGCCTGTAAAAGTGTGCAAAGAGACACGGGGAGCAAACAGATTACAATTAACTAGTGGGGATCATGGAATATTCTTTCAAAAATAAAACAGCACGATTAGAACATGGCATTTCTCTAAATACCATGTATTATAGAATGTAATCTTAATACTTAATAAGGTGTCATATAGAGAAGCAAGGCCTGAAGACAGATTTTGCCTTCTCGTTGATCAGTCTAGATTGAACACGTTCTTGGATATGAGCATGAAACCACACAATAAAAAATGTGGCTAATCTGACTGTGACTTTTCCTCTTTCCCATCAACCTCTGAGCACATTATATACGGGTCACAGAGGAGATCTACTTTGGGACTGCTTTAGTTTAATAGCTTGGTTTAATAGTTTCATTAAAAATTTGGAGCTATGAATCACAGTGTAGATATAATCTGCAGGCTTTACAAAGCTAATGAAGGTGAAATATTGCAAAGAAGAACAGGATAAGCGACAGGAGGATTTTTATTTGGCCAGGAATCGAGTAGCCAGGTGGCAATTGAAATTCAACATTAACAAGTGCAAAATGCTTTGCATGGGGATAAAATGAATCCAGGGAAGGACTGATCCTTAAGTAGAAAAAAAATAATGTCTATACTGAGCATCATCATCAATATTTCTAGTCCTGATTTACAATAAACTAAAGCTTTCAAATGATGCTTGTGGCAGTGAGTAAACCAAATCAGATATTGGGCACTGTGAACTGGGAGATAGTGAGCTAATCTTGGCAGTCTATAAAAATCACTGGTGCGACTGAACTTGAATATTGTGTTACTGTCCGTTGCCATAGAAAGTGTAGAATATTGCAGGTATTGAAAATATACAGAAATGGCCAAACAGAGTAATTGAGGAAGTCAGGATTGGAATATGAGACATATTCATGTAAATTGAAGATTGCCACTGGGGGTTGAGTGGGGCTTCGATTGCTGCCATTAGATATCTAAGTATATTTAATAATTGTAGATGATGTGCTGACTAACTTTATCTAAAAAGGGTGAATTAAAGATCTGATTTTAAAGAAATTAAATTCAAAACTAAAACAATGGCAATAAACATTTCAGTGACTGAAACAAAGATCTTGAATAAAGTGCTGACCTCATTAATAATCATCATGAAACCATTAGATTGTCAGAAGAAGCCATCTGCTTCACAAATGCCCTTCAGGGAACGATAATGACACCACTATTACTTGGTTTAGCTTCTGTGCATCCTGGGGTCAGTTAGTTCAGATGGCTGAATGGCTGGTTTGTAAGCTAGAGCAATGCTAACAACATGGATTCAATTCCTATACTGGTTGAAATTGCCTTCTCGACCTGTCCCTTCACCTGAAGTGACCCTATAGTTAAACCTTTAACAATCATCTCTCTAATGAGAGAGTGGGATTATGACTTTACCAGTCCTCACCAAAAATGTTGAATTGGAAACGGCCTAGCAGATCACTCAGCTTTAGCTGTCTGAAGGGTAGTTTCGGATGGCAATGAATTTTGGCTTTGCCAGTGACATTCATATCCCCAAATCAAATGAAGATAAGTGGTTAATCTATGAAACAGACTCCCTAGAAAGATGGTTGGCATCGATTCATGTAATTGAAAATGCGATACCTTTAAGAAAATAAAGGTCACAAACGTTGAGTAGTTTGAGACATGAGGTATGTTAAGATTTGCATACATGGGGAAACATGATTTCTAATCTTCTCACTATAAATTTTTTATTTATTCTTTCTTGCATATGGGTGAGCATTTATTGCTCATCCATAGATGTGTCTGAGAAGGTGATTGTGATTTGTGTTCTTTAATCACTGCAGTCTGTGTGATGTAGAGACCTCTGTGATGCTGTTAGGATCTAGCTCCAATTCAGGACAGTGTATGTCTTCGAAGAAAACTTGTAGGTGCTGTTGTTCACATATAGCTGCTGGCTGTGTACTTCTAGGTGAGCTTGAGCTTGAGTTACTATGTGTAATAATATTTTTGTATTACCTAAATATAAATCAAATATGGTATGTATAATGATTATAATCTAAGGCAATCAGGGATCCCTGGCTAACAGATAAAAAGGAGAGTGTCAGAGATACCAACACTGTGTGACCTGACTCTGAATGAGGCAGCACTAAACCCCAGGACTGTTCAATAAAAGATGGTGATGGATACCAGTCTCTGTAGAGTTATTTCTGTATGCAGATTCTGTTTACTTGAGGATTTCTCGTGGGTTTAATTACAGTAGGCAGACATATATATATAAAAATATACATACAGGGTAATCACCAGAAACAGCCAGGATATGGAGTGCTATACAGCAGAGCAGCTTGGCCTGTGGCCCTGTGACAGCATCTAGATCTTTGTCGCGCTGGCTGAGGTGTGGCCTTGCATCTCACTGAGGCCAAGGTGAGCCTCCTATGCCAGCCATGGGACCTACATGTTGGATGTAATTCAGTTCTGCTTGTTTGAACTGGGCTTGAATCCACAGCATAAAGCAAAATGTGAGGACCCTGACGCTCATGCTGAGCAAGGAGACTGCAGTGTGACACTGGGGGGACAATTTGAATATGTTCAGCCAGTGCTCTTCTGGATGTGGAACCAAACAGCTTTCAAAGCAATGAACATCACTACTTTAGCAGCAGCTGAAAGCAGGCTGCACATTCACAGCTCCATCTCTAGCCGTGATACATGACATTATTACTGCGGTGTGTGGTCTTAAAACTATTTGGCTAATTTAACTTGTTAGGCCAACAGTAGCACTGTGTGTTTTTGTGGAGTCAGGGACAACGTTAATTTTCTGCTGACAGCAAAGATTGATTGACACACATAACTGTGCATTGATAGCACTGTCAGAATGTGAAAGGATTTGAACTGTAGCCAGTGTTTCAGCAAAGATTTAATTAAGGTGCTGCAGAAATGCAGGCATGAGAGTATTTAGGCAGAATAACACTCTTCCAAGCAGATCATACATCACTGCTGGCTCACCAAACAGCTTCTTCCTATTCAGATTCTTTAGCCGGATAAATAGTAGGATCTTACCACCATCACCTCTACTCTAACCTACGGGGTCCTTTCCCTGTTCATTACTTTGTGCATTCAAATTATTACTTTCTTCCGCAAAGTGCCGGTCATCAGACTCCACAAAGTTCAATCATTTTTTGCCCAGTTTCAGTTTTCCTACATATCCTGATGGTTCACACACCTCAAGTTTGTATTTTTGCTTTCATTCTGGTGATTGCTAGCAAGACCAGGTTGTGTTGCACATCCCCAGCTGCCCTCAAGAGTCGTGAGGATTCAGCCACATTGCTGTAGGTTGGGAGTTATAGGTTGGTCAGACCAGGTAAGGATTGCAGTTTCCTTCCATGAAGAATGACTGAGTGACTGCACTGGGACAGATCTGCTGACCATGAGCGTTCCAGGCTGATGTCTGACCATGGCCAAAACCCCTGGACTGTATGCAGACTGTCACTGACCCCCACACTTCCCCACTCATCCCTCACACCAGCCCCAAAGGACAGGGGGCTCTCCCCAACTTGTTTCCAACATTACCATTCAGTAGAATGAGAGTAGAGTGTGTTTGCCATGCAGGCGTCTGGATCGTGCTGGAGATGCTAAATTGATATCTCAGTGTGCCATCGACCGAACACTGGGTTTACCCACCACTGGGCAGGTCCCGTCTATGTGAGAGAGAGAGAGAGAGAGTGTGTATGTGTGTGTGTGTGAGAGAGAAACAGCATATCGAAACAGAATGGTAGCCTCTGCCTCTGGCTGCAATGCCAATGCTTGCAACCCCAACTGAGCAGACCGTTGACCCCTGGGTTTGCAGCTCCCTGACTGATACTAGGTGACAGGTTTAGCAATTTGAGACAAGGGATGTGTAAGCAGAGTGAGAGCATGTCTGCCAGTTACCTGCTATAGTTTCCATGTCGGGTTTTCTTGTTGTCTGGCTTGTTCAATGTTTTGGGTAAGACAGGAAGCTGACTGTTAACGATCCATTAACAAGGCATTCAGCAATTAATAATCCACCCTGACTGGCAACTCACCACTGTTTAGTTGGAACCCCACCACACCACTCGACAATCACATAAAAATGCAGCGAGACACCCCGATGTTGAATCAGGCCAGTCCAATTCTGCCACAGATCTCACTGTAGCTCACACTGCTCAGACCCCTATAAGGGTCCAGCTACCCACAGCCACAGCAGTATATTGACATCCACTGAAAAGGGAGAGGGCTGACCCACTTATCAACAATAGGACTACCCATTGATGCTTTCTCAAAATATTTATTCATTTTGTGGGATGCGGGTGTCTCTGGCTGGCCAGCATTCATTGCCTGTCCCTAGTTGCCCTTGAGAAGGTGGTGGTGAGATGCCTTCTTGGACTGCTGCATTCCACCTGCTGTGGCTTGACCCATAATGCACTTAGGGAGAGAATTCCAGGATTTTGACCCAATGACAGTGAAGGAATGGCGATATATTTCCAAGTCAGAATGGTGAGTGACTTGGAGGGGAACTTGAAGGTGGTGGTGGTTAGCCTCCTAGATGGAAGTGGTTGTGGGTTTGGAAGGTGCTGTTTGAGGAACTTTAGTGAATTTCTGCATTGCATCTTGTATTTAGTGCACAATGTTGCTACTAAGTGTCAGTGGTGGAAGGAGTGGTTGCTTGTGGATGTGGTGCCAATTAAGTGGGTTGCTTTGTCCTGGATGGTGTCAAGCTTCTTGTATGTCTGTGCTTAGTTAGGGTCCATGATCATTGGAGACCCCTTCATATAACATAAAGCATGATTCTGCGAAGGGAAATTATTGAATTGTTTTTATTGAATGCATGTGTTGATTGTTTGCATATTAGGTTGTCAGCATTTGTGCAAGGTGTAATGTGAGAACCTAAGTGTAAGAAAAACCAAGCAGGGTCATTAAACTCTCATTTAAATACAGTGATCATGCACAACCAAAAAACCCAAAGTCCTTTAGGGAAGGAAATTTGCCACCCTTACCGGTGTGGCATACGTGTGACTCCAGACACAGTAATATAGTGACTCCCAGCTGCCCTCTGGGCATTTAGGGAGGGGCAATAAATGCTAGCCTAGCCAGAGATTCCTACATCCCATGAGTGATAGAGTCATAGAGATGTACAGCACAGAAACAAACCCTTCGGTCCAACCCGTCCATGCCGACCAGATATCCCAACCCAATCTAGTCCCACCTGCCAGCACCTGGCCCATATCTTTCCAAACCCTTCCTACTCAGATACCTATCCAGATGCCTTTTAAATGTTGTAATTGTACCAGCCTCCACCACTTCCTCTGGCAGCTCATTCCATACACGTACCACCCTCTGCGTGAAAAAGTTGCCCCTTTATTAAATTAAATGAATGAAATACGGTACTAAGGATTCCCATATCCTTGGATACAAAATATATTTTCTAAAATGTGTTGACTTTAATTAAGTTGTCATGATATCTGCCAGGGAAGTTTCAAGAAGAAATACTGTTTGTGGATGGGGTAAGTCAGCATACTATGGGGAGACGATTGAACATGGGAGGACGAAGAACAGTAACAGGCCATTTGGCCCATTAAGCCTGTGCAATCACATGATGCCTTTCTAAACTAAAACCCTTTTGCCTCTGTGTGGTCCGTTTCCCTCTATTCACTGCCTATTCATGTATCTGTCAAGATGCCTCTTAAACATTGCTCTTGTATCTGCTTCTATCACCTCCTCTCCACAGTTCATTCCAGGCACTTATCACCCTCTTTGTTAAAATCTTGCCTCTCACATTAACCTTTAGACTTGTCCCTTTGACCTGAAGGGAAAGGTGGGAGGTTATTGACAGTCAATACCACTCTGGCTTCGAAGGGGGCACAGTACAGCATTGAACCTGGTATGACAAAGTAGTATGGGGAAAGTGAGGAGTGCAGATGCTGGAGATCAGAGCTGAAAATATGTTGCTGGAAAAGCGCAGCAGGTCAGGCAGCATCCAAGGAGCAGGAGAATTGACGTTTCGGACATTTCCTGAAGAAGGGCTCATGCCTGAAACGTTGATTCTCCTGCTCCTTGGATGCTGCCTGACCTCATGACAAGTAGTATGCCTGGGGCCCAGGGCATGAAGTGTAGAGACGAGAAGTGAAATAAATGGGTTGAATGTGAACGTGGGAGATCAAGGTGACGGGTATGGCAGGGGACCAAAGAAATAGGGTTCATAAATTTGTCAAAATTTTGCCGATGATGTAAAGGTAGGCTGAGTTGTGGATAGTGCTGAAGGATGTTGTGGGTTACAGAGGGACATAGATAAGATGCAAAGCTGGGCTGAGAAGTGGCAATGGAATTTGAAATGGAAAAGCATAAGGTAGTTCACTTCGGAAGAAGTAACAGGAATGCAGAGTACTGGGCTAATCTTCGGAAGAAGTAACAGGAATGCAGAGTACTGGGCTAATGGTAAAATTCTTGGCAGTGTAGATGGACAGAGAGGTCCAGGTGCATAAATCCCTGAAAGTTGCCACCCAGATTGATAGGGTTATTAGAAAGGCATATGCTGTGTTGATGTTTACTGGAAGGGGGATTGAATTTTGGAGCCACGAGGTCATGCTTCAGCTGTACAGGATACCGGTAAGGCCGCACCTGGGGTATTGCTTGCAGTTCTGGTCACTGCATTATAGGAAGGATGAGGAAGTTTTGGAAAGGTTTCAGAGGAGATTTACTAGGATGTTTCCTGGTATGGAAGGGAGGTCTTATGAGAAAAAGCTGAGGGAACTGAGGCTGTTTTCGTTGGAGAGAAGAAGATTGAGAGTTGACTTAATCGAAATCTATAAAATAATCAGAGGGTTAGATAGGGTGGACAGTGAGAACCTTTTTCCTCGGATAGTGAAGGCTAACACAAGGGGACATAGTTTTAAATTGAGACATGATAGATTTAGGACAGATTTCGGGTAGTTTCTTTACTCACAGTAGTAGGGGCATGGAATCGCCTGCCTGCAACATTGGTAGACTTGCCGACATTAAGGGCATTTAAACAGGCATCGGACATACGTATGGATAATAATGGAATGGTGTAGGTTAGATGGACATCAGATTAATTTCGCAGGTCAACACAACATCGAGGGCTGAAGGGCCTGTACTGCGCTGTAACATTGTATATTTCACATTCTAAGGGCATTTGAGGGTTTGGATGGTCAACTAGACTGAGAGGCAGAGTCTGTGACTCATTCCATGCAGTGTAACAGATTTATTAAATCTGCTTCATTACAGATTACCAGATCCAAAATTGTTTGATTGTATCCACAACAATATTGTTCTTGGAAACTATCTCAAATACACAACAAATTCTTCTTTGTGGATAATTCTGCCAATTTGATTTTTTTAATGTACATGAAGATTAAGGTGACACATGATTAAAGTCCTGCCTTTTTTACACATACTCATGCTTTCCTATTGTATTCTCTGTCCTACATAATAGCTCCTGTTAGGGAGTCAATACATTATTCCCATTAGTGTTTCTTCCCCTTTCACCTCCACCCATAGGGATTCTACGTTGTCTGATCCAAGATAATTTCTTGCTATTGTACTTATCGAAAATAAACCTGTTCAAAGCTTACAACCGCTGAACTTAAAACTGCTGACTTCTCTTTAAGATAATTGCAAATTACAATCTAAATAAGCTTTGCACAAGTTGAAGATTTGGACATTTTTTCAACCCAACAAATGCATATACTCAAACTACAGGATTTATTGGGATTAGAGGCAAGCACAATCTCTTATATGCCATGGTCCAGACCAAACCCCCTAGAAAATTATTAATAAGATAGCCTAGACCCTAACGTTTTCTTACTTTAAGAAGGTGTTGTGTTCCAGATGCAATTTGATCAATGTTAAGCAAAACATGCTTCATTCATACACTATACGTAACGTCCAAATAAAAAAAAGGAAAGAATTAGCTTAGCTGTAACTCTATCAAAGAACTTAACAAAATAATAGATATAGTAACAATTACTAATTAACTGTTCCAATATATTAACCTCCCATAAGCACACCCTTGATAAAGGCAAATTCAGAAAAGCAGATTGTCTCATGTACAATTCTAGCATCAGGAAAACACCATGAGAGAACTCTGAGAGTGCAGCAAGAAAGAGGCACTGCAGCTTCCAAACCCTGCTGAGACCCCAGCAACAACTGCAGAAATCTAAAAGTAAAAATCCTGGTTCTGTGGGAACTTAACCCCACCCATTCAGGCTGCTTCTATAGTTCCACCTTTTAAAATAAACCAAGGCCTCACAAGCTGTTTACTTTACAAGTTTTCAATAGACAGCTTGCCACAGCTGCCTTAAAACCTCTCTTTAAACAAAAAGGACAAAATACAACTCTTAAAGCCATAGTATTGTCACAAATGTTTTTCTTGCCTCTTATGAAGGTCCGTCAGTAGGGGGTGACGGTGAGGGAGGGTAGCTGGAGCAGTCAAATAGATTAGCATTGAAAAGGAAAGGATGGCTTTGGTGGAGGGAGGGCTGATGGGAAGGGGCAAACAAAGAGAGACAAGGAATTCTTCAATCCAATATAACCCACACAATCAGTATAGGTGGGACGTGACGTAACCTCAGTGAAAGTCTGTCCAGGAATAATCTGAGCCCAGGCCTCTTTAGGAGTACTCCATATGCCTGACCAGGAATAATTCAGGCTAGTCCAGGGATAATCACAATGCAGACATTTCTCGGAGTGACCTCAGTGAAAGTCTGTGCCAGGGTAACATGCCTAGGCCTGTCCAGGCAGAATCTCAGCACAGACCTGTCCTGATCTAACTCAGCACAGGCTTGTCTATGCATTAATGCCTCATGGCAATTTCCAAGTCATTTGGTGACATTTGCAAAGATGCTGCCTGTGGCTGATGTGTGAGATGGGTTCTGTGAAACTGGAGCACATTGCTGCACACACGCACCACAAATTCCCTTGCAAATGGTTGTCATGGAACAGCAAACAATATGTGAAATTGAAAAGAAATATCTAAAATGCTGCAATAAGTCACAGAGTAGGCAGCATCCATGCAGGGAATGGAGGAGATGACGTTTTGAGTCTGGACTCTGCCAGGACACTGAGTTTTGACGAATGGATCACACTTCACTAAATCAACTCTCCTGTTTCTCTCTCTGACCTGCTGAGAGTCTTCCTCAGCTGCTTGCCTTTGTTTCGACTTTCCAGCAGCGGCGGGTTTGCTTTGCCTTTTTGTGTGAAATTCACTCGATGATATCATCCAAAGCTAGATTGGGTTCCTGGCCCTGAACAAGAGGTAGCCTGTCCATGTCTGCAGCCTTACCCCTTCAGTCACAGTGCTATGGATGGCACTTGATATTCACCGCACAATGCACAATCCTGTTTCGGGGGCAGCATGGTGGCTTAGTGTTTAGCACTGCTGCCTCACAGCGCCAGGGACCCAGGTTCGTTTCCAGCCTTGGGTAACTGTCTGTGTGGCATTTGCACAATCTCCCCGTGTCTGCGTGGGGTTCCTCCGGGTGCTCCGGTTTCCTCCCACAGTCACTAAGATGTGCAGGTCAGGTGAATTGGGCCATGCTAAGTTGCCCATAGTGTTAGGTGCATCAGTCAGAGGGAAATGGGTCTGGGTGGGTTATTCTTCGGCGGGTCGGTGTGGACTTGTTGGGCCAAAGGGCCTGTTTCCACACTGTAAGGAATTTAATCTAAAATATCACAGGGATAAATACACAGGAGGGCAAGTAGAGATGTGTGGATGCTAAAACAAAAGTATTACAATGCATAAATGGTATGGAGTTTGTTTAATTATCTCTGATGATAAGTATCAAAAATCTTTCAAAGTAATTCCATTTCATCAAGGAATTTAGTTTAAATAGGGCTCACCAGTTTAAAACTATTCAAGGATTTGTACATGATCTACTTGAATAAAACATTGTTATCTCCATTTTCCCACCTTTGATCAGTGCTGGGCTTTGAGTAAATGCCGCCTGCAAATTTTGCAATGTGTTACTGGTGTCTGCTGGGGCTCACCTCTGTGTCTGAAGGTTGTGGGTTCAAGCTCCACAGGATTTTAGCTGATGTTTCAAAGCCCACATGACTCACTTCCAGAGTTTCTATCTTCCAAGTATTAAATGTAATCAGCTCTCTCAGGTGGAAATGAAGGATGTCCAGACACTATTTAAAGAAGATGGGGGAAATTGTCCCAATGTGCGACCCAGTACTTGTTGTGTTATGCCTTACAGCTAGAAAGCAATGTACCTTTAAGAGACAGGTACACAATATCATCACTAGACCATGACATGTGATCTAATGGTATAAGGGTCTCAAGCTTCACCTTACTGGAGTCACTTGCAGCATGACACGCTGAGGGGACTATGCTATAGTTTGTGAGTAAATTGGCCAGTATGAGACCAAAGATGCCAGCAGTTGTAATAATTATCTACTGAATCATTGTTACTTACAACTAGTTCTTATGGGAGCTATCATAAGCATCACCTTCATCAGGTACAAAGAAAAGGGAGGCAATGTGGTGATTATTAATCCAAAGACCCAAGTAATGTTCTGGAGACCCTGATTTGAATTCCACATGGCAAATGGTGGAATTTGAAATCAATAAAAATCAATTCTGAAATTAAGAGTCTAATGATGACAATGAAATCATTCCTGATGAAGGACTTATGCCCGAAACGTCGACTGTCCTGCTCCTCAGATGCTGTCTGACCTGCTGTGCTTTTCCAGTACCACACTTATTGACTCTGATGCTCCAGCATCTGCAGTCCTAACTTTCTCCACCTTGAAATCATTGTCGAAAAGTGTGACGCTGGAAAAGCACAGCAGGTCTGACAGCATCTGAGGAGCAGGAGAGTTGACTTTTCAGGCATAAACCTTTAATCAGGAATGAATCTGTCAATTGTTGGAAAAGAAATATCTGGTTCACTAAACTCCTTTAGGGAAGGAAACTGTCGTCTTTACCTGGTCTGGTTTACAAGTGACTCCAGACCCATAAGTTGACTCTTCACTGCCCTCTGAGCAATTACCCAAATCCCATGACTTAAAAAACAAATACTCTGCTAACATCTACAACAGGTCATGAGGGCAGAACAGATCAATGTTAATAGCAGTGGCCATTTATAAGTTAACAAGACCCAGATCCCAGATATTCCATTCATCTTTCCAGCAGGAAACGGATTAGAGTTGCTCACTTTCCCACAGTTGTTGTGCAATCTTGCTCTGTGCCAATGTGCTGTCACATTTCCATAAGGACAATCGTACCTTCAGGACCTGATTCATTGGCCGTGGAGTGCTTTACCACACTCCGAGGTTGTGAAAGGTATATTCTCTCTTCCTTGTTGTTGTGTGTCAGTCTAGTAACCTTTACACTCTGCTTTGCAATCAAGAGAAGTTTGTTTTGCTGACATAATCATCACCTTGGGCTATAGGAGGACTGAATGATTTGCTGTTGAAGAAAGTTTTGAGACTTAGCGTGGTTGCTATAGTAAAGGAAGCATCCTTCCTTTGAGAGCATCAGGGAGCCAATATATGGAAGCTGCAGGCTCTGCATTTATTTTCAATCACCCATGACAGTTATTGCACACTGTTCTCATCATAGCCTAATATACTTGCACGGCTGATTGGAGGAATAGCACGAGTCTGATAAAAGCTAGAGGCTCTGATACAAATTTGCAAATTGTTCAGGGAATTTGGGAAGATTCCTTGTTATCACTGCAATAAACATGGAACCTTCTGCCAGTCAATCTCAGGCTGACATTCTCCTGACTGTGACCGTCGTTCCCAGATTTCAATTTAAAGAAAATGAGAAAGCAATTTCTGCCCAATTCTGTCAAAGAAACTAACTTGTGTTTTGGCTTACCACTGTTTCATTAGCAGCTGCACTAACAAATTCTCCAAGATGTGACTATTCCAATCAGATTCTAAAATTAGAACAAAAAAAGATCGCAAACAAATTTCAGTTTGTAGCTCGCAATGATAGGAGATGTAACAACATCAGACGTTGCTGCGTTAACCCTCCCAGCAGACAATCAATGCTGCTTTCCACTGCAGTCTATGCATTATCTTTGATTTACAGACCTCTCTGGAAAACTGAATGCCGGTTAATGTTTTGAAACAAGGGTCATTTTAAAAACCTTATTTTCATTATTAGCAACAAGGTGGGTGGCATACTTAGCTGTATACTTAAATTAGATCAAAGGAAACAGGAGCAGGAGGTAACCATACATCCCACTGAGGCTGCCCCACTATTCAATATGACAGTGGTTGATTTTTGGACTTTAACCATTTTCCTGCCCATTCACCACATCCCTGAGACTTACCCCTAAGTTAAAAAAAAATCAATCTGTTTCAATCTTCAACATATTCAGTTAAATATCACACAACACCAAGTTATAGTCCAACAGGTTTATTTGGAAGGGAGAAAGTGAGGAATGCAGATGCTGGTGACCAGAGTCCAGCTTATGCAGGGCTTATGCCTGAAACGTCAATTCTCCTGCTCTTTGAATGCTGCCTGACCTGCTGCGCTTTTCCAGAACCACACTCTTGAAGTTTATTTGGAAGCACTAGCTTTCATAGCAGTCCTTCTTCACAGCCACCTGATGAAGGAGCAGTGCTCCAAAAGCTATTGCTTCCAAATAAACCTGTTGAACTATAACCTGATGTTGTGTGATTTTTAACTTTATCCACCCCAGGTCAACACCGGCACCTCCACATCATGTTCAACATATTCAACACAAGATCATCCACAGACTCTTTGGGCTAGAGAATTCCAAAGATTAACAAACCTTTGAGTGAATCATCTGACTAAAGATCATGATCAGTCCCATTTTCCTGACTCCCCTTTTTTAGATACCTTACTCTGGATATAAATAAATGTTCATTATTGTTGTATGTGGGTCTGAAAGGGTTAACATTTGATTGAGTGAGATAGCCATCACCTACTGGTAGAGTAAAACTAGGATTTGACAGTAAACAGACCTAAGGCTTACTCCTTTCAAAAGTGTTTGTAGTAATGTGTTCTTATGACTTTACTGGCTTCTACAGCATGCCAAATCCTCAGACATATCGTTAATATTCTTTGCAAAATTATAAGCGTCTTATTTTAGTCTAATAATATCTTTCTATAGCGTTTTAATAAAATATGGATAGATCTTTCCTACCAAGGTTTTGTTTTACAATGGAATGTACTTTTCTGGAACATTTTGAATTGTTTGTTTAAATGTTTCCCAATGTTCAATTATTGCCATACCTTTAAATCTGTTTCCCAATCAACCTTAGATACCTCTTCCCTCGTATGTACATAATTGCAAATCCAAGATTCTCAAATTTAACGTGGAATTCAATTTCATTGTGATCACTATTTCTCAGCAGATCGTTTGCTATGACATTTAATTTATGCTACATCATTGCACAATATTATATCTAATATAGATTTATTTAGCTGATTTCAGAACGTATTGCTCCAGAAAGCTGTCCAAATGCATTCTACAAACTTAACTTCCCAACTATTTTTTGCCAATTTGATTGATTCTGATTATATGAAGATTAAAGTCTCCCATAGCCATTACTTTGTCATTGTTACAAGCTCCAATAATTTCTTGTTTAATGCACTGGCCAATGTTGTTAGGGGATCTATAGAATACTCCCATTACTGTGTTCTTTTTACCCTTGCTATTTAACTAGCTATCATTCTAATTTCCACTTACAATGCTTCTAATTCTTGATTTTCTGAGTGAGGATCTTTTCCAATAAATCTCTCTCTCTCTATATATATATATATCACCATTTATAATCAGGATATCCCTTTCTATTTAGCCTGTCTTTTTGAACTGCTGGAATATTTATTCTATCCTTGGTCACCTTGTAACCAGGTCACTGTGGGTACTCAGATCCAACTACTTACCCCGATTTGTGCCATTTGCTCCATATGTTTTTGCAAATACTCCACATACTCAGATGAGATTACATTTTTACTACCCTTCCCTACATGACTGCTTGAGATTTGAGGTTTGAAAGTTTTGCTCTCTGTGGTTTTGTTTTAATTCATGCACAGAATGAGGACATCACTGGCTAGGCCAGCATTTATTGCCCATCCCAAGGGGGCAGTTAAGAGTCAACTACATTGCTGTGGGTGTGGAGTTACATGTTGGCCAGACGCAAAGACGGGCAGAGGGGATGGAGTTGCTTTGTTAGTAAGGAATGCAATTAACTTGATAGCAAGAAGTGGTAGCGAGGTAGAAGGTGTAGAATCTGTGTGGGAAGTGTTGAGGAACTGCAAACGAAAAAGGAGCCTAATGGAGTTGTATAAAGGCCTCCTAAAAGTAGTCAGGATGTGAGGCAGTAAATAAGTCAACAGATAGAAAAGGCATGAAAGAAACACATGATTGTAATCATCATAGGGGACTTCAATATTAAGGTGGACTTGGAAAATCAAGTTGGTAGCAGATCTCAAAACAAATTGTGGCATGTCTACAAGATAGATTGTTTAGAACAGCTTATGGTAAGGCCCACAGGGGAACAGGCAATTCTGTATTTGGTGATATGTAATGAGGCAGACTTGATTAGGAAGCTTAAGATGCGGGAACCCTTAGGGGGTAGTGACCATTAAAATGATAGAATTATCCCTACAGTTTGAAAGGGAGAAGTTGGAATCAAACGTAACAGTATTATAATTGAATAAAGGTAGCTACAAAGACATGAGGGAGGGGCTGGTCAGAACTGATTTGAAGGGGAACCTAGCAGGGAAGACAGTGATGCCGCAGTTGTAGGGGTTTCTGGGGGTCATGCCTGACAAATCTGTTAGAATTTTTTGAGGAGGTAACAAGCAAGTTAGACAAAGGAGAGCCAGTGTACATGATCTATTTAGATTTCCAGAAGATCTTGGACAAGGTGCCACAAAAGAGGCAGCTAAATAAGATAAGAGCCCATGGTGTTAGGGGCAAGGTACTGGTATGGATAGAGTTTTGACTGACTGGCAGAAGGCAGAGAGTGGGGATAAAGTGGGCTTTTTCAGGATGGTAGCTTAGGTAGCAGATGGTGATGAGTGAGGTTCTGTAGGGTTCAGTACTGGGGCCACAACTATTCACCTTATACATAAACAATCGGCATGGTGGCTCAGTGGTTAGCACTGCTGCCTCACAGCGCCAGGGACCTGGGTTCAATTCCTGACTTGGGCAACTGTCTGTGTGGAGTTTGCACATTCTCCCCATGTCTGCATGGGTTTCCTCTGGGTGCTCCGGCTTCCTCCCACAATCCAAAGATATGCAAGCCAGGTGAATTGGCCATGCTAAATTGCCACTATGGTGTTAGGTGCATTAACCAGGCGTAAATGTAGGGGAATAGGTCTGGATGGGTTGCCTTTTGGAGGGTCGGTGTGGACTTGTTGGTCCAAAGGGTCAGTTTCCATACTGTGGGGAATCTAATCTCAATCTGGGTGACGGAACTGAAGGCATTGTTGCTAAATCTGCAGATAACGCAAAGCAGGTTGAGTGGCAGGTAGTGCTCAGGAAATGAGAAGGCTGCAGAAGGACTTGAACAGGCCAGAAGAGTCAGCAAAGAAGTTGGCAGATGGAATACAATGTGGGAAGGTGTGAGATTATACACTTTGGTGAGAAGAATAGAGGCACAGACTATTACCTAAAATGGGAAAGGCTTCGAAACCTGAAGCGCATAGGGATTTGGGAGCCTGACTTCAGGATTCTCTTCAGGTTAACATATAGGTTCCATTGGCAGTTACAAAGACAAATGCAATGTTAGCATTCATGAATGATTTTGAATGAATGATTTTATGGTCATGTGTATTTTACAGTAAGAATATAATAAAATGCAGTGAAAAGTTTCATTTCGTCACAATTTGCCACAATTTTGAATTATTTAAGAATAAGATTTTTGAAAAGCTTAGAGAGTCTATCAGCACCAACTATGACTGTGCCACTTGTGCCACCATCCCTCCACCACCACTTCGCCACGTCTACATTGGACTCAACCAACATTGAAGTCCTACTCTTCAGACGCCACCTTTCACTGCTGGACTGACACTGCTCCGCCACTCTCATCAATGTCAGAGTCACATCTCTCACTGCTGGGCCCCGTTGATGTTGTTGTGATGCCCTTTTGCTACTGCTTCACTACAGCCAGCACCAGGCCCAGCCAACAATGAAGTCACCAATCCTCATTGGCACCATCTCACAACTCCACAGGTGAAGCAGCTGCCAATTCCAATGCCAGGTCCTATGCTCACACCAGAAAACTAAGTAAGAGCACATCCAAGGTCCTTTCTAGGCCCATTCTTCTCCACATTGGGCTTGATCGAAGTCTGCATGCCAAGTCCACTTATGGTCTGTGCACTGGGTCAATTCAATGTCCACGTATTGGGACCCCTCGAGGTCTGTGTGCTGGGTCCCCTTCAGGTCCGTGTGCTGGATTCCCTTCAGGTCCGTGTGCTGGATTCCCTTCAGGTCCGTGTGCTGAATTCCCTCGAGGTCCATGTGCTGGGTCCCCTTGAGGTCAATGTGTTGCATCCCCTTGAGGTCCGTGAGCTGGGTCCCCTTCAAGTCCATGTGCTGGGTCCCCTTGAAGTGCGTGTGCTGAATCCCCTCAAAGTCTGTGTGCTGGGTCCAATTCAGGTCCGTGTGCTGGATCGCCTTCAGGTCTGTGTGCTGGGTCCCCTTCAGGTCTGTGTGCTGTGACCCCTTGAGGTCCGTGTGTTGGATCCCCTTCAGGTCCGTGTGCTGGGTCCTCTTCAGGTCTGTGTGCTGTGACCCCTTGAGGTCCGTGTGCTGGGTCCCCTTCAGGTCCGTGTGCTGGGTCCCCACGAGATCCGTGTGCTGGATCCCCTTCAGGTCCGTGTGCTGGATCCCCTCGAAGTCCGTGTGCTGGGTCCCCACGAGATCCGTGTGCTGGATCCCCTTCAGGTCCGTGTGCTGGATCCCCTCGAGGTCCGTGTGCTGGGTCCTCTCAAAGTCCATGTGCTGAGTCCTCTCAAGGTCCATGTGCTGGATCCCTTTCAGGTCCGTGTGCTGGGTCCCATCGAGGTCCGTGTGCTGGGTCCCCTCTAGGTCCGTGTGCTGGGTCCCATCGAGGTCCGTGTGCTGGGTCCCATTGAGGTCCGTGTGCTGGGTCCCCTTGAGGTCCGTGTGCTGGGTCCCCTCAAGGTCCATGTACTGGGTCCCCTCTAGGTCCGTGTGCTGGTTCCCCTCAAGGTCCATGTGGTGGGTCCCCTTAAGGTCCGTGTGCTGGGTCCCCTCGAGGTCCGTGTGCTGGATCCCCTTCAGGTCCGTGTGCTGGGTCCCCTTCAGGTCCGTGTGCTGGGTCCGCTCGTGATCCGTGTGCTGGATCCCCTACAGGACCGTGTGCTGGATCCCCTTCAGGTACGTGTGCTGGATCCCCTTCAGGTCTGTGTGCTGGATCCCCTTCAGGTCCATGTGCTGGATCCTCTCGAGATCCGTGTGCTAGGTCTCCTCGAGGTCCATGTGCTGGGTCCCTTCAGGTCTGTGTGCTGGGTCCCCTTCAGGTCCATGTGCTGGGTCCCCTCGAGATCCGTGTGCTAGGTCTCCTCGAGGTCCGTGTGCTGGGTCCCTTCAGGTCTGGTGCTGGGTCCCCTCGAGATCCATGTGATAGGTCTCCTCGAGGTCCGTGTACTGGACCCCCTTCATGCCTGTGTGCTGGGTCCCCTTCAGGTCCATGTACTGGGTCCCCTCGAGATCCGTGTGCTAGGTCTCCTCGAGGTCCGTGTGCTGGGTATCCTCGAGGTCCGTGTACTGGACCCCCTTCATGCCCGTGTGCTGGGTCCCCTTCAGGTCCGTGTGCTGGGTCCCATCGAGATCTGTGTGCTAGGTCTCCTCGAGGTCCGTGTGCTGGGCCCCCTCAGGGTCAATGTGCTGGGTGCCCTCAAGGTCTGTGTGCTGGGTCCCCTTCAGGTCCGTGTGCTGGACTGTCTCGAGGTCCGTGTGCTGAATCCCCTTCAGGTCCGTGTGCTGGGTCCCCTTCAGGTCCATGTGCTGGGTCCCCTTCAGGTCTGTGTGCAGGGTCCCCTCTAGGTCTGTGTGCTGGGTCTCCTCGAGGTCCGTGTGCTGTGTCCCGTTCAGGTCCGTGTGCTGGGTCCACTTGAGGCCCATGCGCTGTGTCTCCTCAAGGTCCATGTGCTGTGTTCCTTGAGATCCATGCGCCAGGTCACCTTCAGGTCCATGCGCTGGGTCACCTTCAGGTCCGTGTTCTGTGTCCCCTCGAGGTCCGTGTGCTGTGTTCCTTGAGG
The DNA here is from genome assembly GCF_004010195.1 of Chiloscyllium plagiosum. Lineage (NCBI taxonomy): Eukaryota > Metazoa > Chordata > Chondrichthyes > Orectolobiformes > Hemiscylliidae > Chiloscyllium > Chiloscyllium plagiosum. Next base: position 22,852,557 of record NC_057710.1, on the reverse strand, counting down.
TCCGTGTGCTGGGTCCCCTTCAGGTCCGTGTGCTGTGTTCCTTGAGGTCCGTGTGTTGCGTCCCCTCGAGGTCCATGTGATGGGTCCCCTCTAGGTCCATGTGCTGGGTCCCCTTGAGGTCCGTGTGCTATGTTCCTTGAGGTCCATGTCCTGGGTCCCCTCGAGGTCTGAGTGCTAGTCCCCTCGAGGTCCGTGTGCTGGGTCCCCTCGAGATCCGTGTGCTGTGTTCCTCGAGGTCCGTGTGCTGGGTCCCCTTCAGGTCCGTGTGCTGTGTCCCCTCGAGGTCCATGTGCTGTGTTCCTTGAGGTCCGTGTGCTGGGTCCCCTTCAGGTCCGTGTGCTGGGTCCCCTCGAGGTCCGTGTGATGGGTCCCCTTCAGGTCCACGAGCTGGGTCCCTTCGAGGTCCATGTGCTGGTTCCCCTCAAGGTCTGTGTGCTGGGTCCCCTCGAGGTCTGTGTGCTGAGTCCCCTCGAGGTCTGTGTGCTGGGTCCCCTTCAGGACCATGTGCTGGGTCCCCTCGAGGTCCGTGTGATGGGTCCCCTTCAGGTCCATGTGCTGGATCCCCTTCAGGTCCGTGTGCTAGGTCCTCTCAAGGTCCGCGTGCTGGATCCCCTTCAGATCCGTGTACTGGGTCCTCTCAAGGTCCGTGTGCTGGATCCCCTCGAGGTCTGTGTGTTGGGTCCCCTTGAGGTCTGTGTGCTGGGTCCCTTCAGGTCCATGTGCTGGGTCCCCTCGAGGTCCGTGTGCTGTGTTCCTTGAGGTCTGTGTGCTGGATCCCCTTCAGGTCCACGAGCTGGGTCCCCTCGAGGCCCGTGTGCTGTGTTCCTTGAGGTCTGTGTGCTGGGTCCCCTTCAGGTCTGTGTGCTGGGTCCCCTTGAGGTCCGTGTGCTGGGTCCCCTTCATGTCCGTGTGATGGGTCCCCTCAAGGTCCATGTGCTGGGTCCCCTCGAGGTCCGTGTGCTGGGTCCCCTTGAGGCCCGTGTGCTGGGTCCCCTTCAGGTCTGTGTGCTGGGTTCCCTCGAGGTCCGGGTGCTGGGTCCCCTCGAGGTCCGTGTGCTGGGTCCCCTTCAGGTCCGTGTGCTGGGTTCCCTCGAGGTCCATGTGCTGGGTCCCCACGAGGTCCGAGTGCTGGGTCCCTTCAAGGTCCGTGTGCTGGATTCCCTCGAGGTCCGTGTGCTGGATTCCCTCGAGGTCCGTGTGCTGGGTCCCCTTCAGGTCCGTGTGCTGGGTCCCCTTCAGGTCCATGTGCTGGGTTCCCTCGAGCTCCGTGTGCTGGGTTCCCTCAAGTTCCGTGCGCTGGCTCACCTTCAGGTTCGTGTGCTGTGTCCCCTCGAGGTCCGTGTACTGGACCCTCTTCATGCCCGTGTGCTGGGTCCCC
>NC_057710.1:22846535-22851018 GCF_004010195.1 Chiloscyllium plagiosum | reverse complement strand
CTTCAGGTCCGTGTGCTGGGTCCCCTTCAGGTCCATGTGCTGGGTCCCCTCGAGGTCCGTGTGCTGGGTCCCCTTCAGGTCCGTGTGCTGGGTTCCCTTCAGGTCCATGTGCTGGGTCCCCTCGAGATCCGTGTGCTGGGTCCCTTCAAGGTCCATGTGCTGGGTCCCTTCAGGTCTGTGTGCTGGGTCCCCTCGAGATCCATGTGCTAGGTCTCCTCGAGGTCCGTGTACTGGACCCCCTTCATGCCTGTGTGCTGGGTCCCCTTCAGGTCCATGTGCTGGGTCCGCTCGAGATCCGTGTGCTAGGTCTCCTCGAGGTCCGTGTGCTGGGTATCCTCGAGGTCCGTGTACTGGACCCTCTTCATGCCCGTGTGCTGGGTCCCCTTCAGGTCCATGTGCTGGGTCCCCTCGAGATCCGTGTGCTAGGTCTCCTCGAGGTCCGTGTGCTGGGTATCCTCGAGGTCCGTGTACTGGACCCTCTTCATGCCCGTGTGCTGGGTCCCCTTCAGGTCCATGTGCTGGGTCCCCTCGAGATCCGGGTGCTGTGTTCCTTGAGGTCCGTGTGCTGTGTCCCCTTGAGGTCCGTGTGCTGGTCCCCTTCAGGTCCATGTGCTGGGTCCCCTTCAGGTCCGTGTGCTGGGTCCCCTCGAGGTCCATATGTTGTGTTCCTTGAGGTCTGTGTGCTGGGTCCCCTTCAGGTCCGTGTGCTGGGTCCCCTTGAGGTCTGTGTGTCGTGTCCCCTCGAGGTCCGTGTGCTGTGTCCCCTCGAGATCTGTGTGTTGTGTTCCTCGAGGTCCGTATGCTTTGTCCCCTCGAGGTCCGTGTGTTGTGTTCCTTGAGGTCTGTGTGTTGTGTCCCCTCGAGGTCCGTGTGCTGTGTCCCCTCGAGGTCCATGTGTTGGGTCCCCTCGAGGTCCATGTGTTGGGTCCCCTTGAGGCCTGTGTGCTGGGTCCCCTCTAGGTTCGTGTGCTGGGTCCCCTTGAGGTCTGTGTGCTGGGTCCCCTTTAGGTTCGTGTGCTGGGTCCCCTCGAGGTCCGTATGCTGGGTCCCCTTCAGGTCCGTGTGTTGGGTCTCCTCTAGGTCCATGTGCTGGGCCCCCTTCAAATCCGTGTGCTGGGTCCCCTTCAGGTCTGTGTGCTGGGTCCCCTTGAGGTCAGTGTGCTGGACCCCCTTCAGGTCCGTATGCTGGATCCCCTTCAAGTCCGTGTGCTGGATCCCCTCTAGGTCCATGTACTAGGTCCCCTTCAGGTCCGTGTGCTGGGTCCCCTCTAGGTCCGTGTACTGGGTCCCCTTCAGGTCCGTGTGTTGTGTTCCTTGAGGTCTGTGTGTTGTGTCCCCTCGAGGTCTGTGTGCTGTGTCCCCTCGAGGTCCATGTGTTGGGTCCCCTTGAGGTCTGTGTGCTGGGTCCCCTCTAGGTTCATGTGCTGGGTCCCCTTGAGGTCTGTGTGCTGGGTCCCCTTTAGGTTCGTGTGCTGGGTCCCCTCGAGGTCCGTATGCTGGGTCCCCTTCAGGTCCGTGTGCTGGGTCTCCTCTAGGTCCATGTGCTGGGCCCCCTTCAGGTCCGTGTGCTGGGTCCCCTTTAGGTCCGTGTGCTGGGTCCCCTTCAGGTCCGTGTGCTGGGTCCCCTTCAGGTCCGTGTGCTGGGTCCCCTTCAGGTCGGTGTGCTGGGTCCCCTCGAGGTCCGTGTGCTGGGTCACCTTTAGGTCCGTGTGCTGGGTCCCCTCCAGGTCCATGTGCTGGGTCCCTTCAGGTCCGTGTGCTGGGTCCCCTCCGGGTCCGTGTGCTGGGTCCCCTTCAGATCCGCACTTGATCCTCATCACCGCTGAAGCCGTCCGAGCATGGGACAAGAGGTAACTAAAGATACAGAGAGATAAGAAAGAGGAAGATGAAAGAAAAGAAAAGCAGTTGGAGTGGATGAACTCCATGTCAGGAGCCCTACTCTCATGCAATCTTTCTAGCCTAACCTGAGATTCATTTCGAACGGGCTAGAGTACAAAGGGGTGTACTGCTGAGGCTGTATTAGGCTCTGGTCTGACTGCGTTTGGAATATTGTGAACAGTTTTGCCCTCCATATCGAAGGAAGGATGAGCTGGCCTTGGAGAGTGTCCAAAGGAGGCTTATAAGAATGATCCCGGAGATGAAGGCCTTGTCATATGAGGAAGGGTTGAAGACTCTGGGTCTGCACACAGTGGAGCTCCGAAGGATGAGGGGAGATCTGATTGAAATACTGACAGGCCTGGATAGAGTGGATGTGGAGAAACCGTTTCCACAAGGTGGAGAGACTGGGACTCGAGGGCACAGTCTCAGAGTGAAGGGACAACTCTTTAAAACTGAGATAAGGAGGAATCTCTTCAGCCAGGGGGTGGTTAATCTATGAAACTCATTGTCGCAGAGGGCTGTGGAGGCCAAGTCACTGAGTGTATTTAAGATAGAGATAGATAAGTTCTTGAATAGTAAGGGGATCAAGAGTTATGGGGAGAAGGCAGGAGAATTGGGTTGACAAACATATCAGCCACGATTAAACAGTGAAACAGACTCAAGGGGCCGATTGGCCTAATTCTGCTCCTAAGTCGTGTGGTCTTAGGGGAGTGGGCATTTTAAAAAATACTGCAATTGCTGTCAGGTAGACCTGCAAATAGTTCCACTCAATCCACTTGGGGACCCTGCAGTCTCGAAGACACAACACAGAGTTCAATAACTTTTGAAGCGAAAAGTGTAGTGCTGGAAAAGCACAGCAGGTCAGGCAGCATCTGAGGAGCAGGAGAATCGACGTTTAGCCTGGTTACATCCTGCCATGTTTATATCCACCCCACAGCCTGTCCTGTTATGACCTGGGTTTTAGCATGGATTTCATGATGTGCTTTTAGCAGTTATCCATTCTCATGTATTCCTGGACCCATTATCACATTGTCTCGGTAGAATTCAGTACAGTTCACCCATATTCTCCTACTCTTAGCTCTTATTATCACTCACTCAGCTTTTCTTCTGTCCTGGCTGCTATCCATAATCTCCTCATTTACCTATCCTTTTCATCTTTCTTTCTCTGTGGGCTCCATCTCCACGTATCAGCTCACCTCTCCCCTTCTTCACCCTGATCCTCCACTTCAGTTTCAGCATAAATACCAGTACTTCCTAGCTGCCAACAGTTTTGATGAAGAGTTACCAGACTCGAAATGTTAACTCTACTCTCTTCCTACAGATGCTGCCAGACCTGCTGAGTTTCTCTAGCAATTTCTGTTTTTGTTCCACTCAATCCAATATTGCACATTGACCAGATTAGATATGCCATGCAAACAGAGTGCTCTTCAGTGACATATTAATTTAATAGGTAATAGGTTGCAGAGTATTCATTAAAAACATTGCTTTAATAAGAGAAAGTGATGCTTTCTTTGATAATGCAATATATCAGTATTTAGAATTGAATAAAATTCTGGAATTAAAAAGATGGCCAAATGGTGACCATGTACCCACTATTTAATGTTATGAAAACCCACCTGATTTATTTTAGAGCAAGAAGTAAGCCATCCTTACCATGACCCACAGCAACATGGAGAAAGTAAGGAATGCAGATGCTGGAGATCAGAGCTGAGAGTGTGGTGCTGGAAAGGCACAGCAGGTCAGGCAGCAGGAGAATCGATGTTTTGGGTATAACTGCCTTTTAACTGCCCTCTGGCAATTAGTGGTCGGAAATAAGTGCTGCTGTAGCTCATGATGTCCATATGTGACAAATAATTTTTGAAAATATTTCGAGAGAAAGACTCACATTCATGCAGAATCTTTCACAGCCCCTGCTTTGCAGCCAATAATGTACGGTTGGATTACAATTTGTGTATTGCACATTGCTACAACATGACAATCAGATTTGGTGGATAAACATTGACTGACACGCTGTGGACAATTCCCATGCCCTTTTCTTGTTTAGTGCCAAGCAATCTTTTACAGCCACCTGAGGGAATGGATGGGCTCTGATGTAGACATCTCATCTGAAAGGTGACATCTCAGAGATTGTCACGCTTTCTCAGCACTGGTGCTGCTGGCTGAGATTACGGTTCCATACTCATCAGAAGAGTGAGACTTCAAGCCCAATCTTATGACTCAGAGGTAAATATTCTCCTAGCTCAGCCAATTAGGCATATGTGATGGCTTACACAAACAAATACTGGTGGTTAAAGGCTGACAGCATTTAGTGTGTGATCAGAATTGCATCTGCTGTATGTTTGAATTAATTATACAATTATACAATACAATGCAATACAGGGAGAAAGTGAGGACTGCAGATGCTGGAGATCAGAGCTGAAAAATGTGTTGCTGGAAAAGCGCAGCAGGTCAGGCAGCATCCAAGAAGCAGGAGAATCAACGTTTCGGACATAAGCCCTTCTTCAGAAATGAGGAGGGTGTGCCAAGCAGGCTAAGATAAAAGGTAGGGAGGAGGGACTTGGGAGAGGGGCGTTGGGAATGCGATAGGTGGAAGGAGGTTAAGGTG
>NC_057710.1:22836710-22845172 GCF_004010195.1 Chiloscyllium plagiosum | reverse complement strand
GACTCAGCACCGCCTTCTTAACCTGCAATCTTCTTCCCGACCTCTCCACCCCCACCCCCTCTCCGGCCTATCACCCTCACTTTAACCTCCTTCCACCTATCGCATTCCCAACGCCCCTCTCCCAAGTCCCTCCTCCCTACCTTTTATCTTAGCCTGCTTGGCATACCTTCCTCATTCCTAAAGAAAGGCTTATGCCTGAAACGTCGATTCTCCTGCTCCTTGGATGCTGCCTGACCTGCTGCGCTTTTCCAGCAACACATTTTTTAGCACAATTCAATACAACCCAGGAACAGGACCCTTGGTCAACCAAACCTACACCAATTCCTATTCCTTTGCCCTTACACAGTTTCTATCTGTCTGTTTGCTTCCCATTCATGTCTCTATCAAGATACGACTAACACATTACTAATGTGCCTGTTTCCACCACCTCCACTGCAGTGCGTTCCAGGCACCCACCACTTTCTGTGTGAAAACTTTTCTCCGCACTTCTCCTCTAAGCATTCCTCCTCTCACCTTGAACCCTCTTGTAGTTGATCTTTCTACCTTGGGCGGAAAAGTCTCTGACTATCCATCCTATCTCTACCCCTCATAATTTTGTCACCCCTCAGCCTCCATCTTTTGATAGAGTCATAGAGTCCTACAGCACAGAGACTGGCCCTTTGGCCCATACTGGTCCATGCCGACCAGACTGTCCATCCACACTAACCCCATTACCCTGCACTAGGTCCATATCCTTCTAATCCTTTCCTATCCATGTATTTGTCCAAATGCCTTTTAAATGTTGTTAACGTACCCACCTGAACCACTTCTGCTGGCAGCTCATTCCATATGCGTATCACCCTCTGTGTAAAAAAAGTTGCCTCATAGGTTCCCTTTTATTCTTTCCCCTCTAACCTTAAACTGATGCCCTCTCGTCCTCTGTTCCCCAACCCTGGGAAAAAGACTGAGTGCATTCACCTTGTCCAGTGAAAACAATCTGACTTTTTTCAACATCTCCTCAGACTAAAAGTCTCCAGACCAGGCAACATCCTGGTAAACCTTCTGTGCACCCTTTCCAAAGCATCTACGTCCTTCTGGTAGTGTGGCAGTCAGAACCGCACACAATATTCCAAACTAACTAAAGTGGCCTGACTAAAGTCTTGCACAGTGGTAACGTAACTTGCAACTTTTATACTCGAATTGTTTGAAACAAAATCATTTTTCAGACTGTTTAGGTTTGAGGACTTCAGATCATTTCCAGTTGTTCCCATCTGATAGGCAAGGTTTGGGCAGTGCCAGTCTAATTGCTCAGTGGGTATGCCCTAAGGCATAAAGTACAAATTTCATATCATTTGGTGCCACAATTGTGAATAGCTGAAGTGTGGCCACATGAAAAATAGGAAGAATGACCCATAGGTACTGCAGTGTTTGGGACTGAGGTATATGTTTTGGGTGAGGATAGAGATATCTTAATCTGTCTGTAGTTACAGTATTCCTAATGTGAGTGAGTTTAATAAGAACTCAAAGTGGAAAATATGCCAATCCATGGATTAGTTAGAGACAAAAAAAAACTGTAGATGCTGAAATCCAAAGTAGACAAGGATGCTGGAAGCACACGGCAAGCCAGGCAGCATCAGGAGGTGAAGAAGTTAATGTTTCGTGTGTAACCCTTTCATGGATTAATGTCACATGTAAATACTGAAATTTTTTTTAAAACTCTAGCAATTTACAAGTAAGCGAATATATAATGGCACTGAAGTTTTTATTTAATTGAAAACAAATTTTAGAAGTAGTAACAACACTTTAACAAATTCATGACAAAACATGAACACTAAAATCTTAAAGTGCACTAAATTGCGTTGATGCCCATTGAATGTTCTTGTATGAAAAGTCAGAGCAATTTTACACACAGCAAGACTATGCAATATTAATACGATGAATAGCTGGCTAATGTGTTTCTGATGGTGAGGTGGACCCAGGAGACCAGGAGAATTCTCTTACTCTTCTTCAAATATTACTGTATCATCCTAACACATAATGAGCCATTGGCAGGGTTTACAATTCTTTAGGGTATGAAATGTTAGAACCAACCAAGACTGAAAAGTTTTACAATGGTGGTAGACACTCAAAACAGTTTTATTAACGTGGCGACGCAACAGTTTACCAGGTAAAGAGACAGTAGAACATTAATCTATGAGTAGAACTTCAGGATGGACAGCAAACATAGGCTTAGTTAACGACACGCACAGCCTTTGAACAAATGGGAAAAAGAAAGAAGTTTGGTCACAAAATAAAAGCCGAAAGAACTGCGGAGGCTGTAAATCAGAAACAGAAACAGAAATTGCTGGAAAAGTTCAGCAGGTCTGGTAGCATCTGTGGAGAGAAATCAAAGTTAGCGTTTTGGGTCGAGTGACCCTTCCTCAGAACAGGCTGAGGATCGGGTGAGGTAAAGGCTGAGCTTATTGAAGAGGACCAGAAGCTGGGAACAAATGCAACTGCAAGACATTTAAGAGGAGGATATACCTCCCGTGCCTCCATTTCTCTGGGGTCAACAGCACCTGAAAAGTAAAAGAAGAAAGTGAGGCAGCTTGTTTTCTCATTATGTTCTCTTCCACTTCCTACATGTGCTGACTGGCTGGCAAAAGTACAGAAAGCAGGGAGGCCTCTATATGGCATGGCATAGACAGTCTACTCTTCATCTCTATTATTTGAATGTCTGTAAACTGAGAGAGCAGGATGTTCAATGAGACCTGGGTGTTCTTGTGCACCAGTTACATGCAGGTGCAGCAAGCAGTAAAGAAGGATAACTGTATGTTGTCGTCCATGGCGAGAGGGTTCAAGTACAGGAATTAAGGATGGGATCAAGGGAATCCCTGGAGGCCAAAACATGTTGTGTTTTCAAGAAGGCAGTAGATATAGCTGTTGTGGCTGAAGGGAGGAGGGTGGGATTAAACTATTGAGCTCAATGATCAGTTATGATCATGTGGAACAATGGGACAAGCTTGAGGGTTGAATGATCTAGTCCTGCTCCTATCCTCTATCCTCTAACTTACTTTGTAAGTTTCCCTCAATGTTTGACAAAGCAGAAGGATATTGGTAATGTTTGCCAGTTTACATTGTCTCCTACTCCTTCTCCATTTTGCTCTTTTCCTCAAGAGCTTCCTCTTCCTCAGTTGAAGCTAGACAAGTACACAGGAATATCTGACAGCAAGTGTAAACCTGAAGACGTCATGAATTGTAGACCATTAGCTGAATTCTTTGTTCTGAGGGGCAGATAAATGGTTAACTTTATTAATTTACAGCTCCGTTCATCTGCCAAGTTGCACTTCAGTTTTCAATCTGCATCCCAGTGTTGCCAATGCTGTAAAATGTTTAATATGTACTTTAATACTAAGTGCAGCCAAGTTGGATTGATTAAATGAATTGTTTTCTTTTCACAAGTCTTAATAGAGCATCTGTGTTTTTGACTGTGCCAAAACTTGCTTCAGAAAGCGATCCTTGATGTATTTGTGATATGTAGGATGGTCACAGTGCGTTCTGCAACTAGCTACAGTTGATTGAGCTTACAGTGAAATGCAATAAGGGAACGCGATCTATGCTTGCTGGACTCTAAAGGTGAAGAGAACTGGGGTCATCTGGATGATCGACCATTGATCATGTTCAGTAATGTAGAATGATTGTATGCATAGAAGTAAAGTGTTAGACTAATCAAGGACAAGCCAGGGACACCTCAATTTCACGGTATTGCTGTGCACTAAGCAACTGGTCAAACCTGATGCACTACAGATAGTCAACCCCAGTCACACTTTAACTGCAGTGTCACTTTTGAAGCAAATTTATAGGCTGCAGGTTTGATTCAGGTTGTGGTTTCATTAAAAAGATTCACCTTGTTATTTAAAAATCTATTCACTTTTTGAGGACAGAAGCTGGGTTGACATAGCAGCACAATGTTAAGGTAATGCTGTAATGGTGGCAGAGTGCTCTTTCAGATGAGATATTAAATCCAGGGTCAATAGAAGTTCAAACGAAAGCTCCTCTAACTTATACCTGAGGTAGAGTGGCCCATGCAGAAGCTTTTAATGGGATGGCAACAAGCCAGCAAAGAAAGATGAGAAGAAAAAATGCTGTTTATATTGTGCCCTTTTCACCTTCTGATGGCTTTGTGAGCACTGTACAGCCAATTAAATACTTTCAAAATATGGACACTGGCAAGCGATAGCAATATATGAACAGGGAACCTGGTCCCTTGAGACTGCTCCACCATTCAATAAGGTCCCAGCTGATTTGATTTTAACCTCAACTCTACATTCCTGCATATGCCCTTTCCATCCTTCATCACCTTGGAAATCAAAAATCTATCTACGTCTGCCTTAGAAATACATAAAGATTCTGCATTCACTGCCTTTTGAGGAAGGGAATTCCGAAGATTCACAACCCACTGAAAGCAAAAGAAATCCTCATCTCTATTTTAAATGGACACTCACTTATTTTTAAACTCTGACCCCTAGTTCTGGATTCTCACAAAGAGGAAATATCTTTTCCACATTCATCCAGTGAAGTCCCCTCAGGATTTTATGTGTTTCAATTAGGTCATTCCTGACTCTTCCTACCAGGTCTAGTCTGTCTAGCCTTTCCTCATAAAGCAATCCATTCATCCCAATAAACTTTCTCTGAACAGCTTTGAACACATTAACATCCTTACCTAAATATGGTAAGCAGGTCTGTACACAATGCCCCAGATCTGGCCTCACCAATGTCCTGTATAACTGAAGCATAACATGCTAGAGTTATTTTTGTAAAGTCACAAGGAGCATTAATCCTGCTGACCACCTAAATATTCAAAATATCTCAATATGTGAGCCGCACATATATCCTTTTCATTTTATTTGAGTCTTTGACTAACTTTATTGGACCTGTGGCTGACTTACTGTACCCACTGATAGAGATGATGAATTCAGAATCGATTCCTTAATTTACTCTCTCATGCGGGTGTTACTGCAAAGACCTGAATTGTTGTCCATCCCTCATTATGCTTAGACTCAGTGACTTGCTGGGCTGTTGCTGTGGGTCTGAAATCTCATGCAGGCAGATTTGTGAACCAGATAGATTTTTATGACATTTAGTAATTGTTAGCTTTCTTTTATTAATTTTTGCCACCAGATTCCCTAGTGGGATTTGAACCCCTATGGGTCTCTGAATTATTAGCCAGTCACATTTTCACCATGCCACTATCACCAGCTACCTAGTTAAAAATCACACAACACCAGGTTATTGTCCAACAGGTTTAATTGGAAGCACTAGCTTTTGGAGCGACACTCCTTCATCAGGTGGTTGAACAAATGAAAGACTCAACAAACAATCAAGGTACTTTTCAATGTATAATTTCAGTTACATCACACTGTAAACTTTTGCTATAAATTCTGTGTCTTACAATTGTGTCCTCTACAACCACCTGATGAAGGAGCGGTGCTCCGAAAGCTAGTGCTCCCAATTAAACCTGTTGGACTATAACCTGGTGTTGTGTGATTTTTAACTTTGTACAGCCCTTCTTCAGGAATGTACACATTCCTGAAGAAGGGCTTATGCCCGAAACGTCGATTCTCCTGTTCCCTGGATGCTGCCTGACCTGCTGCGCTTTTCCAGCAATACATTTCCAGCTCTGATCTCCAAATCATGACCAGCTACCTAGCTAGCATAGTTGAATAGCAAATTAAGTCTGCTTCCCCTCTCCCCTTTCCTATCCCAGAGATATTGAGGCCAAATCCTAATCCCAAGGATCCCAAACTACAATTTAAACAGATGATTTACAGTTGGGGACCAAGTGCAATGCATCAAAGTTTGCAGATGACACTGAGGTGAGTGGTACACGAAAGTGAGCAGAGGACATTGAAAGTCTGTATAGGGATCTGAATAGGTTAACTGAGTGGGCAAGGTCTGGCAGATGCAGTACAATATTGGTAAATGTCAGGTTGTCCATTTTGGTAGGAATAACAGCAAAATGGGCTATTATTTAAATTGTGAAAAATTACAGCACACTGCCATGCAGAGAGATCTGGGTGCCCTTGTGCATGAATCACAAATTGGTTTATAGGTGTTATGACTCAGCGGCGAACTCCTCTGTTAATTAAGCCAAACACCCAGAAAAGCTCACCTCATCTCATAATCTGTTAAATTCTGAGTGACGGAAAATTCCCAAATTCCACTATTTAAAGAAAATGACATCAACTTACTTTTTAACTCTAAAACTGAATATTAAACAACAAATATTCACAACTCTAAGACCCCTTCCTCTTAATTGCTTATTATCTGCCTCCAACTCGGTGACAATATATTATTCCAATAAGACAAATATTAAAATAACATCAGCTTAATTTCAAAACCACACAGCCACTGTCGTCTTTGGTGCCTGTCTTCCTCCGACTTAAGATCTCTCTGGGTCGTCTTCTTTCTTTTTACTGTGAAAATGTTTCATATGCAAAAGTACCTTTGATAAAGAGAGTTTCCTAATTTCTTGGGTCTCTTTCAATGGCAGTTACTCTTTCTCCAATTTTCAAAATGTCTGCATTTTTGTATCTCCAACATCAGGTCGTCTCATTGTTTTGATATTGGCAAACCAATAAATTTAAACTTGATTGAGTTTTAGAATCCTGGGGCATAATTTAAACTGATTGGCTAAATTGGAATTGTTGTCAAAACAGGAACCAACACACATATCCATTTCACAGTCAAATGTTACATATTTCAATTTTCCAATATACTCTGAGACTGCCATCCAGTCATATGCACAGGTTTTTGTAATATCTCATTCAGAACAGCATTCATGCCCTCTTAAAGTACCCGCCTTCAAATTCATAGCTTCGGTTTAGCAGGTAATTAAGAAGGCAAATGGAATATTGTCCTTCATTGCTAGAGGGATAGAGTTTATGTTTCAGCTGTATAGGGTGCTGGTGAGGCCACACCTGGAGTACTGTGTACAGTTTTGATCTCCTTACTTGAGAAAGGATGTACTGGTACTGGAGGGGGTGCAGAAGAGGTTCACCAGGTTGATTCCAGAATTGAGAGGATTAGCTAATGAGGAGACACTGAGTAGACTGGGATCATATTGATTGGAATTTAGAAGAATGAGGGGGCACCTTATAAATATATATCAAATTATGAAGGGAATCGATAAGGTAGAAGCAGGGAAGTTGCTTCCACTGGTGGGCGAAACTAGAACAAGAGGGCATTGCCTCAAAACAGGGGGAACAGATTTAGGACTGAATTGAGGAGGAATGTTTTCACCCAGAGGATTGTGATTAGATTAGATTTCCTACAGTGTGGGAACAGGCCCATCGGCCCAACAAATCCACACCGATCCTCCGAATTCCGTCTGACTAATGCACCTAACACTATGGACAATTTAGAATGGCCAATTCACCTAACTGGCACACACTGTGGGAGGAAACTGGAGCACCCGGAGGAAACCCATGCAGACACGGGGAGAATGCGCAAACTCCGCACAGACGTTGCCCAAGGCCGGAATCAAACCTGGGTCCCTGGTGTTGTGAGGCAGCAATGCTAACGACAGAGCCACCGTGCCACCCCTGTGGAATTCCCTGCCCAGTGAAGCAGTTGAGGCTACCTCATTGAATGTTTTTAAGGCAAAGATGGATAGATTTTTGAACAGTAAAGGAATTAAGGGTTACAGTAAGTGGAGCTGAGGCCATGAAAATGATCAGCCATGATCTTATTAAATTGCGGAGCAGGCTCAAAGGGGCCAGATGGCCTACTCCTGCTCCTATCTCTTATGTTCTTATAATCTCCAGCAATTTGTTTTTGTTTGTTTTAGATCCCCAGCATCTGTAGTTCTTTGTTGTATTTGAGTGTTTAATCCCTAGAGGTGTCCTGTCCAACTTACAAACCTGGATGTTTGAATAGATCTCATGATTATAATGTTGACATTTAATTCTAAATAGTTCTGTGTGCGCCAAGAGGTGTCATATTTCCTATCGACTAATCATCCTGTTTGTACCGAAACTATTCATTTACTGGGTGGTGTATGTGGTGGCTGGAAAGAGGTTAGTAAAGACCTCTAGCTATTGTGTGTAAAGTTTACTGGTGCAGAATGTAGCAGAGTTATTTTGTTTTTGACAAGGCAAATTAAAAGGCAAAACTAACAGTACAACTTATAATTTACTCCGTGGCAAATCTTTCACAACATGTACATTTCAGCAAAATACTACACAACGAGGCATGAAGTTTGAGATGTAGTGGGGTATAATTATCAATTGAATAATTGCAGCTGTTCAAGCTGTTTGGAACATATCTTGTGTTGAATTACACTCATATAGTTGAAGAGCACAGCAGTAATTTAAAGTTGCCGAACCAGATGTTCCTTAACTATGGAGAAAGTGAGAACTGCAGATACTGGAGATCAGAGTCAAAAAGTGTGACGCTGGAAAAGCACAGCAGGTCAGGCAGCATCCAACGAGCAGGAGAGTCGA
>NC_057710.1:22821031-22836699 GCF_004010195.1 Chiloscyllium plagiosum | reverse complement strand
AAGAATGGGGGGGGGGGGGGGAGGGGGGCGGAGAGATACCTGGGAGAGGGTGGGGCGGGACAGGGGCTAGGAATGTGATAGGTAGATGAAGATGGGAGTGATGCTGATAGGTCAGAGTGGAGGGTGGGTGGATAGGTGGGAAGGAAGGTGGACAGGTATGACAATTCAAGAGGGCGGTGTTGAGTTAGAGGGTTGGATCCGGGATAAGGTGGAGGGGAGGTGAGGAAACTTGTGATAACAACTTTGATCCCATGTGGTTGGAGGGTCCCAAGGCGGAAGATGACGTGTTCTTCCTTCAAGCGTCAGGTGGTTAGGGTTTGGCAATGGAGGAGGCCCAGGACCTGGAGGACTGGATGGGGGAGGAGGGGGCGTTGAAGTGTTCGGCCACAGAGCAGTGGGGCTGATTGGTGCCTGTGTCCCGGAGATATTCTGTGACATGTTCCGCAAGTAGGCGTCCTGTCTCCCCAATATAGAGGAGACCACATCGAAAGCAACAGACACAGATGTTCCTTAACACTGAGGTTAGTCTGTGGGAACCAAACAAAGGTCAGTTTCAGTCTTCTTTATGCCTCTTGTAGATGAAAGCCTGGATTGCCAGGTCCATTCATGGGCAGGATATGGGGGATGGGATCATCAGAATTAACCCAAATGATGACATAATGGCCCACCTGAGATTTCCAGAACCATGATGTTCCTCGCTAGTACGTGTGGATTAATCCCAACAGGAATTGTTTGAGGGTTGCAAAGATAAGTATACATTGACCACATTCCATACTAGCCTTTTGAAATGCTGCAAAAATTTGTTGTCTATTGGAATCTTTCCAGAGGCTGCTTGGCATAAATATTTGATGGCAATATAAGATGGCTAGCACCCTAAATACAAGATCTGTTGGCTAGTGTTGGCCCTGTAGGCTAATGATGGACCCATAGGCCAATAATATTCCTGTAAACCCTTGAAGGATCTGTAGGCTAGTGATGGCCTGTAGGCCAGTGATAGACCTGTTGACTAGTGATGGACCTATTACTAGTGATGGACGTGTAGGTCAGTGATGGGCCTGTAGGCTGGTGATGGGCCAGAAGTTAGTAAGGTGCTGTTGGAACAAGCCTTGATGAATTTCTGCAGCGCACCTTGTAGATGGTACACACTGCTGCCATTCTGCAATGGGGCGAAGGGAATATATTACAGAGATGGATGGGGTGCCAGTCAAACAGGCTGTTTTTAAAGCTGTTTGAAGCTGTTGAAGCCGCACTCATCCATAGAGTCATAGAGATCTATAGCAAAGAAAAAGGACCTTCAGCCCACCAATGCTGTACAGACCAAAAACAAGCACCTAATTATTCTAAACCCATTTTCTAGTACTTGGCCCTTGTATTGTCTTGACATGCAAGTGCACATCTAAACACTTAGAATCATATAATCCCTACAGTTGGGGAATCAGGCCATTCAGCCTATCGAGTCCACACTGACACTCTGAAGGCATCCCATCCAGACCCAAACCATACCCTATCCCTGTAACCCTTACATTTCCAATGGCTAGTCCACTAGCCTGCACACTCTGATTTGATTTGGTTTGCTTATTATTGTGTCATGCACTTAAGTACAGTGTAAAGTTTGCTTTTGCGTGCAATATGGGCAGATCAAACGATACAAAGTCACAAAGCTCACAGGGTGATTGAACAGGGTGAGGAATACAAAATTACAGCTGCAAAGAAAGCGCACAAAAAGCAAAATCAACATTAGATTCGAAATTAGAGAGGTCCATTCAGCAGTCTAATAACAGCAGGGAAGAAGCTGTTCTTGAACCTTTGGTACGCGTGTTTAAGCTTTTATATCTTCTGCCTGATGGAAGAGGTTGGAAGAGATTGTAACAGGGGTGGGAGGGGTGTTTAATAATGTTGGCTGTCTTCCTGTGGCAATGAGAAGTGTAGAGTCCACGTTTGGGAGGTTGGCTGGTGTGATGGACTGAGCTGAGCTCACAATTCTCTGTAGCTTCTTACAGTCCTAAGCAGAGCAGTTTCTTTACCAAGCCGTTATGCACCCAGATAGACTGTTTTCTTTGGTGCATCTCTAAAAGTGGGTGAGGGTCATTTTGGACATTTCATGTTTCCTTAGCCACCAAGGAAGAAGAGATGTTGCTGTGCCTTCTTGTCCATCACATCAATATGGGTGGTTGAGGACAGGTTGTTAGTGATTGTCACTCCTAGGAACTTGATGCTGTCCATCATCTTTGCCTCAGCTCCATTGATGTAGATAGGGGCATGTCCTCCTCCTCCTCGCTTCTTGAAGTCAATGAACAGCTCTTTAGTTTTGTTGACATTGAGGGCAGGATTGTTATCTTTACACCACATCACCAAGCCTGATATAGATATCCTTATTATCTAGATGTTCGAGGGATGAGTGTAGGGCTCGGGCACTTTGGACTCTTTGGGCAATTTAGCATGGCCAATCCATCTAACCTACACGTCTTTGGACTGTGGGAGGAAACTGGAGTACCCGAAGCAAACCCATACAGACACAAGGAGAATGTGCAAACTCCACACAGACAGTCCCCAAGGGTGGAATCGAACCTGGTCCTGTGAGGCAGCAATGCTAACCATTGAGTGACCATGCTGCCCCTTGTTAAATGTTGTGAGAGTTTCTGTCTCTACCACCCTTACAGGCACTGTGTGCCAGATTCCCACCACCCTGTGGGAGGAAAGGGTTTCCTCTCACCTCCTCTAAGCCTTTTGTCCCTTAAATCAATGCTGCTAGTGGTTGATCCTCCACCAAGGGGAAAAGCCTCTTCCTGTGTAGCCTGCCTGTGCCAGTTATGGCCACTCTCAACCTCCTCTGCTCTAAGGAAAAGAACCCCAATATATCTTCATAACTGAAACTCTCCAGACCAGGCAACATCCTGATGAATCTCTTCTGCACCCTGTCCAGTGCAATCACATCCCCCCTATAGTGTGGATTTCTGAACTGCAAACAATACTCTACTTCACCAATGTGTTCCACAGTCCCAGCACAACATCCCTGCTTTGAAACTCCATGCCTTGGCTAATAAACGTAAGTATCTCATATACCTTGCCTTGGCTAATAAACGTAAGTATCTCATATACCTTCTTAACCACTTCATCCACCTGTCCCACTACCTTAGGGACTGGTGTACATGCAAAGCAAGGTCCCAGGGTCCTATTGCACATCATGTCTTCCCTTGATTTGTTTGTCCTGCCCAAGTACGTAACCTCACACATATCGAGATTGAATTCCATTTGTCACTCATCAGTCCATCTATGTTCTCGTGTTGTCTAAGGCAATTCTCCCCAATATTTTGGACCCCACCAATTTTTATATCATTCACCTTTACTGGTCAGCTCACTGACATTCAAATCTAAATTACTTATACATACAACAAACAGCGAGAACTCATTATAATCACTACATCCCTCCCCCCTGAGTCCAGTTCTTTGTTATTGTAGCTCCTCCTGGGTGTTTTAGCACTGGGTCAGCTTCCCCCAACTCGGTCTCTGATACGAGCGCCGTATAACATACAGTGGCTCACCTCTTGCACCTGGAACATCTTGAAAGAAATTAATTCTCTTCGCCAGGCGTGAAAACGTTGAGACAGCTCTTCAACACTTGACAGAAAGGGAGAACCCATGGGTCCTGGAACAGTCAGAACAGTTGTCGAGGAGCCGGGACCATTTTGTTCCCGCATTGTTTACGAGATTGCAGCTTTCACCTGGCCCACGTGCTTGTTCAGGACCGCCACACCTTCCTGAACTTTGTACGTCACTGGACCTGACAAGCTGTCAGGAAGATTTCCCATTGCTTTTCATCTGCACCAATGTCATTTAACCAAAAATAAAATACATTCTGGACCCAGTCCTCAACAGTGGCACTATGCCAGAAATGTTTACCCCAACTCAAACATAACTGTTGCAAGTGAATTTCTTCAGCAGCATGCTTTTGTCTCATCGCCACTAAAATAACTCCACAAGAGGCTGGTCTCCTGTCACCAAGCCACCCTTATTTCACACGTGGAGAGTCCTTGATACTGCTCTGGCTTCCTCAGAACCAGTTCTCAGAGAGAACCGAACCTCTGACACTCCCATTTTTTTTTTTTTCGATTTTTCTTTTTCTTTTGGTCTACATCTGCTTCTCCCTCTTACAGTCTTATGAGGACTGTGCTGTGGTTACTCCAACCAACAACATCATTGATATGTCTGCAAAAGGTAAACTGATGAGGATGAAGTCAACTGTGTTATTCCCTTGTGTTAATTCTGTCATCACAGAACATAGGCCTGTTCTGTCAACTGTGTAATTCAGGACACAGCTAATCTGCTCAGTAGTAGTGCTACCAAGCCACTCTTACAAATGGACATAGAGGCTTCTAACCAAAATAGATAATGCACCCTTTCTACCCTCCTTGTTGATGCTGTTGGTGTTCACTATATAGTAGTTTTGTTCCATTGTCTGAGGTTAGATGATAGGTGATCATCAGCAGATCATTTCCTTGCTTGCCTTTGACCAGAAGCAATAAGCCTCATGGAGTCTGGGTTCAAGGCTGAAGACATCTATGGCTACCTCTGAAATAACTCCACAGAAGCCGGTATCCCATCACCAAGTCACCTCTTATTTATATGTGGAGAGCCCTTGACGCTGATACAACTTCCTCAGAGTCAGCTCTCAGAGTAAACATAACCTCAGGCATTCCTGTTTATTTTTTTTCTCTCCACCACCCATGTTGTGTACGTGCAGGTGTAACACTCCCGTTTATATCTGTCAGCCAGGGCTCCCAGATTGGACCAGGTTAACAGCCCCAGTCAGGGAACTCCTATTCTATGAGGTCCACCTAGCTGACCTTATGACAATCACTATACTTATTGTGTGCAGTTGTTGTTAAAGTTTGTAAATTTACTTTGGACAGTGTTTTTGAAAACTCGTCACTTTTTGATCTTTTATGGGGCGGGGTATTACAAATATAAATGTTTACTGAGATCGTTCTGTGTTAGAAATGTGTCTTTAATTTATGTAAATAGAGGAGTGAATGGGGTCATGTGACCTGCTCTGTATTCTATTGATTATTAAAGTGGGGCTCAGTTGTCAGCTGCAAAGAAGCTACAAGGTGGTCTATATATCTACAATGACCAGGTCAGTCTCTCGCATAACAGATAGACTCTCAGTTTCCAAATATCAAGGAAGTGTTTGGAATATTGCATTTTGAAAATTGTTATACCTTAACCTGTCTATTTAATTTCAAGATAGAATGGAGATGGTGGTCTGAAAGATAGCTAATTAATCAGGGTAGGGGAGACAATGGCTTTGTGGTGTTATCCCCTGACTGTTAATCCAGAGACCCCTAAAACATTCTGGGTGACCTGGGTTCAAATCCTGCCAGGGTAGATGGTGGAATTTGAATTCAATAAAAATCTGGAATGAAGAGTCCAATAATGACCATGAATCCATTGCTGATTTTTGAAAAATCCTATATGGTTCACTAGTGGAAACTGCATCCTTACCTAGTCAGGCTACATATGACTCCAGACCCACAGCAATGTGATTGACTCTTAGCTGTGCTTTGAGCAATTAAGGATGTGCAACAAATACTGGCCTCATCTGCCATCCCTGGCATCCCCTGAAAGAATATAAGACCCATGTGATTCACATCGACACAGAGGTGGCTTTTGGGAAGAGAGAAGTCCATAGGAAACCAATTGAGGATCAGGTTGCAGGCTTTTCGTAAAAGATCCCTGAACCCCTTCGACAAGGGCACTCTGCGGGAGAGACAGCAGCAGCTAGCCATTGTTATTATCCACCATAGAAAATACAAGGAGGTCATGCTCATCTTGAAAGGATTGATTCATACGATTTTAAATGAGACTGAAAGATACACCTAACTTGGCTAGAGGGGATGTGATCATGAAAATCTGTTCTGGGATTAGAAGTTGCTCAATTGGAAAAAGAAAACAGAAGCAAGTCCTTGGAACTAAGAAGCACATTTGACTAATTCCTGGAGAATGAAATATCCACTTAGGGAACAGAGTAAAATATAACTATGGAAGAAGATTGTCAGTCACTTTAAAAGTTGATGGGAAACCTTCCTTTAATTTAGAGTATAAATTGCCTTCTGAAACAGGGGATTAGATTTTACACATTCCATTGTGTGAAGGCAGAAAGATCAATTTGTTCTTCCCCCACCATTTAAGAATGTTGAATGTATGGACGGCCAATTACCAGCTCGCTACTGGGAATGGCAGCCAATCAGCCTTGTGAAGGGCGGGTCTATTGTCAATGAGGATCCCAGAGCAGGATGTCCAGCAGGAGAGGGGTCTGGCAGTCATTTCTGCCACCAGTGTAAAGACACCCCCACCCCCACCTTCTCTCACACGTGCTGTTTAATTGTTATGTCTATCTCATAAAAACTGAACAAATCAAGTCTGGTGCTATTCCTCTCACCATCCGACTCTACTGCTGTATGCAGCCATATTCCTGTTTGCAACCCTTTTATACCACCCCTGTGCTATCTCCTCAGACGTGTTCACTCTCAACATTTTTATCACAGAAAGAAAATGGATTGGGAATGAAAATTTGTAGTTGATCGCCTTTTTTATCAAGTTGAGTGGTTTGTCAATTTGGGCTTTTTCAAAAAAGATGGTAATACTTTCACTTTTGCGCCCATCCTCCTTCTGTATTAACAGAGGCTGGTGAGATGATATTGGATTATCCACCTGATGCCATCTTGTAAGAGCATGACTGTTGCTTTGTGGTAACACGTACTCCAGTGTTCAGTCAATGTTGCTTTTAGTCTGTTTGTTTCAGTGAAAGCCTAAAAAATTGAAAGCGATCTGTGTGATCCTTAAAGTTAGGCAGTAGAAGTTTGAATTTTATTTCAGAAGGACTCTATGGAGTTGAAAACAAAGCTCTGAGCAAGGGTCACTGGACCTGAAATGCTAACTCTGACTTCTCTCCAAAGATGCTGAGATTTTCCAACAATTTCTGTTTTAGTTTCTGATTTCCTGCATCCGCAGTTCTTTTGGTTTTTATTTGGAAACGAAGTTATGTGAGCATTGAAGTAAGTGGGTCATGAGAGTTAATTGAATTGAAAAGAGACAAAGTTGCTGACTTGACATGATAATGGGCCCAGCACCTTTCACATTTCATCACCATCTGATCTCCTGAAAACGTTCAGCAATGCATGAAATGACATATAGCCTGTCCTTAGCACTTTGACATTCAAGAACTATCAGTGTCTTTGATTAGACCAACCATGAACAGTGCAATAGGTTAGGTCCCTGCCAAATAGCCCAGCAGCTGTTCCAACCAGATCGTGAACCTTGCCAATGCTGACAATTCGGTCAGATGCATAATTTTCTTAAACACACCACTAATTCCACCAACCAGCAAAAACCACTTCAAATCGAAACATGAGAAACAAGGGAGAGTGAAGTTTTGAGTGTGTCTTCAGAACTACCATGTTGCTTCCTGCCTGCTCATTCTGTTGTAGTGGTGGAAAGCTTGGACAGGCTTAGGAATTCTCCATTGCTTAAGAGAGTTTTCCTGGAGCTTAAGGTCTTTTGTAAAAGAAGTGGTTATTCAACGTTCTGTGAAATACACACTTTTCGATCTGCATCTCTCTTCGTGAGTCTTCTCATCAAGTGATCTACATCGCTAATATTGTTGCTTACTTTGGTTTTACTCACAGTCGGAACGTAGGCGTCGCTGGCTGGATCATTTATTGCCCATTCTCAGTTGTCCTTGAGAAGGTGATGGTGAGGTGCCTTCTTGAACTACTTCAGCTCACCTACTGTAGGAAGAACCACATTGCTATTAGGGAGGGAATTCCTCGATTTTGACCCAGTGACACTGAAGGAATGGTGATATCTTTCCAAGTCGGGATAGCGAGTGACTTTCAGGAAACTTGCAAGTGATGGCATTCACATGTATCTCTGCCATTGTCCTTCAAAATGGAATTGGCTGTGGGTTTGGAAGGTGCTGTCAAAGGATCTTTGGTGAATTTTAGCAATACATCATATAGATTATATCCTTATCCATGTATTAAGCCTTTATTTTACATATGTACTGTTATACTGTTACACTGTCATATTGTAACCAATCTTGTTACTGAAGAAGATGTACCTAGGTACCTTTGTACCTAAGATGGCACAATAAGTGACAACTTATAGAATTTTCACTACTCATTTGAATACATGTGACAATAAAGCTAATTCAATTCAATTCAATTATACGCCCCCAAGCCATTGCCTGGTTGCAATCTCTATCTCTTCAATAAGGTCTATATCCTCCTATTCTGATTCAATCCATTCAATCCCTCAGCTCTGATTATCCACTTGATTGACCATTAGAATATACCTTTTGAATTTTGGTCCTTTCTCTGAATGCATTTTGCGAATAGAATGTTAACCTTCATTACAAAACGATTTGAATACAGGAGTAATGAATCCTTGCTTTATTTATATAGGAGCTTGGTTAGACCATACCCTGTGTGCAGCTTTGGTCTCCTTATTTCAGGAATGGAGAGAGTGCAATGAAGGTTCACCAGGCATGCTTGCAGAATGGTGGGTTTGTCCTCTGAAGAAAGATTGGGCAAAATGAACCTGTATTCTTTAGATCTCATTGAATCTTATAAAATACTAAACGGAGAACATAGAACAATACAGCACAATACAGACCCCTTCAACCCTTGATGTTGTGCTGACCTTTTATCCTACTCTAAGATCAAACTGACCGACATACCCTTCATTTTGCTATCATCCATGTGCCTATCCAAGAGTCTTGTATATGTCCCTAATGTATCTGACCTGCATTCCACGCACCTACTACTCTCTGTGTAAAGAACCTACCTCTGACATCTCCCCAAACCTTCCTCCAATCATCTTAAAATTATGTCCCCTCGTGATAGCCATTTCTGCCCTAGGAAAAAGTTTCTGACTATTCACTCTATCTATGCCTCTTATCATCTTGTACACTTCTATCAAGTCACTTCTCATCCTTCTTTGCTCCAATGAGAAAGAGCTTACTCGCCTCAACCTTTCTTTATAAGACATGCCCTCCAGTCCAGGCAGCATCCTGGTAAATCTCCTCTGCACCTTCTCCAAAGGTCCCAAAACCTTCCTATAATGAGGCAACAAGAACTGAACATAATATTGCAAGCATGGTCTAACCAGGGCTCTATAGAGCTGCAACATAACCTCACAGCTCTTAAACTCAATCCCCCTGTTAATGAAAACTAACACACCATATGCCTTCTTAAGGACCCAATCAACTTGGGTGGCAACTTTGAGGGATCTATGGACATGGACCCTAAGATCCCTCTGTTCCTCTACACTGCCAAGAATCCTGCCTTAACCCTGTATTCTGCATTGAATTACAACCTTCAAAATGAATCACTTCACACTTTTCCAGGTTGAACTCGATCTGCCACTTATCAGCCCAATTCTACATCCTGTCAATGTCCTCTTGCAACCTACAACAGCCCTCCACACTACCCACAACTCCACCAACCATTGTATCATCGGCAACCTTACTAACACACCCTTCCACTTCCTCATCCAAGTCATTTCTATCACAAGGAGCAGAGGTCCCATGACACATGCCTGCGGAATACCACTGGTCACTGAGCTCCAGGCTGAATACTTTCCATCTACTACCCTCCTCTGTCTGTTATGGGCCAGCGAATTCTATATCTAGACAGCCAGATTTCCCTGTAACCCTCATGCCTCCTGACTTTCTGAATGTGCCAACTATGGGTTACTTACCAAATGCCTTGCTAAAATCTATGTACAGCACATCCACTGCTCGACCCTCTTCAATGTGTTTGCCATATCCTCAAAGAACTCAATAAGGTTTGTGAGGCATGACCTGCCCCTCTCAAAGCCACGCTATCTCTAATCAAACAATTTTTTCCAAGTAATCATAAATCCTGTCTCTCAGAATCTTCTCCAATACTTTGCCAATCACAGACGTAAGACTGACTGGTCTGTAATTACCAGTTTTATCTCTATTCCCTTTCTTGAACAAGGGAATAACATATGCCACCTTCCAATCATCTGACAGTACTCCCATGGACGTGAAGATGCAAAGATCATCATCAAAGGTGCAGCAATCTCTTCCCTCTTCCTGTAGAAACCTTGAGTGTATCCCATCTGGCCCAGGGGACTTATCTATCCTTATATTTTCCAAAATGTTCAGCACATCCTCCTTCTTAACATCAACCTGTTTGAGCATATCATCCTGTTTCACAATGTCTTCAGAAACAACAAGGTCCATCTCAGTAGTGAATACTGAAGCAAAGTATTCATTAAGGACCTCCCCATCTCCTCCAACTCAAGGCACAAGTTCCATCCACTATCCCTGATTGGCCCCACCCTCACTCTGCCCTCACGTAAGCATAGAATGCCTTAGGGATTTCCTTAATTTTACCTGCTAAAGCCTCTTCATACCACCTTCTTGCTCTCCTAAGTCCATTCTTCAGTTCCTTCCTGGCTACCTTGTAATCTCTACAGCACTGTCTGATCCTTGCCTCCCCAACCTTAAGTAAGCTTCCTTCTTCCTCTTGACTAGATGTTCCACATCCCTTATCACCCAAGGTTCTTTCAACCTACCATCCTTTCATTGCCTCAATGGAACAAATTTAACCAGCACAATCAGCAAGTGCTTCCTAAATAACCTTCACATTTCTGTTGTCCATTTTCCTGAGAACATCTGTTCCCAGTTTAGATGCCCCACTTGCTGCCTTATAGCATTGTAATTCATCCTCCCCCAATTAAATAATTTCCCATACCGTCTGCTCCTTTCCCTCTCCATGAGTATAATAGAGGTCGGGGAATTGTGATAGCTATCACCAAAATACTCTCCCACTGAGGGATCTGACACCTGGCCTAATTCGTTGCCAAGCACCAAATCCAACATGGCCTCCCCTCTAGTCGGCGTATCTACATATTGAGTCAGGAATCCTTCCTGGACACACCTGACAAAAACTGCTCCATCCAAACTATCTTCACTAATGAGGTCCCAAACAGTATTAGGGAAGTTAAAGTCACCCATGACAACAACCCTGTTACTTTTGCACCTTTCCAAAATCTTCCTCCCAATCTCCTCCTCCGTGTCTCTGTTGCTATTGGGGTGGGGGGTGTTCTGTAGAAAATTCCCAATAAAGGTACTGTTAAAGGAGTGATTGAGTTAATGCGGGTGAGATGTTTCCCTGATGAGTTTAGAACAATTTTAAAAATAAGCGGGGGGGGGGGTGGGGGGGGGAGGGGGGGCTACTTAGATCCAAGATGAGGAAATAAATGTTTTTACTTGGAGATTGTGAAACATTGGAATTTTCTCCCATAGAAGGCTGTAGAGGCTGAACCTTTGAATATGTTTGTGGTAGAGATTGATGGTATTCTGATGACCAATGTGTAAAAGACATTGAAATTTCAATCAGCCACAATCATTTTTAATGGCAGGGCAAGTTTGACATGTCAAATAGTTACTCATGTTCTAATGTACCTAGATATCATAGTATCTTATTTATCTTCAGCATAATCTTTTTACTCTTGGTGGGACATTGCAATTTATTTTTGTTATTACAAGTTATTAATGGTTTATGGCATGTTTCTTGTGTAAATTGCAACCCTGGGATGTAATTAGAATTTTTTTTGCATGCCCATGCTAGTGCTACTTTCTTAATCAGACCTTTCCTTTGTTCTGTTTCTGCGAAGGATCTGGATCAGTAATACAGTGGTCCTCCCATCTCTATGCATTTGGAAAAAAATTTCCCCTAGTCCTTTTGACGATGCTACTGTTGTTGGTGATTCTGGATTGTAATGAACTAGAATTTCTGATGAGATAAATATTTAATTACTTGGTAGTACAGAATTTGAGCATTGCTAAGAAAAAGAGGAATTAAGTCAAATTAGTTAGGAGTATATTCACAGGAGTTTTGAAACATGAGGAAGGATTTCATAAAAGTCTATAAAACTCTAAACAGGATCAGACAGGATAAATGCAGGAAGGATGGTCACAATGACCAGTGAGTCTAGAAAAAGGTGTCACAGTTTAAGGGTCGGCCATTTAAGACTGCGATGAGAAGGAACTTCTTCACCCAGAGGATGGTGAGCCTGTGGAATCCCCTGCCACAGAAAGTGGATGACTACTTTCAAGAAGGAGTTAGACATAGTTCTTAGCCAAAGGGATCAAAGGGTATGGGGAGAAAGCATTAACAGGACATTGAGTTGGATGATCATTTTGAATGGCGGAACAGGCTCAAGGGGCTGAATGGCCTTCTCCTGCTCCTATTTGCTTTGTTTCTATGGTCCACATCATACCTTTACCCACCAACCTTTGTTCCACATCCCCTGGCATCCTTGGCATCTTATGGCCAAGGTGTCTTTCAAGGACACATCTGCACTGCTGCAAACTAGGTCTATAATCAACCAGGTTTAGATATCACAAGGAGTCACAGAACTTACAGTATGGAAACAGACCCTCTGATCCAACTCATTCATAGATATCCTAAATTAAGTTAATTCCATTTGCCAGCATTTGGCCCATA
Organism: Chiloscyllium plagiosum; assembly: GCF_004010195.1. Classification (NCBI taxonomy): domain Eukaryota; kingdom Metazoa; phylum Chordata; class Chondrichthyes; order Orectolobiformes; family Hemiscylliidae; genus Chiloscyllium; species Chiloscyllium plagiosum. The sequence goes on along the minus strand of NC_057710.1, from coordinate 22,824,157 downwards.
TCCCTCTAAATCCTCACAAGAATAAGTTTACACCACTTCTCCTGCATAGGTTACGGGGGTTATTTGTGATCTTGATGTAATGGGGCGCTATTGCGCATATGCCATGTGGGGGGCTGATACAATTCTCAAACATTTTTATAATGAACATTGGTGACAACTGATCGTTATCCATTCTCTACTGTCAGCCTTAGGATTAAGGTTTGAATCTTCCCTGACCAAAGAAAGAGCCTGCTTTCTGATTAAAGGCCAGAAATAGTACAATCTCTCTGAGACATCGTACATAATGAGGAACACAATACTTGCATTTCTCTCCAACTTATTCCCAAGATCCATATTTATTGTATACCATACTCTGAGGAGAGCAATAGAGAGGGCTGGTTTTAATCAGCAAGTTGTTAGGTGGTTAAAGATGACAAAGAAAGAATGCTTTGTATGACAAATTATTCTTTAAATATTCATTTTATGTAACTTTTATAAATCATAAGGATTTTTATCCCAAAAAGCACTCAGAATACTTTTGGGTATTAATATTTTATTGTAAGCCTCATTTTCTGCAAAACGTCTCATGGTTTTGAAATAAATTATGCATTTTTAAGATCTTAATGCAAATTTCGAATCACAGCATGGTGTAAAATGACAATTCCAGTTGGTCACAAAGACCCTGGCTCCAGTCAAATGACCAAAACCAATGAAAATTTTACATATTATCTCTGCAGCCATGTGTGCTGTCATCAGCCTGGCATAATGTCCCCACTGTACAGCTTAGTAAGGTTCTTTTGATGCAGTCTCATTAGTGTGGACTGGACACTTCAATAACTCTAATCGGTTGAGACGGTATATATGCCCAGGCCCATGGACAGTTGCCCAACATGGAGCAGGATTCCTGGGATCTTCCCTACGTGCCCTGTTGGAATCTCAGTGTGAACCAGAAAGCTGTGACTGCTGTATTTGTTTTCTTTCTGTATTGAATAGCCAGGGCCCATGTTACGCTTGAACCCAGGCAGCAGAAAGTTGGTGGATGTTGATCCTTTCCGTTCACTGTAAAGATCCCAAATGGATTTGGGCAGCTTCCCTACTGAAAATATTCCAACAAGGAGGCTCAACTTCAATTCCCCCCTCATCACCTCTTGACCTCATGTATAACAATCAAATTTCACACAGCTTCTTAAAGGATAAGAGTGTTAGAAAGCACAACAATGCCTCTACTTCTGCTGGAGGCTAAGAAAACACGGCGTGTCCAGAAGGTCTCTTACCAATTTTTATAGATGCACCATAGAAAGCATTCTATCTGGATGCATCACAATGTGGTTTGGCAATTGCTCTGCCTAGGACCATAAGAAACTACAGAGAGTTGTGAACATAGCCCAGTCCATCACGCAAGCCAACCTTCCATCCGCTGACTTCATCTGTACTTCTTGCTGTCTCGGGAAGGCAGCCAACATCATCAAAGACCCCTCCCAGAGTTATAATCTCTTCCAAATCTTCAACTGGGCAGAAGATACAAAAGCTTAAACACACATATGAACAAATTTAAGAACAGCGTGTTCCACTCTGTTATTAAATGTCTGAATGGACCTCTCAAATTTTAAATTTAATGTTGATCCCACTGTTTGTGTACCTGCTCTGCAGCCTTAACATTGTATTCCTCGCTCTGTTCTATTAGCCTTATTCACTTTGTATGGTATGATCTACCTGTACTGCACACAAATCATCAACTTTTCACTGTACCTAGGGTACATGTGCTAATAATAATTAAATCAAATCAAAATTTTCAGACCACCTCAATACTTGGCAAGATCAAAGAATAAGACCATAAGACATTGGAGCAGACGTAGACCTTTCAGTCCATCGAGTCTGTTTTACCTTCAATGAGATCGTGGCTGATCTGATAAACCTCAATTCCACTTTTGTCCTTTTCCCAACACCTCTTGATTCCTTCACCAATTGACAATTACTTAGATTACAAAGTGATCATCTGATGGTGAATCTTCCCTCAGTTTTGGTTTCCAAGCTATCGTCTTGTCTTGTAGATGTCTATTTTATGCCTCAAGTCATTCCTCCCCAAAATTGCCTCTTGATTTTTTGTCTAATCCTAAAATATTTAATTCTGCATCTTCTTGTCTCACCTCCGTAAGAAATGAGTTCAACACACAAAAAGACATTGAGGAAATTATGTGGAAGAATGTGAGGGACAAATTTCATTTTTTAAATTCTTTCACTGGATGACAGCATCACTGAATGGTCCAGCATTTATTGCCCATCCCTAATTGTCCAGAGGGCAGTTGAGAGTCAACCACATTGCTGTGGGTCTGGAGTCACCTACGGGCCAGACCAGATAAGAACAGTTTCTCTCCCTGAAGAACATTAATGAACCAGATAGTTTTGTCCCAATAATTAACAATGAATTCATGGTCATCATCAGATTCTTAATTCTAGATTTTTATAGAATTCAAATTCCACCATCTGCTATGCTGACATTTGAACTCAGGTCCCAAGGAAATTACCGAGGTCTCCGGATTAATGGTCCAGCGATAATACCACTAATGCCATCACCTCTCCCTGAAATGTACATTGCACTTCAGTTACTCTTTTAAGTATTCATCCTGTCCAGGTGAACTTGTTTCAGTATGTGTCCTCCTTTGCAAAGAAAATAGATAGGAAGAGAGATGGGGATATAAGGAAGAAATTCAGGGAGTTAGGATGGAAGCTTAGAGCTAGGATGAACAGAGTTGTTGTCTCTGGATTGTTGTCCGTGCCATGTGCTAGTGAGGCGAGGAACAGGGAGAGAGAGAAGTTGAACATGTGGCTACAGGGATGGTGCAGGAGGGAGAGTTTTGGATTCTTGGATAATTGGGGCTCTTTCTGGGGTAGCAGGATGGTCTTCATCTGAACCAGACGGTTTCCAATATCCTGGGGGGGATATTCGCTAAGGCTATTGGGGTGGGTTTAAACAAATCCAGCAGGGGGATGGGAACCAAAATTGTAGTTCGAGTATAGAAAAGGTTGAGAGTAGGGAGGTCCAAAATCAAGTGTCAGGGACGCAAGATGGCACTGGCAAGCAAGAAGTTGGTTTGAAGTGTGTCTCCTTCAACACCAGGAGCATCCGGAATAAGGTGGATGAACTTG
>NC_057710.1:22819297-22820955 GCF_004010195.1 Chiloscyllium plagiosum | reverse complement strand
TCCTGATATTGATTGGGAAAGCTATAGCTCAAGTTCGTTAGATGGGTCAGTGTTTGTCCAATGTGTGCAGGAGGGCGTCCTGACACAATATGTAGACAGGCCAACAAGGGGCAAGGCCACATTAGATTTGGTACTGGGTAATGAGCCCGGCCAGGTGTTAGACTTGGAAGTAGGTGAGCACTTTGGTGATAGCGATCACAATTCTGTTATGTTTACTTTAGTGATAGAAAGGGACAGGCGTATACCACTGGGCAAGAGTTACAGCTGGGGAACAGGCAATTATGATGCGATTAGGCAAGATTTAGGAAGCACAGGATGGGGAAAGAAACTGCAGGGGATGGGCACATTAGAAATGTGGAGCTTATTCAAGGAAAACCTTCTGTGTGTCCTCGATAAGTATGTACCTGTCAGGCAGGGAGGAAGCTGTAGAGCGCAGAAGCTGTGGTTTACGAAGGAAGTGGAATCTCTGGTCAAGAGGAAGAAGAAGGCTTATGTTAGGATGAGATGTGAAGGCTTAGTTAGGGTGCTTGAGGGTTACAAGGTAGTCCAGAAAGACCTAAAGAGAGAGCTCAGAAGAGCCAAGAGGAGACATGAGAAGTTGTTGGCGGATAGGATCAGGGTTAACCCTCAGGTTTTCTATAGGTAGTTAAGGAATAAAAGAATGGCGAGAGTAAGATTAGAGCCGATCAAGGATAGTAATGGGAAGTTGTGTGTGGAGTCAGAGGAGATAGGGGAAGCACTAAATTAATATTTTTCGACAGTATTCACTCTAGAAAACGACAATGTTGTCGATGAAGATGTTTTGATACAGGCTACTAGACTAGGTGGGATTGAGGTTCACAAGGAAGAGGTATTAGAAATCCTGCAGTGTGTGAAAATAGATAAGTCCCCTGGGCCAAATGGGATTTACCCTAGCATCCTCTGGGAAGCCAGGGAGGAGATTGCCAAGCCTTTGGCATTGATCTTTAAATTGTCATTGTCTACAGGAATAGTGCCAGAAGACTGGAGGATAGCAAATGTGGTTCCCCTGTTCAAGAAGGAGAGTGGAGACAACCCTGGTAATTATAGACCAGTGAGCCTTCCTTCAGTTGTTGGTAAAGCGTTGGATTTATAATCATCTAGCAAAGAATAATTTGATTAGGGATAGTCAGCATGGTTTTGTGAAGGGTAGGTCGTGCCTCACAAACCTTATTGAGTCCTTTGAGAAGGTGACCAAACAGATTGATGAGAGTAAACTGGTTGATATGGTGTATATGGATTTCAGCGAGGCGTTCGATAAGGTTCCCTACAGTAGGCTATTGTACAAAATGCGGAAGAATGGGGTTGTGGGAGATATAGCAGTTTGGATCAGTAATTGGCTTGCTGAAAGAAGACAGAGGGTGTGGTTGATGGGAAATGTTCATCCTGGAGTCCAGTTACCAGTGGTATACTGCAAGGATCAGCGTTGGGTCCACTGCTGTTTGTCATTTTTATAAACGACCTGGATGAGGGCGTAGAAGGGTGGGTTAGTAAATTTGCAGACGACACTAAGGTTGGTGGAGTTGTGGATAGTGATGAAGGATGTTGTAGGTTACAGAGAGACATAGATAAGCTGCAGAGCTGGGCTGAGAGGTGGCAAATGGAGTTTAATGTGGACAAGTGTGAGGTGATTCACTTTG
>NC_057710.1:22809249-22818622 GCF_004010195.1 Chiloscyllium plagiosum | reverse complement strand
ATACAGTGTTTTAGCTTTTATTAATAGAGGGATCGAGTTCCAGAACCATGAGGTTATGCTGCAGCTGTAATAAAACTCTAGTGCGGCCGCACTTCGAGTATTGTGTACAGTTCTGGTCACCGCATTATAAGAAGGATGTGGAAGCTTTGGAAAGGGTGCAGAGGAGATTTACTAGGATGTTGCTTGGTATGGAGGGAAGGTCTTACGAAGAAAGACTGAGGGACTTGAGGCTGTTTTCGTTAAAAAGAAGGTCGAGAGGTGACTTAGTAGAGACATATAAGATAATCAGAGGGTTAGATAGGGTGGACAGGGAGAACCTTTTTCCAAGTATGATGACGACGAACATGAGGGGGCGTAGCTTTAACTTGAGGGGTGATAGATATAGGACAGACGTCAGAGGTAGTTTCTTTACTCAGAGAGTAGTAAGGGTATGGAATGCTTTGCCTGCATGGTAGTAGATTCGCCAACTTTAAGTACATTTAAGTCGTCATTGGACAAGCATATGGACGTACATGGAATAGTATAGGTGGGATGGGCTTCAGATTGGTATGACAGGTCGGTGCAACATCAACTGCTTTTCTTGTTGTCACTGTATTAGCATGGGTGCCTTTCAATACTTGTGTCACTCGAATCCTTCATCTTGACAGGAGAGTTCTGGTTATCCATGAAGGTAAATTACTGCCTATGGCTTCTTATGGCTTCCAGAGTTAATGTGGTGGACTCTTAACTTCCTCCTCAAATAGTCTATCGAGTGACTCAATTCAAGGGCAATGACGATAGGCAACAAATGATGGTGAAATCCATATCCCATAAAAAGGAATAAGGACCATTGGCTCCAGTCAAATGATCAAACCCAATAAAAAGCTTGGGCAAGCTGGGTAACAGGGAAATGCTCTCGATTCTTATACTAAGATCATTTTTACACAATCACAATTAACTACATTCTTCGAGCATTCAATAATCTCAGGGTTTAATCTTGCTTTGCATGGCCTTTATATTCCAAAATACTGCTTTCAAGAAGAGACATTGTTGAGAATCTTCAGCAGTTAATCTTAGGATTTTGTTTGCAAAGTGCTGTTTAAGGAAAAACTTCTCTTTTACCCAAAGGGCCCGAGGACATTGTACTGTGTGTTAATGAATAACTGCAGTTTGTAGCTTAGAAACAATTCCGTCAGCTTCCACCCCAGCAAGTTCCTGCCTCTCATTGAAGTAAATTGTCCCATTCATTTTAATAAAAAGCAAACATGACTAAACCGAGAAGCAAGAACAGTAGAAAACGACATCACAGTCTAGACTGAGATTCTGATTTTGGCCCCAGTTCACAGTCAGGTACCTGTTGTAAATCTGAATCAAAGTGATGCAATTACTCAACAAAATTGACACCTATCATGATCAGTCTGAGAATTTTCGTATCATATTATTTATATTAGACACATGGAAAATGATTTTAAAAAGGTGAAGCAGATTTTCGCCCTGTGTGATTTAATGTGATACAAAAATATATCTTTAGATTAAAAATTGTTGAATTCTAACATCCACAATGTGACGGTATTTCTAATGCTCAAAGTAAATCCTCCGAAATCTACACCTCTGGAATATAAATTGAGACCTTACCATAGGGATTTGAAAATAACTAATAGTTTTAGCTATTCCAATATACGCTGAGGAACACCATAGCTGGAGCAGAGACCTTTATAGATTATTCATATTTGTGGCTCGAATGTCTTTGGTTAATTTAAAGTACCTGCAAGCTGCCTTTGCTATCATGGGAGAGGAGAATTCAATATCACACGTGAAGATCATGGAATGTTTCCAATCCTTGTCTTGCTAAATGTTCCTTATCAAGTAGTAATCAAAAACATATTAAGAGCAATAAAGCCTCATTAATATTGCATTACAAGACCTCAAATTGTTATATTTAATAGTCCTCAAATCCATTATAAGATGAGTACAAATTGGGTTTGATTTTAAGTGATAGAAGTGATTATTAAAGACTCCTGGAAACATTATCACCAGACCTGCAGCCTGCAAAGATGTTTGTAAAGAGCATTTGCTGGTGAGCATGTCAATGGCTGCATTTGCACTTGGTATATAATTAAAACCTCAGGTGAAGATTACTGCAAAATTAAAATGCAACAGATACTGAAGGGATAACATGAAAACCTGAAGGTTACCGTATTCGAGATAACTGAGCTGCGGTGAGACTGACTGCCCTTGACATCATGGTTGTAGTTGACGTGAGTGTGGTATCAAGGAGCAGAATTAGAATTAATAGGAATCATCAGGAAAACTTTTCACAATATTTACAATGTAGAATAATGACTTCGATGAGGGAAGTGAACACACTACAGCCAAATTTGCGATTGACACAAAAGTAAGTGGTGAGGATGACAAAGAGTTTAAAGATAAGTTAAACAAGTGCACAAAAACTTAGCAGATGGAATATAATGTTGTAAGATATGAGGCTATGGATTTTGGCAGGATGAATAAAGGAGGTGAATATTATTTAAAAGGAGAAGGACTACAGGAAGCTGCAGCACAGAGTGATTTGGTAAATCTTGTGCCTAAATCAGCAGATATATCCATCCGGTAATAGGGAAAGCAAATGGAATGTTGGCTTTTGTTTCAAAAGGGACAGAATATAGAAATTGGGATGCTTGGTTAAACTTACATAAGGCACTAGCCAAACCAAAGCTGAAATACTGTGAACAGTTTTCGGCCCCTTATCTAAGGAAAGGCATAATGGTATTGGAGTCCAGTGAATGTTCACTTGGCTGATGCAGGGTATGAAAGGTTGAGTAGGCTGCACTGTACTCATTGAAATTTAGAAAAATGAGAGGCAACCTTATTGATAGGAACACGATTCTTGAGGGTCTTGTCAGGTTAGATGCAGAAAGGTTGCTTTCTCTTGTGAAAGAGTCTTGGACCAGAGAAAGGGGTTGCTCTTTTATGACAGAGATGAAGAGAAAACCTCTCTATCAGGATGTAATGAATCTGTGGAATTCTTTACCAAAGAGGTTGGGTCCAACTAGTCCACATTGACCATGTTTCGAAACCAAACTAGTCCCACCTGCCTGCGTTTGGCCCATTTTCCTCTAAATCTTTCCTATTCATATACTTATCCAAATCTCTTTTAAATTTTGTAATTGTACCTGCATCCATCACTTCCTCGAACAGTTCATTCCACATATGAGCCTCTGGATGTGTAAAAAAAAGTTGCCCCTCAAGTCCTTTTTAAATCTTTCTCCACAAACCCTAAAAGTTACCTAGTTTTGAACTCCCCTACTCTTACTATTCATCTTATCTACCCTATTCAAGGCTGAGATCGGCATTTTTTTTAATCAGTAAGAGTGCCAAAGGTTATGGGGAAAAGGCAGGAAAGTGGAATTCAGGATTATGAGATCAGACCTGACCTCATTGAATGGAGCTGCAAAATAGATGGGGTGAATGGTAGCTACTTCTGCCTCTATGTCTCATGGCCTGATGTTTTTTTTGAAGTTATACCTGGCACATGGAAGGATATTTGTGATTGGTGGAGGTCAGTCATCTCAGCTCCGGGACAATTCTGCAGGGGTTCATCAAAGTGGAGGCCTAGGCCCAACAATCATCAACTAATTCATCAATAACTTCCTGTTAATCATATGTTCAGAAATTTGGATATTTCTGGATTTTCACACAATATTAAGAAGCATTCATGACTGTTCAGATACTAAAGCAGTTCACATCCAATTGCAATGAGATCTAGACAATGTTCAGATTTGAGCTGCTAAGTGATATGTAACATTCATACCATAAAAGTACCAGGCAATGAACATCTCCAAAAGAAAGAGTCGAACCATCACCACCTTACATTCAGTGGCATAATCATCATTGAATTCCCTACTACTAACATGCATTGACAAGAAATTGAAATGGACCAGCCATATAAATATGCTACATGAGCAGATCAGAGGCTAGGAATACTGCAGCAAGTAACTCATCTCCTGATTTCCCAAAGCCTGTCCATCATCAACAAGGGCACAAGTCAGGAGTGTGATGGAATACTCCCCACTTGCCTGGATGGGTTCAGCTCCAACAACACTCAAGAAAATTGACACCATCCAGGACAAAGCAGCCCTCTTGGCATCACAACTACAAATGTCCACTCCATGCACCACTGACCTCAGTAGCAGCACTGTGTATTATCTGCAAGATGCACTACACAAATTCACCAAGGATCCTAAACAGTACCTTCCAACACACGGACAAATCTAGGAGGACATTGCAGCAGATAAAAGGGATCATCACTACCTGTGCGTTTGCCTCCAAGCTCCACACCATCCTGACATTATTGGAAATATATCACTGTTCCTTCATTTTCGCTGGGTCAAAACCCTGGAATTCCCTCCCTAATGACATTGTGAGTCTATCTAAACCAAATAAGTTGCAGCGGTTAAGAAGGCAGCTCACCAGCACCTTCTCAAGGGCAACTCAGAATGGGCAATTGGCTCTGGCACAGCTAATAATGCCTTTATCCCATGACTGAATAAAACAAACCAAATTAACATTGCCAGAAAATGTGACTTTTTTCTCTATCCCCTCACGTTATCCCATTCCAGTTGTTATATATTCCTTGGGCAGTACAGGTCGTTCTGCCATAACCCACGTTTCATTAATGCAAATTCGCTATAAAGCAGTTGATGAATTGGGGACATTGTTTCTAAAGGGTGAACCTTTAAAGCATTGTATTGGTTATAACACAATTCCAGTTCCATTAGTTTAAATGATGCTGCTCTTACACGATTTTCTTGTAACACAGGGTTGCACAAGAATGGAATTACTGTGTTATAGCAGAACTGACTGTACATACTATTCATATGAGCGATGGTAACAAATATTTGCAAGGTGTTCGGCAATGGGGAATATCACCGCTGATTCCATCTGCTCTCACCTGATGAACAGAACCTTTGGGTGGCAATCCGGAAAAGAAACAGAGAGAATTTGTTTCTCCTTCACAAGAATCACTTGGACCAATGGTGGTCCCTCTGCAATCAGCCTAGCTGTGATCAGGTAACTGAGCACAGATAACAAAGCAAACCTGTGATCATTTTGAGTTCTATTCCCTTGATCAATGCATTGCATGATTACTTCAAACTTCTCATCCATTACTGTTCTTCATAATCCTGCACTAATTACTTCTATCGCACATAAGACCTTCTGAATTAATTGAGGATTTTGTTGGACCATCACGTACAGCCATTCTACACACCATTGGGCTCCTCATTATTCCCATTAGAAGGTGATTTAGCAGCTTGAGTCACATCAAAAAAACATTTTAATATTTGCTGGTAAATCTGTTTAACAAACTCATCCATAGTAAATAGCTGTCATTTATTAATTTGTATGGAAATTGCTAAAATCTACAATTATGAATAATAATCCTTGTTCGTAATGGGGTAAACAATTGCTGTTAGTTTTTATAATCCTCACCACCTAAACCTTTTCTCTTTTGTCCATATTCTGCAAACAAGTAATTTTTTTCTTTAAGTCTAGTTTTTTTTTATCCAGCAGTCGTTCCTCAACAGACATGTCCCACAACCAGGGAAAAATGAATGAATAATCCCCCTTTTTCTAATATGGCTATGTTCGGATATTGGGCAAAGTTCAACAAGAACTCCCTTCCAATCTGCCAATAATGTCACACAAACGTTCGCATTCACCTGATAGGGCAAATGGGTATTTTGATTTTGAGACTTTGATTTTTGTTAGCCGGGTGAATTAAAGGTTACCAAATTGGATTGGATGTTTATTAGGAATATATAGAGCTTAAGATACAGATTATTGATTGTTACCTTGAATGGTAAGAGAGGCCTTTTGCTAATGTATACTCAATTTTAGATCTCATTTGAAAAATTGCACCTTAGCTTAAAATTTGGAATAGGATATTTATGAAACTTATTATTTTTGTGTGTGTTACAAACCCAGAGTCTATTTACAAACTAATTTGTCTTTAGCTCCTCCAGTGTTCATTTTAATTTTCAGCTTTGTTTAGCCTAACCAAAAGCTTTCTGAAACTACAAACGAGCTTGAGTGCATTGTTTATCATGATTCGGAGATGCCGGTGTTGGACTGGGGTGTACAAAGTTAAAAATCACACAACACCAGGTTATAGTCCAACAGGTTTAATTGGAAGCACACTAGCTTTCGGAGGGACGCTCCTTCATCAGGTGATTGTCCTGACAATCACCTGATGAAGGAGCGTCGCTCTGAAAGCTAGTGTGCTTTCAATTAAACCTGTTGGAGTATAACCTGGTATTGTGTGATTTTTAACATTGTTTATCATGACCTGCTTCTGCCTGGGGCTTAAAGGATTGCAGTATGCTTGTGAGGATATAGTTTAAGATGATTTGCAAAAACACAACACAAAAATATTATTTTACATAGTGACTTGCCATGTCAGAACATGCTGTCAGGAAGATTTCTGACGTGATTTGATTTATTATTGTTACACGCACCAAAATAAAGTGAAAAGTCTTGTTTTGCTTGTATTCCAGGCAGACCATACCTGACATAAGTACATCAGGGTAATAGAACAGAATGCAGAATATAATGTTACAGCTACAGAGAAGGTACAGAGAAATTACAACTCTAATATATGAGAGGTCTGTTCATGAGGGGAACAGCAGGGAAGAAGCTGTTCTTAAATCATTTGGTATGTGTTTACAAACTTTTACATCTTCTGCCCAATGGAAGACAATGGAAGAGAGCATAACTAGGGTGGGAGGGGTTATGTTGATTGCTTTCCCGAGGCACGGGGAAGTGTAGATGGAGCCAATGGAAGGAAGGCTGGATGGACTGGGCTGTACCCATAACTCTCTGTAATTTCTTCCAGTCTTGGGCAGAGCAGTTGCCATATCAAGCTGTGATGTATCTGGATAGAATGCTTTCTATGGTTCATCTATAAAATTGGTAAGAGTGCTGTGGACATGCCGAATTTCCTTAGCCTTCTGAGGAAGTAGAGGCATTGGTGTGCTTTCTTGACTGTAGTTTGATGTGAATGGACCAGGATAGATCATTGGTGATATTCACCCCTTGATGGATAGAGCTTCAATAATGACTTTTTAAAGGGAAATGGTAAACCCTTATAGAGGAAATCTCTCCTGGGCTAATGAAAAGAGCAGGGGAGTAGGACTAATTGAAAGTGCTTTTGCCGGCATGGTGGACCAAATGATTTCTTTCTATACTGAGTCATTCTATGATTATACAATCAGCCATTGCTTTTAAGTCTGTGCATATTCTTTTTAGCTTCTATTTTCTTTGCATGTCATATTGGAACTAAATTTAACAATAAATATAATTGATTGTTTGGCATATTCCACCTTACAACAAGGCAAATAACAGCTGTATTAGACATTAGAACAGTTAGGTATCAATGAATAAGGCGGGGAGAAAGTGAGGGCTGCAGATGCTGGAGATCAGAGCTGAAAATGTGTTGCTGGAAAAGCGCAGCAGGTCAGGCAGCATCCAAGAAGCAGGAGAATCGACGTTTCTTTAGGAATTCCTGAAGAAGGGCTCATGCCCGAAACGTCGATTCAATGAATAAGGCACCAATAGCATTCTCCCAGGCTGAAATTAAATCTCCACTTCAACCAATCAGTTGTATAAGAGGGAGAACGAGGAATGCTGTTTGAAACTCAAGTCTAACAATATTCATTAGACTAAATTGTCAACAAAATTTTGGCAACATAAAACTTTCAATAAATAATCTCTCAACTCAAAGATTTTCCATTAAAGTCCACTTCCATAACACTTTGAATCATGAAAGGGAGATTGTGTCAGCCCAAATGGATCATGATTGGGCTATTTATAAGTTCCTCTCTCAAATACGAGTCCCTAATTAATGAATTATTTAACAGCTCATTTTGTATTTACATAAATTAGTGTGACAGTGCTGCTGCCTTGGGAGGACCAGTCTCTGATCACGGGAGGTGGTTTCCACAGGAAGCTGCAGACCCAGTGACAGAGGCAAAGAGCAGCATGGAAGCAACATCTTTCCTGCTTTTCAACACGTTGGTTACTGTAGCTGAAGAACTTGCCAACATCCCCTTTGGAAAAATAAAACTCTTCGGGAAAATGCCAGGTGGCCTCAGAACTGTGACCCCACCCCAGCTTTGCCTTAAATTGGGAGTGTGAGAGAGGAAATTGGAGCTTGATCTGAAGAACATTGGTACATTCTAATGAAAAATCTAAGTAATGCAAATTAACTCTGTCTCCATCCTAGGTAGGACCGAAAGACCGACAGGCAGGAGGAGGCTGTTTGGATCTTCAAGGAGGAGAAAGTGAGGACTGCAAGTGTTGGAGAATCAGAGTCGAAGAGTACAGTACTGGAAAAGCATAGCCGGTCAGGCAGCATCTGAGGAGCAGGAGAATCAACGTTTCGGGCATAAGCACTTCATCTTCAAGCCTTTTTACTTCCAGAGTTATACTTCCAGATTGGAAGGAGAATATTGGGTCTAAGACCAGCATTTTAAACTTTAATGAAGACAGCTATATGGAAATGGAAGCTGACCTAGCTGAAGTGAACTGGCATAGGGGGCTAGGGAATAGATTAATAGAGACACAGGGACAGACATTTGACGGGGTATTTAAGAATATACATGATAAGTATATTCCTTTTGTAATGAAACAATCAAAAGGACTGGCCCATTATCCATTGTTAACAAACAAAGTCAGGGCAAGCATCACATTTAAGGAAAAATCATATAGAGTCATAGAGTCACAGAGATGTACGGCATGGAAACAGACCCGTCGATCCAACCTGTTCATGCCGACCAGATATCCCAACACAATCTAGTCCCACCTGCCAGCACCCGGCCCGTATCCCTCCAAACTGTTCCTATTCATATACCCATCCAAATGCCTCTTAAATGTTGCAATTGTACCAGCCTCCACCACAGCCTCTGGCAGCTCATTCCATGCATGTGCCACCCTCTGCGTGAAAAGGTTGCCCCTTAGGTCTGTTTTATATCTTTCCCCTCTCACCCTAAACCTATGCCCTCTAGTTCTGGACTCCCCCACCCCAGCGAAAAGACTTTGTCTATTTATCCTATCGATGCCCCTCATAATTTTGTAAACCTCTATAAGGTCACCCCTCAGCCTCCAACGCTCCAGGATAAAACAGTCCCAGCCTGTTCAGCCTCTCCCTATAGCTCAAATCCTCCAACTCTGGCAACATCCTTGTAAATCGTTTCTGAACCCTTTCAAGTTTCACAACATCTTTCTGATAGGAAGGAGACCAGAATTGCATGCAATATTCCAACAGTGGCCTAACCAATGTCCTGTACAGTCACAACATGACCTCCCAACTCCTGTACTCAATACTCTGACCAATAAA
>NC_057710.1:22802873-22808982 GCF_004010195.1 Chiloscyllium plagiosum | reverse complement strand
TCTTCTACCTTTGAGCCAGTTCTGTATCCAAATGGCTAGTTCTCCCTGTATTCCATGAGATCTAACCTTGCTAATCAGTCTCCCATGGGGAACCTTGTCGAACACCTTACTGAAGTCCATATAGGTCAAAGATATATGACAAGTCCATTGATTGGTCAGAATAGATAAAGAATGGCAGAGAATTGTGAAACATTTAAGAAAGAGGAAGATAGTTAGGAATGTAAAAATGGATAGTAATTGTTTGTACAGAGTTAAACACTAAAAAAAATACCAAAGAACGTTGGATGCTGGAAGTCAGAAACAAGAACAGTATTTGCTGGAAAGTCTCGGCTGCTCTGGCAACATCTTTTGGCAGAAAACAGAGTTAACTCTTTGTGTTCAGTCTAAAGAAGAAGGGTCAATGAATTCAAAATGTTAATTCTGCTTTCTCTCTGTAGATACTTCCAGACCTGCTGAGTTTCTCCAGCATTTGTCTGATTTTGTTTTGTTATGGGCGGCACGGTGGCACAGTGGTTAGCACTGCTGCCTCACAGCGCCAGAGACATGGGTTTAATTCCCGCCTCAGGCAACTGTCTGTGTGGAGTTTGCACATTCTCCACGTGTCTGTGTGGGTTTCCTCCTGTTGGTCCGGTTTCCTCCCAGAGTCCAAAGATGTGCAGTTTAGGTGAATTGGCCATGCTAAATTGCCCGTAGTGTTAGGTGAAGGGGTAAGTGTAGGGGAATGGTTCTGGGTGGGTTGCTCTTCGGAGGGTCGGTGTGGACTTGTTAGGCCAAAGGGCCTGTTTCCACACTGTAAGTAATCTAATCTAAAGTGAGTGTTGGTCCTGTGGAGAGTGAGAGTAGAGAGTTAAAAGTAGATAATAATAGACAAGGAAACAGCATAAGAAATGAGCAAATACTTGTTTCTGCCTTCACTATTGATGATACAAAAACATTTCATTAACAGTTTTAAGTAAGGAGGTGAAACGGAGCAAGTAAACCCTAGGTTACTACAGGAAGTGAGGGAAGAGATTGTTACGCCTTTGGTGATGAGCTTTGTGTCTTCACTATCCATTGTAGTAGTGCCAGATGATAGGAGGGTGGCAAATGTTATTCTCTTGTTCAAGAAAGGGAACAGGGATAATCCCAGGAATTACAGATCAGTCAGTCTTACGTCTGTTGTGGGTAAAGTCTTGGAGAGGATTCTAATAGACAGGATTTATGATTTCTTGGAAAATCATAGTTTGATTAGAGATAGTCAGCATGGATTTATGAGGGGCAGGTCATGCCTCATAACACTCATTGAATTCTTTGAGGATGTGACAAATCACGCTGATTAAGGTAGAGCAATGGATGTGGGGTACATGGATTTTAGCAAGGTGTTTGATAAAGTTTCTCACAGTCGGCTCATTCAGAAAGTCAGGCGATATGAGGGACCAGGGAAATCTGGCTGTCTAGATTTGTCTGACCCATAGAAGGCAGAGGGTGGTGGTAGATGGAAAGTATTCAACCTGATTAAGTTCCTGATTAGATTCCTTACAGTGTGGAAACAGGCCCTTCGGCCCAGCAAGTCCACACTGACCCTCCGAAGAGCAACCCACCCAAACCCATTCCCTTACACTTTATGGACAATTTAGCATGGCCAATTCACCTAACCTGCACATCTTTGGACTGTGGGAGGAAACCAGAGCATCTGGAGGAAACCCACGCAGACACGGGGAGAATGTGCAAACTCCACACAGACAGTTGCCCGAGGCGGGAATTGAACCCGGGTCCCTGGAGCTGTAAGGCATCAGTGCTAACCACTGAGCCACTGTGCTACCCTAAAACCTGGAGCTTGGTGACCAGTGATGTTCCACAGGGATTGGTTCTGGGACCGCTGCTCTTTGTGATGTTTATAAATTATTTGGATGAGGAAGTGGAAGGGTTGGTTAATAAGTTTGTCGATGACACAAAGATTAGTGGAGTGGTAGATCATGTGAAGGACTATTGTAGGTTGTAACAGGATATTGACAGTGTGCATAACTGGGCTGATAAGTGGCAGATGGAGTTCATCCTGGAAAAGTGTAAACTGCTTCACTTTGGAAGGTCTAATCTGAATGCAGAATACAGGGTTAAAGGCAGGATTCTTGGCAGTGTGGAGGAAGAGAGGGAGCTTGGGGTCCATGTCCATAGATCCCTCAAAGTGGCTACCCAAGTTGATAGGGTTGTTAAGAAGGCATGTTGTATGCTGGCTTTCATTAGAAGGGGATTGAGTTTAAGATCCGCACAGTTATGTTGCAGCTCTGTACAGACCTGGTTAGACCAACTTGGAATATTGTGTTCAGTTCTGGTCGCCTCATTATAGAAGGATTTGGAAGCTTTCGAGAGGGTGCAGAGGACATTTACCAGGATGCTGCCAGGACTGGAGGGCATGTCTTACAAAGAAAGGTTGAGGGAGCTGGGGCTTTTCTCATTGGAGTGAAGAAGGCTAAGAGGTGACTTGATAGAGGTGTACAAGATGATGAGAGGCATGGATAGAATGGATAGCCAAAGACTTTTTCCTCGGGCAGAAATGGCTGTAACGGGGTGGGGGCGTAATTTTAAGGTGATTGGAGGAAGGTTTAGAGGAGATGTCAGAGGGAGGTTCTTTACACAGAGAGGGGAGGGTGCGTGGAATGCACTGCCGGCAGCGGTAGCAGAGTCAGATACATTAGGGACATTTAAGTGACTCTTGGATAGGCACATGGATGATAGTACAATGAAGGGTATGTAGGTTAAAGTGGGATGAAAGGTCGCCAAGACATTGAGGGCTGAAGGGCCTGTATTGTGCTGTACTGTTCTATGATCTATGTAAACTATAATAAATTAGGAAGCAGTATTCTATAAACTGATGAAGGATTGGCTATTCCCTGGGACTTCCCCTGTGACTAAAGAGTATACAGAGATTTCTGTCAAAGCCCCAGGAATCTCCTCCCTTGCTTCCTCAGTCTCGCGTGAGAGATTTCATCAGGCCAGAGGATCTTGTCTAACTTAATGTTGTTCACGACACCCATCATCTCCTCCTTTGTGATATTGGCAAGCCCCAGAGCATCAACAAACCCCTCTCTCAACATACCATCATCCATCTCTTTCTGCTTGAATGCAAAGTACTCCACTTCCTCTGGCTCCACACTTAATCCTTTCTCCTTGAGTGGAACTATACTTTCCACAGTTACCTCTTGCTCCTGATATTCGTATGAAACACCTTGGGATTCTCCTTAATTCTATTTGCCAAGGTCATTTCCTGGTCCTCTTGCCCTCCTAATTTCTTTATTAAGGTTTGTCTCAGCTTGAACAGCAATCTATCTTGTTTATATATTTGATGTATCTCGGTAGCTGTGAACTGGAGAAAGCACTTAGCTTGTGACATTTACGCCGGGTCGTCTCTGGTCCAATTTTGGATGAAATCCTGTCAAACAGCAATTCTTGGTGGAGGAGTGCAGCAACTATTTGTTACATAGGTTCCAACAAAACTATACAATTAACCTCACCCCATATCAATATATATTTAATCAACTAAATTTCATGAGAGTCAATGGAAGACAGCTTTTAACTTTTTAAAAAAACTGTTACACTTCAGTAAGTGCAATGTAGTTTAATCAGATGAGATATCAAAATCCCATAGGACAGCTTGTAAATTCTTTGAAATAGCATTTGTCAGATATGAATGCATGTAATGAGATCCCATCAGGTAGATCCTAATCCTACATTGTGTTAGCCAATTCCACTGCACTAAGCAGTTTCACTTCCACGTTTCCTGTAAATCTCTACCATCAAGCGCACAAAGAGAGTTTGTGACAGTGCTGACAGAAAAATATACCCATTCTATGCAGTTACAGTGACAATTTTTTTTCCAATATTTAATGTTTCAACCAGTCACTGGGCAAGGGTCCCCAAATTGCTGGAAACCTGGATGAGGAAGGAGGAACCAACTCCTCTTGCCGACGATACAAAGTTAGGTGGACAGGCAGGTAGTACTGAGGAAGTGGGGAGACTGCAGAAGGATCTAGACAGTTTGGAGGAGTGGTCCAGGAAATGGTTGAGGGAATTCAATGTGAGCAAATGCGAGGTCTTGCACTTTGGGAAAAAGAATAGAAGCATGGATTACTTTCTAAACGGTGAGAAAATTCGTAAAGCCAAAGTACAGAGGGATCTGGGAGTGCTAGTTGAGGATTCTCTAAAGGTAAGCATGCAGGTTGCGTCCGTGATTAAGAAAGCGAATGCAATGTTGTCAATTATCTCAAGAGGGTTGGAATATAAAAGCACTGTTGTGCTACTGAGACTTTATAAAGCTCTGGTTAGGCCCCATTTGGAGTACTGTGTTCAGTTTTGGGCTCCACACCTCAGGAGGGACATACTGGCACTGGAGCGTGTCCAGTGGAGATTCACACGGATGATCCCTGGAATGGTTGGTCTAACATATGAGGAACGGCTGAGGATCCTGGGATTGTTTTCATTGGAGTTTAGAAGATTAAGGGGAGATCTAATAGAAACTTACAAGATAGTACATGGCTTGGCGAGGGTGGACGCTAGGAAATTGTTTCCGTTAGGTGAGGAGACTAGGACCCGTGGACACAGCCTTAGAATTAGAGGGGGTAAATTCAGAACAGAAATGCGGAGACATTTCTTCAGCCAGAGAGTGGTGGGCCTGTGGAATTCATTGCCGCAGAGTGCAGTGGAGACTGGGACGCTAAATGTCTTCAAGACAGAAATTGATAAATTCTTGATGTCACAAGGAATTAAGGGCTACGGGGAGAATGCGGGTAAATGGAGTTGAAATGCCTATCAGCCATGATTGAATGGCAGAGTAGACTCGATGGGCCGAATGGCTTTACTTCCGCTCCTATGTCTTATGGTCTCTTCTTTATTCAACACCTTCACTCTGGTGGTCACAACAAGGTCAACTTAATCCAACTCTCATGGATATCTTTCTCAATTCCAATGTACTTAGGTTTTATGAAGGAGGTGTTTAACCAGGTGTTCTGAGTTAAAGATGGAATGAGTTTGTTCATTATTAAACTCACAGAAAAATAAAACACAGCACTTATTCAGCCAGATTAGAAGTGGGAAGTGAGTAAAAAGATAACAGTTTTAAAGATCTATGATTGGGTCTTTGGTTTAGCCATGCAGGGTAATTGGTGAAATATTACTGCTGAGCAGTTGGTTTGGAGGTTTTATGTTCTGTCGATATGCTGAAAGGAGTTATTCGGTTTCATGTTTGACTATGGCTTTAGACTGGTGACTTACTTCCAATAATCAAACCAAAAGGAAGAGAGAAAAAGAAAAAGTTGCTAATCCTGTCATTTTTATCTGTAAGTGCAGGGATGGCTGCTAGCTGTTTTTTTTTTGATAAGATTCGCAACCAACAGCATTTATGGCAGATATAACCCGCTGTAATCCTTAAACTCTCTTTAAACTCCCACATCTGACAAGAAGTACATATTACTCTACTAAAGGCCATTTTTGCTTCTTCACAATCTACACACCCAGAAAATAACACCGTCTCATTCCTCTACAAACACTGCCCCAGGTTAAATTAATAGTTATGGCTTATACTTTTAATCAAGAGACATATCTCCAAAAACATATAATCAAGAAAGAACCCACTCTACTCACTACAGCAGACTTTCTGTAGGTCACATTTAAAACAACAATACACTTATCTGCTTCTGTGCTGTGAACTTCACCCAACTGTTCCTCCAAGATCAGTTGTGAATTTCACTGTTTGTTAATTTTCCCAGACGCACTCCAATGTACAGCGATACATGAATTCAAACAAAAAAGGTAGTGTCAGTTTCTTTCTCTCTTTCTCTCCTGCACTGACCTCACCATGTGCTTCCTTTGTCTGTTCTTCTCCCTTTTAAAACTGCTGTTGTTTTGACTTTTTTTTCCCAAAGTTCCAAAACAATGCAACAGCATATAAAACAGTAATTGCTACTCCTGGAATTCGAGGAAATCACCTCCAGCATCTAAAATACCTCAAAAAAGGATCTTGACCAGATGGGCCAATGGGCTGAGAGGTGGCAGATGGAGTTTAATTCAGATAAATGCAAGGTGCTGCATTTTGGGAAAGCAAATCTTAGCAGGACTTATACACTTAATGGTAAGG
>NC_057710.1:22795743-22802641 GCF_004010195.1 Chiloscyllium plagiosum | reverse complement strand
ATAGGTTTAGGGTGAGAGGGGAAAGATATAAAAGAGACCTAAGGGGCAACCTTTTCACACAGAGGGTGGTACGTGCATGGAATGAGCTGCCAGAGGAAGTTGTGGAGGCTGGTACGACTACAATATTTAAAAGGCATTTGGATGGGTATATGAATAGGACGGGTTTGGAGGGATATGGGCCAGATGCTAGCAGGTGGGACTAGATTGGGTTGGGATATCTGGTCAGCATGGATGGGTTGGACTGAAGGGTCTGTTTCCATGCTGTACATCTCGATGTCTCTATGTTGTTCAATTGTAATCTCTACAGTACACACACACACCCACAAAAACTTGCAGTTGGAGGTGATATGAGTTGCATTATATGTCTTCGTTTGAAGTGGTTCTCTGAAATGCCTTGCCATTTTTCAAGTGTGACATTCCATGGTTTTTCTTAAGGCTGGGTGTAATGCGCACAGGAATTTTTCATGTCAGTCACTTCTTATCCATCTTTGGCTTGTCAGTCCTCTTTTTCTCGAAAACAGTACAACCTGTCCTGCTATGATTCTTTGTCATGACAATGCCATCCCTCTCCCTCCCCACACTACCAACATCCCTCCCATCCCCCTCCTCATCGATAGTCATGCAATCTCCTGGAAGAGGTGAAAAAACAGCAAGAGCCTAGGTTGGATAGGGGAAAGTGAAGATATGAATTTCCTCTTTTTACCCCTTATGTGGTTAAAATTAGTCTATGATACACTCCAACCCTGAATATGTTGCATTTCAACGTAATTTTTGTACAAGGCGATCTCCTTCTATCCATACAGACTGAACGGTTGCTTGGAAAAATTCTAAGGCTGTCTGTTTATGGTGAGGGCTGGCAGATTTCTTCATAGAGCCACTGCTTTCCTGGAAATCAGTCACCGAATTATCGAATGATTAAAGCACAGGCGAAGGCCCTTCATCCCATTGCATCATGCTCTCTCGATGAAGGAGCAATTCATCCATACCCAATACGTCCCCCCTCAGCCCCACTAACATTTCTTTACCGCTCTGCAATTTTTCCTGATTTCAGGTGATAAAGCTTTCCAAAGAGAGTTGAATAAATAGAATCTGCCTCCACCATATGCTCAAAGACTGCACTCCAGTGGCTGTATAAGAAAACCTTTTCCTCAAGGCACTGTTCCTTCTTCTGCTGCAATCTGGCCATTAATAGTGTGGTGTTTTCAGGGAAAAAGAATGCAATGTTTTCTGAAATATTTTTGGTTTGGTTTCTCAATGTAATTTGAGTGCTCTATGCATCCCACTGTGTCAAACGCATCTCAACCTCTCTCTTTTTTTGTGTCTCAAACTTCTCGAGAGTGGATTCTCTGTTTTGTTAGACCCACAAGACCATAAGGCTATTAGATATAGGATCAGAATTAGGTCACTCAGTCCATTGAGTCTGCTCCATCATTTGATTATGGCTGATGTTACTCAACCCTATTCTCCTGCCTTCTCTCTGTAAAACTACTTACAATACTCCAAATGTCATCTCAGCAGTGCATCCCTGCTCTTGTATTCTCACCCTCTTGAAATAAATGCTAACACTGCATTTGCCTTCCTAACTGCCAACTGAATCTGCATGCTAACCTTAACAGAATCATAAGCTCAGACTCCCAAGTCCCTTTGTGCTCCAGACTTCTGAAACCTTTCCCAATTCAGAAAACAGTCTATACCTCTACTCTTCCTCACAAAGTGTATAACCTCATGCTATATTGTATTCCATCTGCAATTCCCATGAGTTATTTATTTATTCATTGACACAAATTCTTTTGTCACCACAACCCAATGCCAATTTGAGTTACAAAAAGAATGAAAAGCAATTACATAAATCGAGTTTGTCCTCTTTACAAGGAATCTTCAAACACAGTTCCAGAGCTTCTGCAAAGTCTCTTCAATGAATCTTTGCTCTGGGTACAGTATCAGCAACCATGTTCCAAGCACCACCACTGCCACAGCTGATGGACCCACTGAGTCTACGGTCCGGGTCTCCCGCAGACAGGAATCCCCGCTCTGGGCCTCCTGCAGACAGGAATTCCCACTCCGCGATCCACCATCTCCAGGCACCACCACTGCCACAGCCGACAACCAACAACCCACCGAATCCCCGCTCTGGGCCTCCTGTGGGCCGGAATCCCCACTCCAGGCATCACTACTTCTGAAGCCCGAAGCCCTACCACACTGCTCTGGCTTCCCCATGGTATCAGAAGATGAAGAAAAAATGAGAAAGAGGAGAGAGCGAGAGAGAGAGAAAGATGCAGCCAGCCTGGAACTGATGGGCTCAGGAGCCTGAACACTACCGATTGTGCAGGCACCACCATCTTTGCCCACTCTCCTAGCCTGACCAAGTCCTTCTGCAGCCTCATTGCTTGCACAAAGTAAAGGATATTAGAAGGGAAACAATACTATAACAGTGAGTGACACTTGCCAAGCAATTAGTATCAATTTGTACAAAGTGGGAGACCGGATATATGTGACCACTTTTGACAAAAGCTATGCAGTACCTATCCCAAGGCACTTCATTGGAAATGTTATAGAAACATAGAGACATTGTAAATAGGAGCAGTAAGCGGCCTATCGAGCCCGCTCCACCAATCATGGCTGATCATCTGTGTTGATGCCATGTGTTTCGCCATATCTCTTGACACCTTTAACTTAAAGGAATCTATATTTTTTTTCTAAACATATCCTGTGGCTTTCCCTCCACAGTCTTCCATGGTAGAGAATTCCACAGCCTCTGAGCGAAGAAATTTCTCCTCATCTCAGTCTGAAATGGCCTACTACCTATCCTGAGACTATAACCCCCTCGTTCATGGATCATAGAATCCTTATAGTATGGGAACAGGCCATTTGGCCCAACAGGTCTACACCAACTCTCTGGAAAGCATCTCACCCAGACTCATCTCCCTAACCTATCCCTGTAACCCTGTATTTCCCATGGCTAATCCACGCAATCTACACATCCCTGAATATTATGGGCAGTTTAGCATGGTCAATCCACCGAACCTACACATAGAGTCATAGAGTCATAGAGATGTACAGCATGGAAACAGACCCTTCGGTCCAACCCGTCCATGCCAACCAGTTATCCCAACCCAATCTAGGCCCATCTGCCAGCATCCAGCCCATATCCCTCCAAACCCTTTCTATTCATATACCCATCTTTGGACTGTGGTAGGAAACGAGAGGAAACCCACGCATTCACGGGGAGAATGTGCAAACTCCACAAAGACAGTCGCCCGAGGCTGAAATTGAACCCATGTCCTTGGCGCTGTGAGGCAGCAGTGCTAACCACTGAGCCACCATGCTGCCCATTCTGGGCTCCTTTCCTGGGGAAGCATTACCCCTGTGACCAGCCCTGTCAGAATTTCATGTTTCATTCAGATTCCCTCTCATTCTTATAAACTCCGGTGAATACAGGCCCAATTGTCCTAATCCCTCCTCAGATGACAACTCCATCATTCCAGGAATCAGTCTGATGAACCCTTGCTGCATTCCCTCAAAAGCAAGTCTTTTTTTCAGCAAGGAGACTAAGACTGCACACCAAGCCCTGATCCACTACAGTCAGTCTTCTTGCTCCTGAACTCAAACCCTCTTGCAATGAAGGCCAACGTACAACTTGCCTTCCTAACTACCCATCAAGTAAAATTTAATGCTGAGACAAACAGGGAAATGTCGAGGTAGCTTTGGGCAAAGAGTTAGATTTTCAGGATATCTTTAAGGAGGAAATAAAGTTAGGTACGTGTGGAGACAGGGGAATTACCAAGGTTATAACTTTGGCGATGGAAGTCACAGCCACTAAGTGGGGGACCGATATTTGGGGATGTTGAAGAGATCAGAATTGGAGCAGATACTGTTGTCCAGGAGGATGGAAGAATTGGAGGAAATCGGGAGAGGTAAGGTCAGAGAGGTATTTGAAAACAGTTGAGTATTACAGCGTCATAGCATTAGGGGGAACACTTCATGTATGTTCACAGAGGCACTGTCAGGTCACAGGAAGTGAGAGCTACTTTTAAGCAGGACTCCTTATAACTCATTTTATCTTTTGCAGGTAGATAGACATCCTGAAATAGGCTTACAGCTGCATAAAAAATCTGATATGAAGGAATAAATTAAGGCAGAACTGTGTGAAGATTGACTCATTTGCCAGTCATTATTATCAACAAGATCTATCAAAAAGATTGGGAAGCATTAAAATGTATAGGCCTTAATGTTTATCCTTTTATACAAATGAATGAAGTCTCCAGTAATGAGGCTCTCCCAGTAAGTACCTCTTAACTTTTTTTTATATAGTCCTTGTACCTGAGACAAGGGCCTTTATTCATTACAATTCAGTGATGTGATTGACTCTCAAATGTCTTCTGAAGTGATCTAGCAACTCACTCCATTGTATCAAAATGCTCAGTAATCTAAAAGGATTGAAACCAATATCCCACTCAGCGTCAACCTACTTATCAGAAACAACAACAGCAGAAACAGCTCTGTCAACCCTGCAATGTCTTATTTACTAACATCTGGGGGCTTGTGTCACAACTGCGGAGTGCTGTCTCACAGACTACTCAAGCCTGACACAGTCATAGTCACAGAATCATACGTTACACACAATGTCCCAGACACCATCATCACCTTCCCTGGATAGGTTTTGTCCACCAGCAGGACAGACCTAGCAGAGGTGGCAGCACAACAGGGAGGAAGGAATTGCCCTGGGAGACCTAAACATTGACTCTGGACCCCATTAAGTCTCAAAGCTTTAAGTCAACTATAAGCAAGGAAATCTCCTGCTGGTTACCATGTACTGTCCTCCCTCAGCTGATGAATTATAGAATCTCTACAGTGTGGGGGGCCCATCAAATCCATGTTGACCCTCCAAAGAGCCAGACCCAACCTCACTCCCCCCAGCCGTACAACCCTGCATTTCCCATGGCTAATCCACCTAACCAACACAATTCTGAACACTGGACAGTTTACCATGGCCTATCTACCTAACCTGCACATCTTTGGATTGTGGGAGGAAACTGGAACACCAGAGGAAACCCACACAGACACGGGGAGAATGTGCAAACTCCACACAGACAGTCACCCGACGCTGGGATCAAACCCGGGTCCCTGCGCTGTGAGGCAGCAGTACCGACCACTGAGCCACTGTGCTATTCCATATTGAACAACACTTGGAGGAACTATTGAGGGTGACAAGGATACAAAGTGTACTCTGGGTGGGGGATTTCAATGTCCACCACCAAGAGTGGCTCAGCACAACTGATGGAGCTGATTGGGTCCTAAAGGGCATCGCTGCTGAACTGGGTCTGCAGCAGGTGCTGAGGGACTTGACCTCATCCTTATCCATTTGCCGACTGCAGAGGCTTCTGTTCATGTGGCTGAGTGCATGTGGGGATGAAGTATTTTATTATATAGAAACACAGGAGCAGCAGGATGCCATTCAACCCCTTGAACCTACTCTGTCCTTCATTATAATTGTGGCTGATCATTGAGCTCTATACCATCATCCTACTTGCCCTCCTCCCCCAGAGACACAAGAGTTATATCTATCTCTGTCTTGAAAACACACAATGTTTTGGCCTCAACCACTTTCTGCACCAGTGAATTCCACAAGCTCACAACTCTCTGTATGAAGAAATTTCTCCTCATCTCTATCCTAAAAGCTTTAACCCTTATCCTTAAACAATGACCCCTGATTCTGGACTCTCACCATCAGGAACATCCTTCCTGTATCTAACCTGTCTAGTCATAGAGTCAGAGAGATGTACAGCACGGAAACCTTTAGTCCAACTTGTCCACGCTGACCAGATATTCCCAACCAATCTAGTACCAACTGCCAGCATCCGGCCCATATCTCTCCAAACCCTTCCTATTCATATACCCATCCAGATGCTTTTTAAATGTTGTAATTGTATCAGCCTCCACCACTTCTCTGGCAACTCATTCCATACACACATCACCCTCTGCGCGAAAAAATGAACCCTTAGGTCTCTTTTATATCTTTCCCCTCTCACCCTAAACCTATGCCCTCTAATTCTGCACTCCCCCACCCTAGGGAAGATACTTTGTCTATTTATCCTATCCATGCCCTTCATAATTTTGTAAACTTCTATAAGGTCACCCCTCAGCCTGCGACGCTCCAGGGAAAACAGCCCCAACCTGTTCAGCCTTTCCCTATAGCTCAAATCCTCCAGACCCGATAACATCCTTGTAAATCTTTTCTGAACCCTTTCAAGTTTCACAATATCCTGCCAATAGGAAGGAGACCAGATTTGCATGCAATTTTCTAACGGTGGCCTAACCAATGTCTTGTACAGCCACAAAATGACCTCCCAACTCAATGTACTCAATACTCTGACCAATAAAGGAAAGCATACCAAATGCCTTCTTCATTTTCCTATCTACCTGCGACTCCACTTTCAAGGAGCTATGAACCTGCACTCCAAAGGCCTCTTTGTTCAGCAACTCTCCCTAAGACCTTACCATTAAGTGTATAAGTCCTGCTAAGATTTGCTTTCCCAAAATGCAGCACCTCACATTTATCTAAATTAAACCCCACCTGCCACTTCTCAACCCATTGGCCCATTTGATCATGATCCCATTGTAATCTGAGGTAACCTCTTCGTTGTCTACTACACCTCCAATTTTGATGTCATCAACAGACTTACTAACTATACTTCTTAAGCTCACTTCCAAATCATTTATATAAATGACCAAAAGTAGTGGACCCAGCACCGATCCTTGTGGCACTCCACTGGTCACAGGCCTCCAGTCTGAAAAACAACCTTCCAGCACCACCCTCTGTCTTCTACCTTTGAGCCAGTTCTGTACCTAAGTGGCTAGTTCTCCCTTTGCTAATCAGTCTCCCATGGGGAACCTTGTC
>NC_057710.1:22751206-22795351 GCF_004010195.1 Chiloscyllium plagiosum | reverse complement strand
GAGAGAGGCTGAATATGCTGGGGCTGTTTTCCCTGGAGCATCGGAGGCTGTGGGGTGACCTTATAGAGGTTTATAAAATCATGAGGGGCATGGATAAGGTAAACAGACAAGGTCTTTCCCCTGGGATGGGGGAGTCCAGTACTGCAGTGCAAAGGTTAAGGGTGAGAGGGGAAATAGTTAGAAGGAACCTGAAGTGCAACTTTTTCAAATGCAGGGAGATGAATGTATGGAATGCGCTGCCAGAGGAAGTAGTGGAGGCTGGCACAATGACAGCATTTAAAAGGCATCAGGATGGGTATATGAATAAGAAGGGTTTAGAGGAATATGGGCCAAGTACTGGCAAATGGGACTAGGTTAGGTTAGGATATCTGGTCAGCATGGACTGAAGGGTCTATTTCTATGACTCTCTGACTGGTGAACAAAACACTCAGGTTTCATTAAACATTCCCCTCTCTCAATTTACAGGCATACAAATAATAATCTGTCTGGCTGTTTTTACTTCGAGACAAAAAACCTGCAGATGCTGGAATCCAAGGTAGTCAAGCTGAAGAAAGGTTACACCTGAAACGTTGACTTCTCCATTTCCTGAAGCTGCCTGCATTGCTGTGTTCTCCCAGCCTCCTGCCTGTCTACCTTGCTATTATTATTACCAAACTTTATTCCCACATAAAGTGGGGGTGGTGGGGGTATGTTTGCGATGGGCGATGGCCTAGTGGTATTATTACGGTAGTTATTTCAGAAGCTCAGGTAATGTACTAGGGACCCGGGTTTGAACCCTGCCACAGCAGATTGTGAAATTTGAATTTAATAAAAATTTGGAATTAGAGTCTAATGATGGCCACAAATCCATTGTCAATTGTTGGAAAATCCCATCTAGTTCACTAATGTCCTTGAGGGAATTAAACTGCCATCCTTACCTAGTCTGGCTTACATATATGACTCCAGACTCACAGCAATGTGGTTGACTCTTAACTGCTCTCTGGGATGGACAATAAATACTGACCTAACCAGGGATGCACTCATCCTGTGAATGAATAAACAAATCTCAACAGGGTAGGAAGTGTTCAGACTCCTAGTCCATCTGTTTCTGACCACCAGGCCTGCTGCATCCTTCTTTTCATTATTATTTTCTAACATCAAAATTCACATTATCTTCTTTTACTGGCTTCGGGGAAGGAGGGAGGGTTTGAGAGGTTGCTCCAGCAGAGAATGTGGTGTGGATCCGGCAGTTCCTGACCATTGCTGCTGCTCCTGGTGGGTCCTATGACATGGTGGTCTCCCTTGGCCACGAGGTGGGTCCGGGTCTGGCCTGGCTTTCCTTCCGTCAGCTTCTGAAGTGTCTTTGGCTGCACAGTGGGTCTGGCCCAGCCTGGGATTCCTTGCAACAGCTTCGCTGTCAAGTCTCCTCATACTCAGGAGCCATGGAGCTGTGAACTGAACTAAGGTGGACTTTGTCTTAATTTTTTCTTTATTTTAATATATGTATATATAATTTGTTATTAAGATGGTGCTGGAGTATGGTGACTTAAACACTTTTCACTGTACCTTTATGTAAAAATACAAGTGACAATAAATTACTATTCTAAATCATTTACTCCTCTATTCTATTATACTGCATTTGCCATGCATTTGCCCACTCACTGAGCCTGTCTGAATCACACTGCAACATTTTTTGCAAACTCATCACAGCTCGCCCTTACAGCCAGCTTTGTGACATCTGCAAAGTTTGAGATATTACATTTAGTTCCCTCAACTAAATCATTGATGTTGAGGGGAAGTAATGGCCTGGTGCATCATTGCTAGGTTATTAATCCAGGAACAGCTAATACTCTGGGGACCCATTTTCAAATTTCATCACAGATGGTGGAATTTGAATTCAACAAAAAAAAATCTGGAATTCAGAATCTACTGATGACTGTGAAATCATTGTTGATTGTTGGAAAAACCCATCTGGCTCACCAACACCATTGAGGAAAGGAAATCTACCATTCTTACCTGGTCTGGCTTGCATATGACTCTAGACCCAAAGCAATGTGAATCACTCTCAGCTGCCCTCTGAAATAGCCCAGCAAGCCACTCAGTTCAAGGGAAACTAGAGATGGGCAATATACGCTGGCCAACCAGCAACGCCCACATCTCACGAGTGAATAAAAAAAAGTGAAACAGTAATCAACATTCTCTTTGAATATTCCTGATACTCTTTTCAAAGATTTAAAGGGCAGCCATTTTAAATGCCTTGACACTTTTGATGGTTCCATTTTACATTAGGGATGCCTTCCATTGTGGTGTGTGGCATCACAAATGGGATAGATCTGAAGCCGATCTAGCAATCCTAAACTGGGGATCCACGAGGCGCAGTGGGTCATCAGCAGCGGCAGAATTGTATTAAACACAATTTACAACCCCACGTTCCAGTATATACCCCACTCTGCCATTGCCACCATTACCACCAAACCAGGGATGGGAGGGACAGCACCAGGCTTTACAAAAAAAAGTAGGTGTCAACTTGGTGAAATGACAACTTACAGGCTGAAGAGTAGAAACATTGTGCAAAAATCAGAATGAAGTGATTCCACAGCCAACAGAATGGAACTAAGCTCTGCAATTCTGCCATATCCAGTGGTGAATACTTAAACAATTAACAGGAGAAGGAGGCTGCTCAAATACCCCACACCCCATAATAGGGGAGCTCAACAGACAATGCAAAAGCCAAGGCTGAAACATTTGCAACAATCAGTTCCTCAAGGTATCAACCTAGGCCCAACCATCTTCAGCTGCTTCATCAATTACCTTTCCTCCATCATAAAGTCAGATATGGGAATGTTACCCAACATTGTTCACGATTCCTCAGATACTGAAGCAGTCCATGTTCAAATGCACGAAGACCTGGAAAATATCCAGGCTTGAGCTGACAAGTAGAAAGTAACATTCATGTCACACAAACACAAGGAAATGGTCGTCTTCAATTTAACCATTGCCACTTGACGTTCAGTGGCTTTGACAAGACTAAATCTCCCAATTTCAACATCTTAGGAGTTGCCTTTGACAAGAAACTGAACTTAATTCACAACATAACCACAGTGGCTACAAGAGCAGGCCAGAGGCTAGGAATACTGAGGGAGTAACTCATCTCCTGACTCTAGTTCATCATCTACAAGACACAAGTCAGGAGTGTGATGGAATTCTCTCCATTTGCCTGAATGAGTGCAGCTCCAACAACACTCAAGAAGCTTCACACCATCCAGAACAAATCAGCCCATAAGTTACTGGTGCATCCACAAATGGCCACTCCCTCTATCATCAACACTCAGTAGCAGCACTGCAGATATTTACCAAAAATTCTTTAGATAGCACCTTCCAAGCCCACAATCATTTCCATCTCGGAGGACAAGGGCAGCAGATACCTGGGAACACCACCATCTGCAAATTCCCCTCCATGCCATTCACCATCCTGACTCACTTCACCATTGCTGGGTCGTAATCCTCATAGACTCATAGGATCATTGAATAGAATCCCTACAGTGCAGAAGCAGGCCATTCAGCCCAACAAGTCCACACTAACCCTTTGGAGAGCATCCGACCCTGACCCAGCTGCCTAACCTTGCATTTCTCATGGCTAACCCACCTAGCCTGCACATTCCTGAGTACCATTGACAATATAGCATGGCCCATCCAACAAACCTGCACATCTTTGGAACACCCTGCCTAAGGACATCCCTATGACTCTAACTAGGAGTAGGCCATCTGACTCTTTGAGCCTGTTCTGCCATTCAATAAGATCCAGGCTAATTGAGTCATAGCCTCAGCTCCACTTACCTGCCCTCTCACCATATCCCTTAATTTCTTTACTATTCAAAAAATTATCTATCTTAACTTGAAAAACATTTACTGAGGAAGTCTCAATCACTTCGCTGGGCAGGGAATTCCATAGATTCACAACCCTCTGGATGAAAAAGTTCCTTCTCTATTCAGTCCTAATTCTGCTCCCCTAATTTTGAGGCTATGCCCCCACTTGTAGTTTTACCCACCCGTGGAAACAATCTCCCTGCTTCTATCATATCGATTCCCTTCATAAGTTACTGTAAGATCCTCCCTCATTCTTCTACATTGTAAGGAATATAATCCTAGCCAACTCAGCCTCTCCTCATAAGCCATCCCCCTCTCAACTCCGGAATCACCTTAGTGAACCTCCTCTGCACCCCCTCTAGTGCCAGTATATCCCTTCTCAAGTAAGGAGACCGAAACTGCACGCAATATTCCAGGTGTGGCCTCACGAGCACACTGTACAGTTGCAACATAATCTCCCTGCTTTTAAACTTAATTCCTTTAGCAATGAAGGACAAAGTTCCATTTGCCTTCTTAATTGTTTGTTGTACCTGCAAACCAACCTTCTGTGATCATGCACAAGGACACCCAGGTCCCTCTGCATAGCAGCATGCTGCAATTTCATTCATTCATGTATTAGTCATTTTTACTGTTATTCCTACCAAAATGGATGACTTCACATTTATTAACATTGTACTCCATCTGCCTGACCTTTGCCCATTCACTTAAACAATCTATGTCCCTTTGCAAAGTTTCACAGTCCTCTGCACTGTGCTCTGCCACTCACCGTAATGTCATCTGCAGACTTTGACACATTACACATGGTCCCCAACTCCAAATCATTGATATAAATTGTGAACAATTGTGGTCCCAACACTGATCCCTGAGGCACACCACTAGTCACTGATTGCCAACCAGAATCACACTCATTTATTCCAACTCTTTGCTTCCTTCCCTTAGCATGGATAGAAGTTAACCAAACCTCTATCCATGCTAATGTGTTGCCTGTAAAGCCATGCATCTTTATCTTAAGCATCAACCTTTTGTGCAGCACCTTGTCAAATGCCTTTTGGAAATCTAGATACACCACATCCACTGGGTCCCCATTGTCCACCATGTTCGGAAACGTCTTCATAGAATTCTAAAAGATTAGTTAAGCATGACCTGCCCTTCATGAACCCATGCTGCATCTGCCCAATGGGACAATGTCTATCTAGATGCCTTGCTATTTCTTCCTTCTTCAGCATTTTCCCCACTAGAGTGATTCAGCTAACTGGTCTGTAATTCCACATCTTTTGTCTGCCTCTCTTTTTTAACAGTGGTGTCACATTTATTGTTTTCTAATCTGCTGGAACTGCCTCAGAATCCAGTGACTTTGGAAAATTATCACAAATGTATTTGCTATTTCTCCTGCCATCTCTTGTCGTACTTTCGGATGCATTCCATCAGGGCCAGGAGACTTGTCTATCCTTAACTCCATTAGTTTGCCCAACACAACCTCATTTGTGATAATGATTGCTTCCAGTCTACTCTAGCCAACTCCTCCCTCATCCTATTGTAGTCTCCCTTGTTCAAACACAGGACCCTGGGATTGGATTTTATCTTCACATTCTCTGTCTATATTCTACGTTCAACCATGTTGTGATTGCTTCTTCCAAGAGTATTCCTAACTATTATTTAATCATTAATTAAATGATAGTTTAATTAATTATTCCTGTCTCATTACACAGGACCAGATCTAGGATAGCTTGCTCCCTCATTGGTTCCATTACATACAGCTCAAGAAAACTATCACAGATACACTCAATGAACTCCTCCTCAAGATTACCCTGACTGAGCTGGTTTGACCAATCAACATGTAGATTAAACTCCCCCATGATAATTGGTATACTATTTTTATAGGCATTAGTAGTATTACCATCCCAATGTGGTGTTATTATTCGGTGACCTATAGAGTACACCTATCAGTGACATTTCCTTCTTAGAATTTCTAATTTCCACCTAAATGGATTTAACCTTATTCTCCATAGAACCTATATCATTTCTCACCACCATCCTGATGTCATCCTTGAATATCAGAGCTAAACCACTTCCCTTACCTTCCTGTCTGTCCTTCCAAAAAGGACAGACCCCTGGATGCTTAACTCCCAGTCGTGACCCAGTCGTAACCATGTCTCCGTAATGGCTGCTAAATCATATTCTTTCATGATGATTTGTGCCGTTAACTTATCTACCTTGTTACAAATGAATTCCAGCATCTCCAATAATAATACTCTTCCTTTTTTGCTTCTTTCATAGTCTGCCATGTAGTTGAATCTTCCTGCACACATGCTAACCTGCTGCTTTCCTTTTCATTTACCATCATACATCCTGTCATTTTTCCCTTTCCCTTTCCCTGATTCACTATTTTAAAGTCCTAGTGACCCCCCTGTTTATCCTTTTCGCTAGAACACTGGTTCCAGATTGGTTCAGGTGGAGACCGTCCCATTGGTATAGATCCCTCCTGTTCCAAAACTGATGCCAATGCCCCCCATGAAATGGAACCCCTTTTTCCTACATCACTCCTGCCAGTAACTACAATAGCCTTGTGGATGTACCTAATCCCAGGATTGCAGCTGTTTAAGAGGGTAGCTCGCCACAACCTTCTCCAGAGCAACTGAGGATAGGCAATAAATACTGGCCCAGCCAGCAATGACCACATCCCATGAAATAATGTTTTAAATTCACCACAAAATAAAATATGTGAAGTAAATAACACTGTCTCGCAAAGTGAGGTTCGAGTGAATGACTCTAGGTTTGTGATTTCCAATAAGCAGGCGGACCACACAGGAAGTGTGATTTGCCATAACACAATGCCCCTGCTGTTGACCAGAGAGCTGTCAGGGTTATTTGTACCAGCTGCTGCAATGTGGGCCCAGTGCACATGTGCAACTATCCCTGCTGAGCATCCAGTTGGCAGTAGGAGTTACAGTTTGAAAACAAAGACGAGAATTTTAAAATCAGGGCATTTTATAAGCAGCAGCCTTCATAGGTCAGTAAGCGGAGAAAGTGTCGAACGAGCAGAACTTAATGTGAGCATGGACGGAACAGCAGACGCTTGGGTGATTGCAGGTTTTCAATAGAATATGGGACACCGGCCAGGAATTTCCACTGAAATCCAGACATTGAAATTACAGTGTAATTTACAGACTTATTTTATGGAAATTTGTCAGAAATAGCTCTACATGGTGTGCTTCAATATTTCATTGAAATGACAGGTGAACAAGATTGTGTTTCAAACAGATTGTTGTGTCAGAAAAAAATGATGATATCATGTTAAAATTTCTATGGTGCAAGGAATGCAATTAACTCTCTGTTTTTTTCCTGGTACCAAGTCTAATTTAATTCAGGCTAGCACTGCCAATCATTTCTCTTGGCAGTAAGCATGCTTTCTGGGCACTTCTCCAAGGTTTTTAAATTCTATTTACAAGACAATGAAATCAAAACACCGTTGACGGCAGACCCATGATAAATAAACAACCCATGTCAATCCACTTTCTTTCTGTGCTGTAAGTATTAGTTCATAATATCAAGACTGCCATAATCCTTGAAATTCCACACTTCTGGAATGAGTAGCTGGCGTTATCGGATCCTGGAGAGCCAAATCATGGGAATTTGGATTTTGATGTATTTGGACTTTAATGCAGCAGATTTGTAAGTGTGGGGCACCTTCTGGAAATCCAAATACGCTACATCCACCAGCCTCCTTAATCCATCCTGCTTGCTACATGCCCAAAGAATTGCAATAAATCTGTCAGGCATGATTTAGAGTCAGAGTCATATAGTATAGAAACAGACCTATTGGTCCAACCCGTCCACACTGACCCGACCTCCCAATTTGACCTAGACCATTTTCCAGCACTTGGCCCATATCCCACCAAACCCCTCCTATTCATATACCTATCCAGATGCCTTTTAAATGGTGTAATTGTACCAGCCTCCACCACTTCCTTTGACAGCTCATTCCATACATGCACTACCCTCTGCGTGAAAAGTTGCCTCTTAGGTCTCTTTTATATCTTTCCCCTCTTAGCCTAAACCTATGCTTTCTAGTTCTGGACTCCCCCACCCCGGGGAAAAGACTTTGTCTATTTATCCTATCATGATTTTATAAACCTCTCTAAGGTCACCTTTCAGCCTCTGATACTCCAGGGAAAACAGCCCCAGTCTATTCAGCCTGTCCCTATAGCTCAAACCCTCCAACATCCTTGTAAATGTCTTCTGAACCCTTTCAGGTTTAACAACATCCTTCCTGCAGAAGGGCGACTAGATTTGCATGCAATATACTAAAAATGGCCTCAATAATGTCCTATACAACCGCAACATGATGATTCTCTTCCATATAAACACGAGGTTATGCCCAAAACGTTGACTCTCCTGCTCCTCTGATGCTGCCTGAACTCCTGTGCTTTTCCAGCACCACACTCTTCTTGACTGTATGAAAATTGTCTAAACGTCAGGCTGAAACTTAATTAGTCAGACAGAACTTTCTGAATGACATATGTTAGACTAACTGGTGTATAGCTTCCTCATTTCTGTCTCTCTTCTTTCTTGAATAGGAATGTTACATTTGCAGTTTTCCAATCACTGGGATTAGATTAGATTCCCTACAGTGTGGAAACAGGCACTTCATCCCGGCAAGTCCACACTGACCCTCCGAAGAGTAACCCACCCAGACCCATTTCCCTCTGACCAATGCACCTATGGCAATTTAGAATGGCCAATTCACCTGGCCTGCACATCCTTGGACTGTAGGAGGAAACCAGAGCACCTGGAGGAAACCATGCAGACACTGGGAGAATGTGCAAACTCCACACAGACAGTTACCCAAGGCTGGAGTCGAACCTGGGACCCTGGTGCTGTGAGGCAGCAGTGCTAACCACTGAGCCACCATGCTGCCCATACCTTTCCAGAATCCATAGAAGTTTTAGAAGATTAGAACCAATGCATCCATTTTCTCTGTAACCACTCCATAACTTCTTTGAAAACCTTAGGCTGCAAGCCTTTCCCTTTACAGTCAGCTCTTACTCCTTGTTGATTCCCTTCTGCCATTTCATTAACAACCATGATTTTTAAAAGAAGTTTCTCCCTCTATTCTGACCTTTGATTTTCCACAATTTTCAAGATCCTTTTACATTAAAGATAGATATAAACTGTTTGTTCAAACTCTGTCTCATGTCTAAGTATCATCCTTAACTTTAGCTTTTCATTGTTAGAAGCTCTTGTTGTCTATTTTTAAACTTCTTGCAAGACTCATAAGACATAGCATGGTCAGTGAACTGTGAATTTATTTAACACACTTAGCTCCCTTTTAATTTCCTTAAGAATGCACATTCATGAGTGGCTAACTGCAACACTTCATTCTTAAAAGTTAAGGAAAGGATAAAGTTAGTTCATTAAACAATTCTTGCTAAAATTCCCTAAGTAAAAAATGGCACAGTTATTAGATAGGATAGAGATACAAAGATTAAAAGTAGTGAAGATCTAGATCCCCGGGAGGGGCCTCTCGGTTCCCTGATCGGTCAAATAAACATGAGCTGCTCGGTCTGGTTCAGCAAGATTTAACAATTTATTATGACACTGGGCATAGGTTATCCAGTAACACAGGGGTTAAGCACCTCTGTGTATTCTGGAAAAGCTACATACTTTAGCTTATAACACAGTCAACTTTTATAGGTCTCTTAACAAGCAGTACAGCCTTAGTTGCAAAATTAATCCAATAAAAAGTAATAAAATGACAAATTGACATAAAATTGAGCCAATGATATTTCCTGGGAACTGACTTGTTTTGCATGTTTTTATCTCTTGCCACCTGAATCCCAAGGCCAGTTCGAATACTTTAATAAAGTCATATCTTGCTTAGTTAATTCATACTATGAAGAAGACATTGTTTGCTAATCTCTTTCAATTAGTTCAGGACTGCAGTTTTCAGCAGAGTTAGATGCCATTATAAACAAAATTGTTAATTTGCGCCTAGAAGCTATTTTATTATATTACTTTATGTTACTTGCATTAAGAAGCCATTTTGTAGTTAGTAAAAGCATGCATTAAATAATTGCTCCTGACAACAGCCTAAGTCCAGATTTTAGATCCTCAGTAGATATAGATAAAATATAATTATATGAAGGTGAATAAGGCTTAGATTTTTGGAAGGCTTTCAATGAAGTGCCACATCAAAGGTTATTGCAAAATTCAAAAGCTCATGGTGTGGGTTTAGCGTATTGGCATGGATAGATAATTGGTTGGCTAACAGGAAGCAGGGAGTCCTTGTTTAAGTTGCCAGGGTGTAATGCGCACTGTTTATAATAAATATGAGTTATTTGAAAGGATGGAAGGTATAGTCTCCAAATTTGCTGATAAAACAGACAGACAGGAAATTAAGTCATGAAGCAGACATAGGTGGTTATAAAAATGATCAGTTATGTTGATAAAATGGGCAACCATGTGGCAGATGGTGCAAGCACAGGCTCATGGCAATAATTCTAAGAAGCTGAAAAAAATGAAACAGTCTGCATCATTTTTTTGAGAATTAGATTGCTTGCTATGGTGCTAATCCACACAGTCAGCCGAGATACTGCCTGCATTTAAGTGTGGTGTTATACTTCTGGACGTGTAGTCTGTTCGTTGCCGAGCACTTTTTCATGAACCTGCGCAATTCTTGTTTTTCATTCTGAACAAGAGTACCACTTTCCCTCAGTGCCCACTGGCTCTGGATGGGAGTGGATGCAATGTGAGCTGTCAACAAGCCTACTGTGTGGAACTGCGACCTGACCTCTTCTACTCTCCCTGGAAGAATGCCATAAAGTTATGAACGGTCAAATAAAAAATTACTTTCGCAATCTGAAAGCGAGTAAAAAACAGTCAAAGTCACCATCCGCCCTCTCAGACATTTATTTACCATCAGAGACTGACAAAAACAAAGAATCTTTCTTCCTAACCAGGAAATCCCAGAATACAGCACATGCAATGATTTACCTCTGGAGTACAGTCACTGCAGTGTGAATGAACACGGTTACTAATTTGTGTATGGCGTGATCCCAGAAGACAGCAAATGAGATGAATGTGTTTGCTGATATTGGTTGAGCTCAGAATGTTGCTGAGGGAAGCAGGGAAACTCACTGATCTCCTTTGAATCACACCATGTCAGCTTCAAGCAGCACGCCATATCAATAAAGCCTCAATGTAATTTCTTATTGGATCAACGTCCCTGTCATTAGTTTTTGCTTGTTTATTCCATGGACCACAGAGGATTGCTTTGCAGCTTAAAGGTAACATTGACTGAGATTCCTGTTGAAAAGTACCAGACAGAAAGGCAATGTCCACTTCAAGCTCAGCTCCAGTGCTGAAATACGTAAGAATTACAACATGAAAATA
Source organism: Chiloscyllium plagiosum (assembly GCF_004010195.1). Lineage (NCBI taxonomy): Eukaryota > Metazoa > Chordata > Chondrichthyes > Orectolobiformes > Hemiscylliidae > Chiloscyllium > Chiloscyllium plagiosum. The sequence continues at coordinate 22,784,113 of NC_057710.1, read as the reverse complement.
GGCATTTTGTCTAACTGTCTTTAATATACTACACGAAGAAACAGTTTGAATAAAGTTTGCCATCCTGCTGCCATTTCTCTTTATCCACATATCCTCACGAATGAAGTATTAATATCGCTTATACTCTGATCACTAACACTGAAAGTAGTTCCATGAGCTCATGATTCTTTGTGTGAAAAACTTGCTTTTCATCCTCAGTTTTATCATATTGCTCCAGATGTCCAATCCCACATTCCCAAACCATGTAACTAATCTGCTTCTACCAAGTTGTTCCATCATTTTGTAATTTTCAATTGCCTCTGTCTCTTTAATGAGACATTATATAATGGACCATGTTACAGATGTTAGCTACTAAATTTGGAACAGAGCTATTGCTGGAGGCTACTTTGCCTTTCATGTTTCATCCTTTCCCTGTTCACCTCCCTCTAACCCCTCCCCACCCATTTGATGTTGCTCCAACCCATACCCATCTCCATTTATCCCATCCCATCATTCCCTTCTGCTGTTACCTCTTCAATCTGTGTACCAACCTGTAAGGTGATTTAACTGCTTCTATTCTTTCTTTCCAACAAGATTTTGGAATGGTATTTTTTTTCAAGCAATCAGATATATCTCACTTTGTCAACTCTTTTTCAGGTCACTGTTAAAAAACATGGAAATTCGAACGATGACCAGGATTGTCAATAATGCTAGCACCATAAGAGATTCCCACATAAAATTTAATTGGACCAGCCTTGTAAATACTGTGGCTCCAAGAATGAGTCAGAGGCTGGGAATTCTGAGATGAGTAACTCAAATCCTGTCCACCATTTACAAAGCACAAGTCAGTATGACTCTCTACGTGCAGTTCCAACACATTCATGAGGTTTGACACCATTCAGGAAAATGCTGCCCATGTAGTTGACACCACATCCACCACCTTCAACAGTCTCTCACCCCCAACCCCTGATGTACAGATGCAGCAGTATGTACTAAATACTAAGGTGTACTGCAGTAACTCACTGAGGCTCCTTTCAGATTCTACCATATCCATTACCTCAACCACCCAGAGGACAAGGGCAGCAGCTACATGGGAATGCCACCACGTGCAAGTTCCCCTCCACCACTCACCATCCTGACTTTTAACTAGATCACCACTTCTTCACTGGTGCTGAGTCAACATCCTGAAGCTCCGTCTTGAAGCTTCCAAGATGGTGGTGGGAGCTCTCCAAGATGGCGGCGGGAGCTTTCCAAGATGGCAGCAGCAGAGTAGCCTGGGGCTCGTCAGCTCCTTTCTTCCGTGCAGTTTTCTTTTTTACATTTTCTCAATATGATCTTTTCTTTAACCTTTTTGCCCACTTTGGGGGGCTTGGTTGCAGTGGCAGCATTGGTGACGGCAGTAGTGTGGGCTCAGAGTGGGACCATGGTGGCAGTAGTGTCAGCAATGGGATGGTTACTTTTGCTCCAGCAACAGTGACGTTAGTGAGTCCAGAGCAGGCAGTGGCTGCAGCAGTGGCAGCATGCAAGGGTGAACTGGGACCCTGTTGAGCCATCTGCAGGTGGAGGAGGTTCCAGGGCCTGGCCAATTTCCAGCATCAGAGAGTCATAGAGTCATACAGCATGGTAACAGTCCCTTTGGTCAAACCCCCCCATGCCGAACATAATCACGAACTAAACTGGACCTATCTGTCTGCGCCTGTACAATGTCCCTCCAAACCTTTCCTATTCATGTACTTATGCAAATATCTTTTAAATGTTGTAATTGCATTCACATTCACCACTTCTGTTAGGAAGTTCATTCCACACATGAACCACCCTCTGTAAAAAGTTTGCTCCTTATATCTTTTTTAAATCTCTCTCCTCTCACCTTAAAAATGTACCCCCAATCTTGAAATTCCCCAATCCTAGGGAAAAGTCAACTACCATCAACTCTATCTATACCTTTCACTGTTTTATAAATTTCTATTGGATCACCTCTCAACATCCTACACTCCAGTTAAAAAACAGTCCAAGCAAATCCAATCTTTCTTTATACTCAAATCTTCCATTACCAGCAACATCCTGGTAAATCTCTTCTGAACCAACTCCAGCTTGATAAATTCCTTCCTATAACCGGGCAACCAGAACTGGACCAGAAGAGACCTCACCAATGTTTTGTACAACCTCAACATGATTTCCAAGTCCTGTACTCAAAAGACTGAGCAATGAAGGCAAGCTTGACAAATGCCTTTTTAACCATCCTGATTATATGTGATGCAAACTTGAATAAATTATGTAAGTGAACCCCAAGGTCCCTCTGTTCTACAACACTACCCAATTGTATCGGCCCTATCTTTGTTTTATCATAATGCAACACCTCGCATTTATCAAGATGGAATTCCATTTGCTGTTTTGCTGTTCAGTGACCCACTTGATCAAGGTCCCTTTCTAAACTTTTAAAACCTAAGGAGGGAGAGCCAGAAGCTGTTTGGATAGATCTGTACATTCCTTTTGCTTTCATTTCTATTTCTTTAATTTCTGCCTTTTATGTTGTATTCTAAAATAGCGCCGGGGTGTGGTGAGTTTTCATCCTTTTCACTGTGTGCCTGTATTCCTGTACTCGGGCACCTGTGACAATAAAAACCCTAACACACTGAAATAGATTATCTGCTGTTTGTGAGAGGTTGCTGTACAGAAATTGACTGCTGCAAAGTTTCTGTATCACAATTGTGACTACAATTCAAAGGCCATTTCGTTGCTCATAAAACTTTCTCGATCATTCTATACTCATGAAAGGTGTGATTTCACTGCTAGTTTTCTTGCTATCTCTAACAAGCAAGACAAAATGTATATATGTGTGAAGTAAAATAAAGAGATGATGCAGGTAAATTTTTTTTATTTCAAAAATATACTTTATTCATAAAAATATTTTGATGATCTGTACAATTGGTCATGCCATACATACGTAAACATTCCATTTCTTTGCATACAGAGATAGAGTAATCATTCATACATGTAGGTCTGTACGTTTACTATCCATACATTCAGCTGAGGCGTCAGTGGAGCCCACTTACTGTGTGGGCCCCTTGTTCTTAGGCAGGCAGATGCTACACGGTGGTCTTTCCCCACCGCGCCTTGGCGGCAACTGCCCCGAGCTTCAGTGCGTCCCTCAACATATAGTCCTGGACCTTGGAATGTGCCAGTCCGCAACACTCAGTCGGGGTCAACTCCTTCAGCTGCAAGATCAACAGGCTTCAGACAGACCAAAGAGCGACTTTCACCGAGTTGATGATCCTCCAGGCACAGTCGATGTTTGTCTCAGTGTTCGTTCCAGGGAACAGACCGTACAGCATGGAGTCCCGCGTCACAGCGCTGCTTGGGACGAACCTCGACAAACCCCATTGCATTCGTCTCCAGACTTCCTTTGCGTAGGCACACTCCAGAAGGAGGTGTGTGACAGTCTCGTCCCCCCCGCAGCCGCTTCGGGGGCAGTGTGCGGTGCGGCAGAGAGTCCGGGCCTGCATAAAGGATCTCACAGGCAGAGCCCTTCTCACCAGCCAAGCCATGTCTTGTGATTGTTGGCACCCTGACCAAACCTGTGCTTGCAGGAAGATCGCTGAGAGTCTCGCGCTCCTCAGGGATACGATCGCCCATGTGCAGAACAGGGGCTTGGACACGTGCCTCATCAGCCTGGACCAGGAGAAAGCCTTTGACAGGATATCACATACGCATATGAGAGATGTTCTCTCCAAAATGGGCTTTGGGGAGGGAATCTGTAATTGGATCAGACTGCTCTACACCAACTTTGTCAGTGCAGTCTCAGTCAATGGGTAGGAATGAGATAGCTTCCCAGTCAAATCTGGAGTCAGGCAGGGTTGCCCTCTCTCTCCTGCCTTGTTTGTGTGCTGCATACAGCCATTTGCCGAGTCCATCAGGAAGGATGCGAGCCTGAGAGGGCTGACTATTCCTGGCAGCAGGGGGCCTGCAAGTTAAGACCTCCCTGTAAATGCACGATGTCGCTATTTTCTGCTCGGATCCGCTGTCCGTGCGCAGACTCATGGGCATATGTGACCAGTTCTAACGGGCCTCGGGCCAAGGTCAACCGAGGCAAGTGTGAGGCTATGGTCTTCGGGAACTGGGCCGACAAATCCTTCATCCCCTTCACCGTCAGGACCGACCACCTGAAGGTGCTGGGTATTTGGTTCGGAGGGGCTGGGGCATGCACCAAGTCTTGGGGGGAGCGTATCAAGAAAGTGAGGCAGAAACTAGGCAGATGGAAGCTACGGTTGCTGTCCATCGTGGGTAAAAATCTAGTCATCAGGTGTGAGGCACTGATAGTGTTGTTATATGTGGCACAGGTCTGGCCTAATCCCAGAACCTGTGCTGCCGCAGTCACCCGGGCCATCTTCCATTTTATATGGAGATCAAAGATGGCCAGGGTCCGAAGGGACTCGATGTACAAAGCTCTGGGCAACGGGGGACAAAACACACCAAATGCTACCCTCACCCTGATGGCCACCTTTGTGTGTGGCTGCATCAAGCTGTGCGTGGATCCCCGGTACGCAAACACCAAGTGACACTACGTACTGAAGTTCTACCTGTCCCCGGTGTTGCGAAGGATGGGCCTGGCCTCGCTGCCGCGGAATGCTCAGTAGTTGGTCCATTCCGTATCACCTGTCATTCGTGGAGAAGTTTATGAAGAAAAACACCTTTGAACACAAGTGGATCATGAAGTGGTCAGCACGTAGTGTCCTTGAGACCCTTCGGGAAAAGGAGAGGGCGGATCCTGTTGAGTGGTTCCCTGGGCAGACTGTCAAAGCCATTTGGATGATGCATGTAAATTTGATTCAACAAAATGAAAAGTTATCTAAAAGCAATACAAGGAAGATGGAAGAATCTTGCTTCCTATTTTGTTCTATTACCTTTAAATATGTGGTGACTAAAACATCTTGCATTGTAGCTCAGGCACACCACAAGAAACAGGACAAATCCTCGCTGGCCCAATTATTACAATGGCCTGCTCATATTGCTGGTTTGGTCTCTGCAAGACCACACAGCTCCTAACCTCATTACACCTTGTTCCAAGCATGAACAAATGAGCTGAGTTCCAGAAATGAAGTAAAAGTGACTGCCCTTGATGTCAAGACATTATTGAACTAAGCAAAACTGAAGTCAGTGAAAATCAGGAGGAAAACTGGTTGGAGTCATACCTCACGCATAGGAAAATGGTTGAGGTTGGTGGAGGTCAGTCATCTCAACTCCAGGACAACTCTACAGTTCCTCAAGGAAGTGACGTGGGCCCAACTATCTTCAGCTGCTTCATCAATGACCTTCCCTCCATTATAAGGTCAGAAGTAGGAAAGTTCGACGATGATTGCACAATGTTCAGCAGCATTTGTGACTCCTCAGATACTGAAGCAGTCCATGTTCAAATGGAATAAGACATGGGCAATATTAAGATTTGAGCTGACAAGTGGCATGTACCACTTACCATCCTGACTTGGAAATGCATCACCATTTCTTCACTGTTGCTGGGTAAAAATCCTGGAACTCCTCCCTAACGACGTTGTGGGTTCACCTACAATGGTACAATGCCAAATAGATCACCGCCATTCAACAAGACAGCTCACCACCACTTTCTCAAGGGCAAGTAGGGATTGGCAATAAATGCTAGCCCAGCCATTGAAGCCCAGATTCCCTGAATGAATCAAAAATACCCTGGGCCAGATGGGCTGCATCCCAGAGTTGAAAGTAATGGTGATTGTCATTCTGAATTCTATATATTCGGGAAAGTAACAAATGTAACTCCTGATTTGGAAGGGAAGGACAGACAAAAATAGAAAAATGTCAAACTAACAGGTCTGTAGAGTCATAGAGTCATACAACACGGAAATAGGCCCTTCGGTCCAACTCATCCATACTGACCAGGTTTCCCTAACTGAACCAGCCCCATTTGCTTGTGTTTGGCCCATATCCCTTTAAACCTTTCCTACCCATGTACCTGTCCAAATGTCTTTTAAATGTTGTAATTTTACCCACCTCAACCACTTTCTCTGGCAGCTCACTCCATGTACACACTATCTTCTGGGTGAAAGACACTAGAAGATGATAAAGAATGTGGCAACTGCACACATAAATATTAATGATACGACTGGGCAGAGGTCACAGGATAAGGTCCCACACAAGACGCTAATAAAGATAACTCATGGGATTAGATAGTGAGTATGGAAAGAGAATTGGTTAACAGACAGAAAGCAGAGCGCAGGAATAAATAGATTGTTCTCAGGATGGCAGGCTGTTGCCAGTGGGGTGCTGCAATGTTCAGTGTTCAGGTCTCTTGTATTCACAGTCAAGATAAATGATTTGGCTGTGGGGGTTAGTTGTTATTTATGTTCCCTGTAATTGTTATTCTGCTGCACCTTGTCTTCCAGAAGTCAATGCAAAATCTCCACCTTAGAGGAAATGTTGGTTGCAATATTACCTAACTTTCTAATACCACAAAACTAGGTGGGAATGTAATTTGTGAGGAGATTGCAAGAAGATTGTGAGGGCTTGAAGAAGAGTTTTATTTTATAATGTTCTGTAGTAGCATTCTGAAGAAGAAGCATACCAGATTTGAAACGTTAATTCTGCTTCTGTCTCTACAGATCTACTGAGTTTCTCCAGCATTCTTTGTGTATGTTTCAGATTTCAAGCAAATGCGGCACAGAGGAACCTTGATTATCTGGCATTCGATTACCCGGCAAGATCGCAAGGTCCCATTGCTTGGCTAAACTATGTCACCCGGCCTTTGATTGTCCGAACATTCTATTATCTGACAAAATGCTCCCTGCCTGTGTCTTTGGGATAATTGAGGTTCCTCTGTATTTTGTCTTTGTCTGACAGTATGTATGCAAGTTGTTATCACCATTGATGGTGGAGATTATCTGTGCATATCAGGATACGTAGTGATGTTGCTGCATGCATGAACACAATGATCAGAAAAGTATGCAACAAATATTTAGTAGTTATAATGGGATATTTACATTTTCACAGATGTGGAGAAACAGGCAGTTCACATTGTAAAGACAGCAATTTGTTAGATTGTATCAAGGACTTTTTTTAATGGCGACAATGAGCTGGGTTTTGCAAGAGTCAGGCACTTCTTATCACATCCTATTGGTTAGAACTGTTCAGCTCAAAACTAGTTTGTGTTGCACCTTGCTCGAAATGTGAGCTGATATTGTGTGGTAAGGACAATGGGACATCTGGAGATACATATTCCCTTAACCAGTGCAATCTATTGAATCAGGAGAAAATCTTTGCTTTGATTTGATTTATTGTAGTCACATGTACCTCAGTACAGTGAAAAGTTTTGTTTTGCTAGTGGTACAAGCAGATTATAGCAAACAAGGATAGGGTGCTTAGACAGAGCAAGGCACACATGGCTACAACTGTATAGGAGGAGGTGCACAAAGAACAATCAACATTAGCAAGATCAACATTATTTGAAATTAGAGAGTCCACTCAGCAGTCTAATAACAGCAGGGAAGAAGCTGTTCTTGAACCTGTTAGTGAACGTGTTCAAGCTTCTGCATCTTCTCCCTGATAGAAGAGGTTGGAAGAGAGCATTACCAGGGTGGGAGGGGTCTTTTCCGTGGCAATGAGAAGTGTAAATGGAGTCCATGGATGGGAGGTTGGCTTCCGTGATCGTCTGGGCTGTGCACACAACCTTCTGTAGTTTCCTACAATCCTGGGCAGAGCAGTTGCAGTACCAGGCCATTATGCACCCAGATAGACTGCTTTCTATGGTGCATCTGTAAAACTTAGTGAAGTTCCTCATGGACATTTGGAATGGTTGAGGAGGAAGCTGAATAAGATCCAAATCAGGAGTGCAAACAGAAATAAATAGGATAAGAAAGATTGAATTAAGTGACAAAGAAAAGAAACTAAAAAGAAAAGTCAGAAAAATCTCAAATTTAAAACTTGACATGTTTAAAAATCTCTGCATACAACTGAACAGCTAAGTTAATTCACTCCCACTGTTGTAGATTTTTGTCTTTTTGGACAGCAAGTTGACCAACATTGCATTAGCTATTGTTTAAAAGGTGCTACACTGTCAATTACCAGACCAATCTTTCTGTGGAAAGTTTTTTGGGAAATTAATATGCGAATCCTGCAAACTATTGAAAGCAATTTTGAAGCTAATGGCAAGATATTGTCTTGCACATTCTGAAGATCCGCAACTCATTAAATATCTTTAAACTCTTCAATTTGTTGGATGATTTGCATATAAATGATGGTGTGTATCATGAATCCAAATACTTTAGGGTAAACAAGGGAACAGGCTATAGTCAATTTAATGATAAGCCAAGACAATAGGATAAAGGGGAAAACATTTTTCAAACCGTGAGCATGACATCGTAACAAATTGAGAGAGAGCTGGGAGTGTCAAAAACGAAGGTTTGAAATTTAAGGACAATATTGGAGGTGTGAGAGTGCTTTAACTAAGATCAATGGGTTAACCAATAGACAGCAATTGGTGGCATTCAATTGGTGCAACACATTGTAGATAGTCCTAAAAAATCTAAAAACTCCACTTGTACAGGTAAGTAACTGTGGTCACCGAGTGCGGTTAAGAGACATTATCAAGCTAACAGAAAAGGATCACACACACACTCAAAAAAAAAACAAAGGTAATCCAGCAGACTGGGAGACATTTAAAAATAACAGAGTGACACAAAGAAAGCATTAAGTGTTTCAAAACGGAACAGAGAAAAACTTGCAAGAGATGATATCAAGGCTGAATGACCGACCAATTGGATAAATTTGTACTGATCAGAGAATTAATATGGAATGTAAAGGGTACATCATTCCTGCATAATTAGTTACAATTTAGTGATGAAGTCACTAATATGGTGGATAAAGGAAAGGATGTGACAGCATTATGACAATGCAACAACTGGACTAGTAATCTAGACATCTAGACCAGTAATCTGGATACAAGAAGTCAGAAGCCACTTGTTGTCAACGGCAAAAATTACTTGCTAACGAATCTGATTGTTCACCGAAAAAATTTCATGTCACTGGTCATGAGCTCTGTGGGTCATACGGTTATAGAGTCATAGAGATGCACAGCACAGAAACAGACCCTTCGGTCCAATTCGTCCATGCTGACCAGATATCCTAACCTAATCTAGTCCCATTTGCCAGCACTTGGCCCATATCCCTCTAAATCCTTCCTATTCATATACCCATCCAGATGGTTTTTAAATGCTGTAATTGTATCAGCCTCCACCACTTCCTCTAGCAGCTCATTCCATACAACACTCTGAAAATGTTACCCCTTAGGTCCCTTTCAAATGTTTCCCCTCTCACCCTAAACCTATGCCCTCTAGTTCTGGACTCCCCGATCCCAGGGAAAAGACTTTGCCTATTTACCCATCCATGCCCCTCATGATTTTATAAACCTCTATCAGGTCACCCCTCAGCCTCCGACGCTCCAAGGAAAACAGCCCCAGCCTATTCAGCCTCTCCCTAGAGCTCAAATCCTTCAAACCTGGCAACGTTCTTGTAAATCTTTTCTGAACCCTTTCAAGTTTCACAACATCCTTCCAATAAAAGGGAGATCAGAATTGGCATTTATCTGTTCTTGTGCTGTGAGCTCTCCCGCACAGCTTCCTCCAAGGTCAGCTGTGAATTTTGCTGTTTGTTAATTTTCCCAGACGAACTCCAATGTCCAGAGATATATGAACTCAAACAGCAAAGGCAGTAACTGTGCAGATTCACTGCTGTGTCAGTTAGCAGTGCAGGCTTCTTTCTCTCGCTCCCTCCCTGACCACCTGGTTGCTACCTTTTGTCTGTCTTCCTGCTTTTAAAAGTGTCATTGTTTGGATCTTTTTTCTCCAAAGTTTCAAAACAATTCAACAGTTTATAAAACAGTAATTGCTGCTCCCAGAATTCGAGGAAATCACCTCCAACATCTAAAATACTTCAAAAAAGGAGCAGTTCTTACAGCGGCAATTTTTTCTCATCCTCCATCTTGGTCTTTGCGGTCCTAGAATCTGATGAAGCAACGCTCCGAAAGCTAGTGCTTTCAAATAAACCTGCTGGACTATAACCTGGTGTTGTGTGATTTTTAACTTTGTCCACCCAGTCCAACACCGGCTCCCCCACAACATTTCTTGAGGGAAGTCTTGTTTTTTAGATTCGATTCCCTACAGTGTGGAAATAGATTCTTCGGCCCAACCAGTCCACACCGACCCTCCAAAGAGTAACCCTCTCAGTCCCATTTCCCTCTGACTAATGCACCTAACACTACGGGCAATTTAGCATGACCAATTCACCTGACCTGCACAACTTTGGACTGTGGGAGGAAACCGGAGCACCCAAAGGAAACCCATGCAGACACAAGTAGAATGTGCAAACTCCACACAGACAGTTGCCCGAGGCTGGAATTGATCCTGTTCTCCTGGTGCTGTGAGGCAACCGTCTTCAGGGAGTCTTTGAAATACTTCCTTCTCCTCCTCTCATTTAAGGGTCTTCCTTGAGCTGGGCAAAGAAGATTTCCTTTGGCATTTGGAACTCAGGTATCCTGAGCACACGGTCTGTCTGGAGTTGGTTTCAGTTGATCATGACCCTGATGCTGATTAGCTGCTTCAAGGACGCTGATGTTAGTCACTGTAGGCTACTGGGAAAGTTAAAGTCAGTTAATTAAATAAATTCCAAATATTCTTTTGAAAAGTAGAATCTGTCTTGTGAGCCATATTTGTCATTAAAATCCATTTTGGCTTGTAATTGGCCTTTAGGGAATGAATCCTGCCACATTTACTCAATGGGTATGTACAAGAATTCAGAGAGCATTGGGGCACAAGACACTCACTTATATCCCAAGCACCTTCTTAAGGGGAAAGTGGTGATGGACAATAAACATGGCTCTTGCACAATAAATGCTGTACTCACCCGTCACATCACCTCCCATGATTGAACAAAATCAAAAATGCAAAGGGATTTAATAACAACATAATTATGAGGGCAAAACTGTGGCAAATGAAGCTCAAGGTAAGAAAATGTGAGGTTGTTCACTTTTGATCTGAAGAAGATCAATCAGGGTATTTTCTAAATGATAAGGAATTGGATGTAGGTTCGCTCGCTGAGCTGAAAGATTCATTTCCAGACATTTCATACCTTACTAGGTAACATCTTCAGTGGACTTTATGCAAAGCAATGCTGAAATTTCCTGCTTTCTATTTATATGTTTGGGTTTCTTTGGGTTGGTGATGTCATTTCCTTTGGTGATGTTATTTCCTATGATGAAGTCACTTCCTGCTCTTTTTCTCAGGGGGTGGTAGATGGGATCTAACTCGATGTGTTTGTTGATAGAGTTCTGGTTGGAATGCCATGCTTCTAGGAATTCTCGTGCATGTCTTTGTTTGGCTTGTCCTACGATGGATGTATTGTTCCAGTCAAAGTGGTGCCCTTCCTCATCCGTACATGAAGATACTAGTGAGAGAGGGTCATGCCTTTTTGTGGCTAGTTGGTGTTCATATATCCTGGTGGCTAGTTTTCTTGGGAGATGTAGAGGAGGGGAGCAGCGAGGAGGGGGTTTAGCAGGGTGCGAGTTCACCAGATTGATTTTGGGATGCTTAATTAACGGGTTAAGTTTGCATCAACTTGATATCTCGAATAGTAAAAGGGTTCAATGGGGTAGTGCAAACAGACACTATTATCGGTGAGTTCTAAATATAGAAACATCACCTTAAAATTACAGTTAAGCCATTCAGAGATGATGAACTCAGATAATTGGAATAACAGTTCAATATAGGACCAAATGAGTATGGTTTGATCCCCTTTCTGACTCAGGATAACAAGTGGCTTGTCTCCTTGCTCTATCCTGTACCACGATCACAGTGGAGGCCATGATTCAGTGATCTGGAATCGTCAAGGACGCTATCTGGAGAAGCAGTCCTTTTCCCACAAAGGGAATTAGAAATCTGGATCCCTTCCTCTTAAAAAGCTGTGAAAACTGGGATAATTAAGGTCTAATTGTGTTCAGTAAACGGAGTGAGTAAAGGCAGGTAAAACTGGCTCTGTGGATCCCTTCGTTGTCTTGCTGTCATTTTTTTCTCATTCTGTTGTCACATCTCTGGAGCAGTGAAGCACGCCAAATCCAAAAACATGTTAAAAGTATCAAGCTGCTTCTGTTGTTAGCCTTTAGGGCACTGCCAAAAGGTAGCAATCCCTCTTCTCTCTCCTTGCTTTCATCACTTTTCCCTTCTGATTTTCCTTCTCTTCCTTTTGCTCTCTGGAGTGTCTTATTAAATGAGAAAAAAGATTAGAAGCAGCAGATTCATCGCTGACCTATGCCACAAATTGAACTGGGTTGAAAGGAATTGCTCCTTATTTCCTGATGAAGGTCAGTTCTGATGAATGTTTTCTGCACAACACAACATGACCTTTCCACTTGACAGACGCAGGAGGACATGCACTGTCGTTCCAGTTATTGTTTTTTCTCAATCGTCAATTTTCTTTTCTCTTTTGATGTCCTTTAACAATCTCAGATTTAATTTACCTGGGCAGGACAGATGGTCAGGCTGCTCAGTTATTGGAATGATTTGATCGTACTAGTTGGAAGGTCCCGTATGTCACTGGATGTGTTACATGTTAAGCTGAGGTAGATTTCTCTATCATTGTGACAGCTTATTTCATAGGGAGCTATCTCATTTTAAATGAGCAGTCTGTTTATCACAAACCCATTCACATAGCATATTGTAGCAGCCGTTTTCATTGAGATATAGACATGTGCTCTGCAATTAGCTGAAATCCACTTTAAACTGTGATGTCGATAAAGTGTTGCGGCAGATGTTACGAATGTAAATTGCGATCTTAATATTTGATTTGTAGCAACCTGCTCTGCTGAGATGGTCAACTCTCTAACACAGTGTTTAATTTATTTTACAATGCATTATTTTCCCCTCACCAACTTTCTCCTTCCACTTCCCTCTAAATTTACTGAGCAACAATTCATCAAGGTGATTGCAACTGATGATGTCCTTATCTTGACCTAACCTCCAAAGACATTAGATCGCAATCTGCAGTAGGAATCTGGAATGTTGTTCTTTTCACTCCTTAAAGGAGGGAGCTGACACCAATAGTGGGCCTCACAGGCCCAGGTAAGAAAACCTAACACAGGCACTGTGCAAAGAATGGAACCACATACTAGGATCATAGTGGTATTATTACTGGACTAGTAATCCAGAGATCCAACTAATACATGGCTTTAAATCCAACTACAATAGGTAGTGGAATTTGAATTCAACAATATCTGGACTTGAAAGTCTAATGACAAACAGGAAAACATTGTCAATTATCAAAGAAAAACCCATCTGATTCACTCATGTCCTTAGGGAAGGAAGTTTGATGTCCTTACTTGGTTTAGCCCACACGTGACTCCAGGTCCACAGTTTACCATCTCTCTGAAATGTGAGAAAGTGAGAACTGCAGATGCTGGACATCAAAGTCAAAAAGCACAGCCTGTCAGACAGCATCCGAAGAGGAGGAGAGTCGACGTTTCAGGCATAGGGTCTTGATCAGGAGTGTGGGAGGCGGTGGAAAAAGGGGCTGAGAGATAAATAGGAGGTGGGGGTGGGGCTGGGGGGGTGGAAGGTAGCTGGGAACATGATAGGTAGATGTGGGTAGGGGTGATGATGATAGCTCAGAGCAGAGCATGCAGTGGATAGGTGGGAAGGAAGATGGACAGGTAGGACAGGTCAAGAGGGTGGTGCTGAGTTGAGGGATTGGATCTGGGCTGAGGTGGGGAGGGGGGAGAGGAGATGCATAAACAGGTGAAATCGACATTGATGCTATGTGATTGGAGGGTCCCAAGGTGGAAGGTGAGGCGTTCTTCCTCCAGGCGTCGGGTGGCTAGGATTTGCCAGTGGAGGAGGCCCAGAACTTATCCTCTGAAATGGCTTAGCAAGCCTTTCAGTTATATCAAACTGCTATAAAGTCTCAGCAGGAATGAAACCCAACAGATCACCTAACATTGAGCACTGGAAATGACAATGGACCAACATCCAATAGATTGTGGCAGATTAAGAAGCAGCTCCTCAACACCTTTTCTTAACGAATTTATGATGAGCAATAACAAATTGGGATAGAGACATAAGCCTCAAAATGCAGTGGGATGGGAATTCTGCTCACTCTCCAAGGTCTCTCAAAGACTGATCCAGAATCTGTATTGGGTTGGTACCACTGGTGCATCCACTGCATGAGCTGAGTGGGAATGAATGAATGCCCAGCCAGCAAAGTCCATAAATGAAAAGCAGGTTTGGTTCACTTTCAAACCAGACAGTGGACTTAACAATGGAGCCAGGAGGATATTTCTGATTAAATATCTCAAAGGAACAATGGTGAGTAAAGTTGCATGGACTGGAGTTATTTTGAACCCCACCTGGTCCTCACCTTCCACCCTACCAACCTTCGCATAAACCGCATCTTCCGCCGACATTTCCGCCACCTCCAAACAGACCCCACCACCAGGGATATATTTCCCTCCCCACCCCTTTCCACTTTCTGCAAAGACCGTTTCCTCCGTGACTACCTGGTCAGGTCCATGCCCCCCAACAACCCACCCTCCCTTCCAGGCACCTTCCCCTGCCACCGCAGGAATTGCAAAACCTGCACCCACACCTCCTCCCTCACCTCCATCCAAGGCCCTAATGGAGCCTTCCACATCCATCAAAGTTTTACCTGCACATCCACCAATGTCATTTATCGTATCCATTGCTCGCGATGTGGTCTCCTCTACATTGGGGAGACTGGACGCCTCCCAGCAGAGCGCTTTAGGGAACATCTCCAGGACACCGGCACCAATCAACCCCACCGTCCTGTGGCCCAACATTTCAACTCCCCCTCCCACTCAGCTGAGGACATGGAGGTCCTGGGCCACCTTCACCGGCGCTCCCTCATCACCTGATGCCTGGAGGAAGAATGCCTCATCTTCCGCCTCGGAACACTTCAACCCCAAGGCATCAATGTGGACTTGACCAGTTTCCTCATTTCTCCTCCCCACACCTTACCCCAGTTCCAACCTTCCAGCTCAGCACCATCCCCATGACCTGTCCTATCTGCCTATTTTCCTTCCCACCTATCCACTCCACCCTCCTCTCTGACCTATCACCTTCATCCCCACCCCCATTCACCTATTATACTCTATGCCACTTTCTCCCCACCCCCACTCATTTATCTCTCCACCCTGCAGGCTTCTTGCCTCTATTTCTGATGAAGGGCTTTTGCCCAAAACGTCGATTTTCCTGCTCCTTGGATGCTGCCTGACCTGCTGTGCTTTTCCAGTATCACTCTAATCCAGACCTGGAGGTACTTTCAGTACAAGAATAAATGGGGACTCCACTCCGACAAGTGGCAATTAATCCAAGAGGAATTTGGAAAGGAGTCAATTATCATTGATGTATCAACATTCTGTTTCAACAACTCCTCTGAGGAACAACAAATTGGATGTAACAAGGCCAGAACATTCATTCCCACTGACTCAGCTCATGCAGTGAGTGCACCAGTGGTGCCTACCCACTACATACCTTGTATTAATCTGTGGGAGAGTGAGCAGAATTCCCATCCCACTGCATTTTGAGGCTCATGTCTCTATTCTAGTCTGTTATTTGCAGATAGAAATCATGACCATAACTCGTTTATGCTTTTCTTTTGCTATTTGCAATGAAACTATAATCAAGTATATTACCACATTTCAGATTTGGGTTCGTTAACATACAGAGAAAATCGCTCCCCTCATCCATGATTAAAAGGTGAAATCAAGATTGTCAAGAGAAGTGTTTTTGAAAATGAATGAGTGCAATGGTCTGTAACTGAAAATTGGTCTATTATTACATAGTTACCTAACAGGAGTATTGACCAAACATTATGAATCATAACTATGGTAACGACATTCATAAATAGTGTTTTTATTTATGTAATGAAACATTCCGAGATGCTTCACATGCATCTTTGCACTATAAAACAAAACAACAATGACAGCAGAGCATTACTCTTGGATGCCACAATGGTTAGTGCTAGGACCAGAGAATTCAAAATCAATAGAACTGATTTAAATTTGGGGACATTGTCATACTTCTAAATATACTAATGTCACAAAACTGGGTGTATTTGAGGCCCTCTCAAGGCACATGGTAGTGTCCCTACCTCTGGACTGAGATACTCGAGGTTAAGTCGCACCTTCTCCAGAAGTGTATAATAATATCTCTGAACATGTTGATTAGAAAAGTATCAGGTAATGTTTAACAGTGAGCAACAGGAGATGAGGTTGATTATGCTAATTAAGCAGCTGGGCATCATGGTCGAGTAGTTAAGGTGACGGATTTGAAATCCATTCGGGTCCCTCCATGTCAGTGTGAATCTTGCTGACTGCGGTTGTATATATGTGGAGCTTTTGTGATGTAGTGGTAGTGTCCCTCCCTACCTCTGACCAAGAACGTCTAAGTTCAAATCCCACTTGTCATAACATGTCTGAACAGGTTGATTAAAATACCTACCACAGTTTGATGCCAAGTTCATTGATGCATGTTTTGAGTACAATATGTCGGGTTCTTGTAGCACAGTGGTAGTGTTCTTACTTCTGAGCCAGGAGGCCTGGGTTCAATTTGCACTGGCTCAGGAGATGTGACATATCATGTTTGCACTGATTGATTTTAAAATATCTACATGTAAAGTAGTTGTGGAACATGGGATGTACGTTATGAGGACAATGCAGCAAGATTTCAGGAAGACTTGGATGGCTAAGTCATTGAGCTGGAACATAGCAAATAGAATATAATGTCAAGTTATTCAGATTGGGAGAGAAAATAGACACTTCTTACATGATGAGAGGCTGGGAAGTGCAGGTGATCTTGTTGGTGAATCTTTCAAAGTTAGCATGTGGGTGCAGCAAGCAATCAGAAAGGTAGATAGTATGTTGGCCTTCATTAGAATGGCAATGAAGAATAGAACTTGCTTGCAGTGTATAGAGCCTTGGTGAAATCTTGCTTAAGTCTTGAGTATAGTTTTGATCATTTTATCTAAGAAAGGATTTACATAGCGTCATACAGATGTACAGCATGAAAACATACCCTTTGGCCCAACCCGTCCATGCTGACCAAATATCCCAATCCAATCTAGTCCCACCTGCCAGTACCCGGCCCATATCCCTCCAAACCCTTCCTATTCATATATCCATCCAATTGCCTCTCAAATGTTTCAATTGTACCAGCCTCCACCACTTCCTCTGGCAGCTCATTCTATACACGTACCACCCTCTGTGTGAAAAAGTTAATGGAAATGAGATGCTTTGTTGAGAGAGAAAGAGTGAGAACACTGACCACAGTGAGAAGTGAGCTGCAGAAACAGTTGGGAAATCTCAGCAGGTCTGTGGACAGAAAACAGAATTAACATTCGGGTCCAGCGACTCTCCTTCAGATTTTGCGGAGTGAAAATCAACGAGCATTTAGTGAAAATGGGAACACACATGAACGATGAAGGTGTCCTGTGTTGTTTGACTTGGGAAGGCGGAGGGTGGGCAAGTGCACAGGGAGCAGAGGAGGTACCTGCCTTTAGCAGCCAGCCGGTAACAGCGAGCTGGCCTCTGATAGGCTGGTGCTGCCGGGGAGGCAGTTCCCCGAGCAGCGGCGGCGAAGTGACTGGAGCCGGCTGCTTCCAATCCTTCCCCGGACAGCGCCGGAGGAACCCAGCGTGGCGAGCTCTGCAATAACCCCCCCCCCCGCTCTCCCCGGCTGAGCTCTCAGCAACTCTCAGCACAATGAACGGTGAGTGCACGGCTCCCTCTTTAATCCAGTTTCTCTCCCCCCCGTTTAACAAAAGACAATGTCTTGGGAACACTTTCTCCAATGTGTAGCAGCTTCGCTGCAAGTGGGAGATTTAAGTTGCTCCTAAGTTTAGCGGCGAAACTCTGACTGAGGAACGGCTGCAAAGCTGTGATAGGTGGAAGGCATTAAGAGGTGTGAAATATATGCACAGATATTCAGGGAGGGAATCAGACCCGTTTGCAGGGGTTGTAAGTTGCACGCACATTTACCCCTGCTGAATGTGTGCATTTCATCCAAAAAAAAATCATTGCTGTGATGGAGACAAGGAAATGCAAAGATTGGATGCAGCAGGTAATGCATAGTTTATTTCTAATGTGGTTGTCAAATGTATATGAGGTGAAGTTTGGCTAAATGCCTCGGTGATGTAAGCGGCTTGTGTACGTGATATGATTTAAAGGACTCTCAACTTCTTCATTGCCATTTCGGGAAGGGGAGGGGTTGACTGCACTGCACCAGTAACACCGCTGGCTTGAAAGGAAAAAAAAAGCTTGAGTTTGTCTTTTTTTTTCCATATCAATCGTTCCTGAAGATTGTTCTGTTGTTGCAGCAATTGTTATTGCTTTGGGCTGATCCTCCTCCAGTTTTGTAAATATATAAACCAGAGGTTACATCAGGTAACAGCAGTAATTTACTACTCTTCTCCCCCCCCCCCCCTTTGGGAATTAAACTAAACTAAGGAAATTAAGCTGTCTCTTTGATAGTAAAATAAAGTTGGGACTGTGACCATTTCCTCGTCTCCTTACCGGTTTTGATGTGCCTGAAATGTTGATTTATTGGGAGGGGCTGCAGGTTTGGAGTGACGTGAGTTTGGCGGCTGTCAAAACCGACAGCGAAGTCAGCAGACCGTGTGGAATCATTTTTCAGGAGGAAAAGAAATCTAGGGCAAGATTTATTTTCAAAATAGAAATTTAGTTAATTCATGGAATGTGGGTTGTCTTTGGCAAGTTTATTACCCATTTCCCCCAGAATGGGGTGCTCTACTTTAGAAAGTAGCCAAGGATGGAATATTATAGGGAGGTCTCTCAGTGATGTGGGCTAATGGTAGGAACAGGCAAGAAGTCCTTTCTGATGCGAGGAGCAACTCGTTGCATGTTTTGGTTATGATTTGGAGATGCCGGTGTTGGACTGGGGTGTACAAAGTTAAAAACCACACAATACCAGGTTATAGTCCAACAGGTTTAATTGAAAGCACTAGCTTTTGGAGAGCAGTAGCCAGTGCTTCCAATTAAACCTGTTGGACCATAACCTGGTGTTGTGAGTTTTAACTTTGTACATTTTTAATCATCCTTTTAAGACACGCAGGGAGGGACGTGAACAGAAATCTTCTGGCTGAGAGGTAGGGACACTACCACTTCACCACAAGACCATACCTAAACTACAGTATGGGGAGGTGACTGTCTAATGGTATTATTGTGGGACTGCTAATGCAGAGACCCAGAGAATGTTCTGTAGATGTGGGTTGGAATCCCGCCATGGCAGATGGTGGAATTTGAAATCAGTAAAAATGTGGAATTAAGCATCTAATGATGATCATGAATCAATTGTCAGAAAAGCCCATCTGATTCACTAATGTTCTTTAGGGAAGGAAATCTGCCATCTTTACCTGGTCTGGCTTACATGTAACTCCAAACCTGCAGCAATACGTTTGACTGTTAACTGCCCTCTGGGCAACTAGGGATGGGCAATAAATGCTGTCCTAGCCAATGACACCCTCATCTGTGAATGAGTATTGAAAAACATTACTGTGGTGCCATTTGAACTCATGTCCCCACAGCATCGCTTCATCTTTATGAATGGTGAGGTGGGTTTCTCACTGTCAGCAGTGAGCTGCTAATTCAGTCAACTTATTGCTTGTTAGACACCTTGTTGATGGTCCAATTCACCTCATTATTAATCATTGTTCTATCCTACCAAAATTGCCAAGCAAGGCACATATTAAGCAATCTCAACATGGAAATCAGAACAGATACCTGGTGAGCTCAGCTAGCCGCTTCCTCTGATCATCCTCCATGTTGGACACTTGGCACCAATATCTTGGCAAGAACCATCTGCATCAGCTATGTCCATAGACATTTGCATCTGCTATCAGCTGGTCTCTAAGAATCCTCATGGCTCATCATCAGTTCACTTTTACACTTCAATCATCAGTTATTGTTGTAATGCTTCAGCAAAGACACTGACTGCACAGGGACATGCACCCAGCTTATGGACTGGACCAGGCAGCATTTTCAGATATAGTGCTGTTTATGTGCTCACTCTCGCTGAGTTTGCACTTCCCTGCTTTGCATTGTCTAGCCTTGCCTTTCTGAATCCACAACTCTGACTTAGCCAAAACCAAAAGCTGCAAGGTTCAATATTAAACGTTCAGCAGATCAGTGTGGGTCTGGAGTCTTCCTGAATAACAGCTTAGACTCCCTTCTGTACATAACATTAGTGAACCAGATGGGTTTTGACAATCCAATAATTTTATGGTTACCAATATTGATATTGACTTTTTAAAATTCTGAATTTTTAATGGTTGAATTGATGTTCCTAGTTATGGTGGGATTTAAACTCATGTCTCTTAGGTCATTAATGAAGGTTTACTCAGGAGCATAACCAGTCCTCCAAGTTCATATTGTAGTTTCTTCAGTGAAAATTGAAATTGTGGAACTTTCTCACGCAAGTCCACATTTGTCAAGGATTATTTAAGGTGTAAAATTGATTTCTTTTGACAAATAGGTAATGGCTGGGTGAATATATTTCAACTGCATTCTTGCCTTTGGTGTCACTTTGACTTGGCACATAATGTGTTCTACATATTGACAATCTCTGTTACTGTTGAAGTGTGAACATTCAGCTACTGAGGAACATCTTATTTTTTAATGTCAAGGAAATCAGTGAGATAGGAATATTCAGTAAAATTGGAGACAGACAATGGTATGTCTGGTTTGAGCAGTGTTTACTTTCAACTCATACTTGAGAGAGTTGAGGAATAGAAATTGTTTAGGTGGAAAATGCAAGAGGATTATGATGTCTTAAAATATTTGCTTTGGACACTAAAAGTTTTGACGTGTGGCTGAGATCATTGGTTACTTAGACCTTATAGTTTTCATGGCCAACTGACACTGAAATATCTGCCATGGATTTCATTTGCTTTCCTCTCCTCTACCCCCTCCAACCAGCCCTTCATCGGGATGCTACCTGGCCTGCTGTGCTTTTCCAGTGCCACACGTTTTGACTCTGATCTCCAGCATCTGCAGTCCTCACTTTCTCCACATAAGTCTTCCCCCAACCTTCTTCATCAAATCTCATCAGTTCAATTTTCTACCCTACTCTCACTTGTGCACTTATCTAGCTTCCCTTTAAAGGCTTGTGTTCCAATTGCCTGAACTGCTCTGGGTAGTAGCACATTTCAAATTCTAACCACTGTCTAGGTGAAGAAGTTTCATCTGAATTTCTTACTGAATTTGAGTGTTTCCTCTTATAAGAGAATCTCAAAAATCCAGAATTTTTGAGACCACTACCCATGCAAGTAGAAGGTCGTTAATGACTAAATCTGTTTGAATAGTTCCTTTGTACTTGATATCATATTGCTCATTGCACATTACATTGATACTTCTCTACATATATTACCAACATTATAACGATCCGTAGTCAAGTTATCTTCTATATTGCTTTCCAGTTTTGGGGCTTTCTGTTTTAAAACTGCCATATGTGACATGATTGCTTTCATGGTTTTAAATCTTCTTTTCTCATTCTTTTTTTGTGTATACTGATTTATATAACAACTTATAGCCATCCGACTACTTCATCTAACCCTATCAGTCCCCTTATTTCTATCTCCTTTTGAATGTTTATTTACATCACCCAAAATGCTTTTGTGCTCTGTCTCCACTACTTTGTGTTAGCAAATTCCAATATTTTCACATTGAGTAAACCTGTATGCCCAGTTGAATCTATAAACAGCTTTCTGATACTTATGATCCCTAGTATGCTCTCTCCCTACAAGTGGAAACATTTTCTGTACATCTACTCTATTTATGACTTATAAGAGCCCTTATTTTGTCACCTCACAGCTGCCTGTTTTCTCGAAGACTATCATGAAAAGCATACCATTTACATTATGATATTGTTCCTGTGTATCATTTTTGTATCTTTTGTATTCACTATCTCTATATCCTTGTAAAGTAAGATGGGAGTGCTGGATAGAATATCAAGTGCTGTCTAACAAAGGTTTCGTACAATTTTAACATCACTTCTTTGGTTCCTATCTAGAGGGTTAGAATGTAACAAAGGCAGTGCTGGTTTCCTTTCTAATTTATTGCCTTATTAATCTGCACTGTTACTTTTGTGTATTGATATTCCAGATTCATTTCTCAAACACCCCATCCAGGCTGTCATTTTCCACACAGCATGTGGCCTCCTTACATTTATAACAGAAATAAACTACTCTCAGTTATCTATGTGGAAATTAATTTACCAATAACGTAGCTGTTCTCCAAGCTTATTTATAACTTTATACATTCTATTACAACCATATTTTCTCTTAAATATATGCCCCAATTTGAAGTCATTGACAAATTTTCGGTCTTGATCCCAAAGACCAAATCATTAAATTTGAACAATGGTGATCCCAGTACCAATTCCCATTTATACAGAAGCTATTTTTAGTCTCTTGGCCTTTTATTTTGTGTTGAAGCAAGCTTGCCATCAATTCTGCTATGTGCCTCTGACTACAAGTGCACTGGCCATTATAAGATGGTGCATAGTAGACTCATAACTAATGCTTTTTGAACACATTTGAAGTTTCAATCTCGCCCCCGTCAACTTGTTCTGTTTTTACTTTGAATAATTCAATAAGGTTGGCCGAGAATGATCATCCCCTTCAAATCCACATTGTTTACTTCATTTTGGATTTTCTATTTTCTGTTATGTGTTTGACATTCCTACCGTTGGCACTAATCGTTTGATGATTTCCTGAAAGTTTTCCTATTTTTAAATATTGGAACCTCCATTAGCTGAACAGCTTTACAAATGAATTACTTAATTTGTCTTATTCCTGGCATCTAAACCAGCATTTATAGCATGTCCCAAGTTGCCCTTGAGAAGGTGATGGTGAACAACTTTCTTGAACCCCTGCAATCAACATAGATCCACAATGCCATTAGGGAGGGATTTCCAGGATTTTGACCTAATGACCGTGAACAGTGATGATATATTTCCAAGCCAGGGTGGTGGATGGCTTGGAGGGAAACTTTTACGTGGTGGTGTTCCCATGTATCTGCTGCCCTTGTCCTTCTAGTAATGGTCATGCATTTGGAAGGTGTTGTCTAAGGAGCTTCAGTGAATTTCTGTAGTGCATCTTATGGATGGTATACACTGCTGCTACCGAGGGTCAGTGGTGGAGGATTGGATGTTTATGGATTGTTGCCAATCAAGTCATGTGTTGGTGTCCTCGATGGTGGTAAGGTTCTTGTGTTGTTAGAACTGCACTTATCCAGGCAAGTAGTCCTTCATACTTCTGACTGTGTTTTGGAGATGGTGGACAGGCTTTGGGGAGTCAGGAGGTGAGTTAATTGCTGTAAGAGTCCTAAGACTCTGACCTGCTCTTGTAGCCACTGTGCGTATAGTTGTTCATTTTCAGTTTCTGGTCATTAACAACCCCTGAGAAGTTGGGGGGTTGATTCAATTATGGCATTGCCATCACTGAAGACAAGGGGAGGGTGGTAGTTAGGTTGTCTGTTATTGAGATGGTCATTGCCTGGCATTTGTGTGGCGTGAATGTTACTTCTCACTTGTCAGCTTAAGTCTGGATATTATCGAGATGTTGCACTTAAGCATGAACTGCTTCAGTATCTGAGGAATCATGAATGGTGCTGAACATTGCACAATCATCACTGAACAACCCTATTTCAAACCTAATGATGGAGGGAAGGTCATTGATGAAGCAGCTAAAGATAGTTGGTCCTCCGGCACTATCCTGAGGAACTCCTGCAGAGATGTCCTGGAGATGAGAGAGAGTCATAGAGACGTACAGCACGGAAACAGGCCTTCTGTCCAATCCGTCCGTGCTGACCAGATATCTCAACCCAATCTAGTCCCAACTGCCAGCACCAGCCCATAGCCCTCCAAACCCTTCCTATTCATATACCCATCAAATGCCTTTTAAATGCTGTAATTATACCAGCCTCCACCACTTCCTCTGGCAACTCATTCCATACACGCATCACCCTCTGCGTGGATAAAAAAGCTGCCCCTTAGGTCCTTTTTATATTTTTCCCCTCTCACCCGAAACCTATGCCCTCTAGTTTTGGACTCGTCCACCCCAGGGAAAAGAATTTGTCTATTTATCCTATCCGTGTTCCTCATGATTTTTTAAACCTCTATAAGGTCACTCCTCAGCCTCCGATGCTCCAGGGAAAACAGCCCTAGCCTATTCAGCCTCTCCCTATAGCTCAAATCCTCCAACCCTGGCAACATCCTTGTAAATCTTTTCTGAACCCTTTCAAGTTTCACAACATCTTTCCAATAGGAAGGAGACCAGAATTGCGCACAATATTCCAAAAGTGGTCTAACCAATGTCCCATACAGCCACAACATGACATCCCAACTCTTGTACTCAATACTCTGACCAATAAAGGCGAACATACCAAACGCCTTCTTCACTATCCTATCTACCTGCGACTCTACTTTCAAGGAGCTGCACTCCAAGGTCTCTTTGTTCAGCAACAGTCCCTCGGACATTACCATTAAATGCATAAGTCCTGCTAAAATTTGCTTTCCCAAAATACAACATTTATGTAAATTAAACTCCATCTGATCAAGATCTTATGACTGACCTCGAATAACCATAACTGGCTTCCTATCTCTCAAGTCTCCAATCAGCAGTGAGTTTTCCCCATGATACCCACTGATTCCAGTTTTGTTTCTTGATGCCACATTTGATCAAAGGGTCAGTCACTTTCTCCTCACCTCTGGAATTCTGCTGTTTTGTCCCTGTTTGAACCAAGGCTGAAATGACATCAGGAGCTGAGTGGCCCTGGCGGAACCCAAGCTGGGCGCCACTGAGCAGGTGCTGCTGGATGGCATTGTTGATTATATTCTATTACTTTTACTGATGATCGACAATAGACTGGGGCAGTAATTGGCTGGTTTGGATTTGTCCTGCTTTTTGTTTAAGGACATACCTGGGAAAATTTCCATTCTGTTGGGCAAATGCCACTGCTGTAACTGTACTGGAACAGCTGGATTAGGGGAGCAGCACATTCTGGAGCACAAGTCTTCAGCACTATTGCTGGAATGTTGTCAGAGCCCATAGTCTTTGCAGTATCCAGTGTCTCCAACCATTTCTTGACATCACATACAGTGAGTGAATTAGCTGAAAACTGGTAACTGATTTGGGGACATCTGGAGGAGGCCAGAATTCTTCAGCCTTGTCTTTACTCTGAAGTGTTGGGCTGTTCCATTATCGAGGATGGGTATATTTGTGGAACCACCTCCTCCAGTGAGTTATTTAATTGATCACCATCATTCACAACTGGGTGTGGCAGGACAGCAGAGTTTAGATCTGATCTGTTGGTTGTGGGATCACTTTGCTCTGTCTATCACTTGCAACATATGATCTTTGGCACACAGGTAGCCCTGTTTGGTAACTTCACCAGGTTGATGCCTCATGTTTTGTTCTGCACTTATCAATATTCTAAATATAGAAACATGAACTATTATATATAAAATATTAAAACATGAACTATATCAAAGCTGAACAATTCGGGAAACTTTACTCCAGAAGCATAACAGTAGTTTTGTTTTTAACAAGATACTAATCCTTTTTTTTTTAATTCATTCTTGGGATGTGCATAATGTTCAAGAGACAAAGAATTGTCAATCATTTCTCATTGTCCTTACGAATGTGATGTTCTCATGAACTATTGGAGTCTACATGGTGTAGGTACCCTCAGTCCTGTTAGGAGGGGATTTCTAAGCTTTGACTCAGTGACTGTTTTCCAAGTTAAGAAAGTGAACTGTTCCTTGCTTCTGCTGCCCTCCACTTTCTAAGTGTTAGAGGTCACTGGTTTGGAAGTGCTATCGAAGGAGACTTGGTAAGTTGCTACTGCGTGTTATAGGTGATATATATTACTGCCACAGTATGTCAGTGTTAGGTGGCTTATATAGTTCACATGATTGTTGAGGTGCCTGTCTAGGATGGTATCAAGATTCTTGTGTTGCTGAAGCTGCACACGTCCAGGCTACTGGAAGTATTCCATCACGCCCATAACATATGCCTTGTAGATGTTGTTTCTACAGAATTTTTAATCCCATCCAATATTTACATGGGGTCCAGTTTGGATCTGATCAATGATAGCTCTGTGTTAAAGTTGAGGGCAGAGTTCAGTATTAGCAATCCTGTTGAACATCAGGAAGATGTTAGATTCTTTTTGTTCTTTATTATGAGACACAGATAATTTCTCATTGGTCGAAGGGAATGTGTCTGTTTATAGAGGGCTTAAGCCAAAGGAAACATTACTGTACTGCAAAATGTCACTATCGGATTTGCAATAGTTCCATAACATTTGGCCTCTGCTTATACAATCCAGGATCAGTTGAAGGTTGTTTCGCTTGGTAGTGGATAGAATCATAGATTCCCTACAATGCGGAATGAGGCCAATCGAGTCTGTGCCAACTGTCGGAAGGATGTCGCACCCAGACACAGTTCCCTACCCCAAGTCCATAACCCAGCTTTAACCATGGCTAACCTGCCTACCCTCTATATTACAGACAATTTTACCATGGCCAATCCACTTAACCTGCACATATTTGGATTGAGGGAGGAAACTGGAGCACCCAGAGGAAACCCATATTCACCCACGGGGAGAATGTGCAGACTCCACACTGACAGTCAGCTGAGGCTGGAATCGAACCTGGCTCCCTGGTGCTGTGAGGTAGCAGTTCTACACCTAAAATCATGTAGACCCCCTTGTGAACTGACATGTTGTTAACATCACTCACAGACGTTGGGGACTGGGAAGGAATTTAAATTATGATGGCTTTTCACTTCCCAAGCCCATCAGTGAGGTATTATTAGATTTACTCCTTTTCCCTTTTTATTGCTGGCACTTTAGTGATATAGGGTGTTCTCCAAAACCGGTTTCCAGATTCCAATTATTGAAATAAACTCACAGAAAAATTCCTTTACGTTTATTAAATCAAGAATTAAAGTGCAGGGGATTGCTTTGGTACTCAGAAATAATCAGGAAATTAAAGATGACAACAGGTGATGAGATTAAAGAATCATAGAATCCTGACAGTGTGGGAATCAGGCCATTTGGCCCATCAAGTCCACATCGACCCATTGAAGAGCATCCCACCCAGACTCAGTAGCCTTCCCTATCCCTGTAGCCCTGCATTTCCCACGGCTAAGCCATGTAGCCTGTACCTCCCTGGACACTGTGCAGTTTAGCATGGCCAATCCACCTTCTCTGTCTGTCTCTCTCAACATTGGCAAAACTAAAGAACTGATCATTGACTTCAGAAAGAAAGGAGTAGAACATGTCCAATCTACACCAATGGAGTGGAGAGTGAGAGGCTGGAGAGCGTCCCGTTCCTCAGAGTGACGATAACCAACAACATATCCTGGCCTTCCCACATAGATGAAACAGTCAAGAAGCTACAACAACCTCTCTGAAATTTCCTGAGCTGCCCAAGGAAGCAAACTTTTACAGATACCCATTTGAAATCCAGGTGCATAGCAGCTGCTGTGTCCAGGACTGTACAAAACTACAGAAGGTTGTGTGCACAGCCCAGACCATCAGGGAAGCCACCCTTCTTACATGGCTTGAGCTGTAGAAAGGCTGCCAACATCATCAAAGACTGATCACACCCAGTATTGTTCTCCGACTACCTGCTCGATCAGGCTGAAGATACAGAAGTCTAGATTAGAGTGATGCTGGAAAAGCACAGCAGGTCAGGCAGCATCCAAGGAGCTTCATTCCTGATGAAGGGCTTTTGCCCGAAACATCAAATTTTTAATTTTTTGTTTCCTGCTCCTCAGATGCTGCCTGACCTGCTGTGCTTTTCCAGCACCACTCTGCTCTCCAGCATCTGCAGTCCTCACTTTTGCCGAGAAGATATCGAAGCTTGAACACAAGCACCAGCTATTCTTCCCTCTCATTAGACTGATGTATGGACTCTCTAACTTCTAATAATGCTGATCTTGCTAATGTTGATCTTGCCTGGCGCACACACTGTGCGATGTAACCTGTATGCTTCTAAGTTTTTTTTTCCACCCTATGCTCTGTACGTTCGTGCTTACTATGATCTGCCTGTACTGCTCGTAAACAGAGCTTTTCGCTGTACTTAAGTACATGTAACAATAAATCAATCAAATTGAATCAAACCAAATCAGAGCATCCAGAGGAAACCCACACAGACACTGGGAGAATGTGCAAATGTCACACAGAGTCGCTCGAGACTGGAATTGAACCCAGGTTCTGTGAGGCAGCAGTGCTAGCCACCGAGTCACCTCCAGCCACTGTGCCACACCTGGATAGGTTATAAATTACACGTTTAGATAAATCGATTAGTTTAGGTGAGTGGCAATGTCCTGAGGTTTTCAGTCTACAATAATAGTTTCCTCAATGAGCTGGGCCCATTAGTTTCCCGTCTCGTCGACAAAGCGTAGGCTCCTTTCCAGCTGGTGACTTGGAGACAGAGATCGACGTTCTGGGATGGACTGCCAACTCTACCTGAAGTCCTGCTCTCCCTCTGGAGATCAAACAGCAACTGATTTGAGAATCCCTGAATTGTATATTGAAACAATTCAGCAAGCTCAGGTCTGTCATATGACATTGTCAGGTATTTCAGCCTGTCACCCTGTGCTAAGTGGGGGGTCATTAAGCTACAGACCTTTACCCATCTCTCTGTCCCACCCAACTAATCGTCTTAGCACCCATTTTAGCATGATGGATGTTGATGTTCTGAAGAAGGGTCACTGGGCCTGAAACATTAACTTTGCTTTCTCTCTACAGATGCTGCTAGATCTGAGCTTTTCCAGCAATTTCTCTTATTGTTCGTGAGTGTTGATGTTCTCCTGTGACTAGAATTGACTGGAGGTTGACACCTCATCTCCAAGTTCTGTGTCTTGCTTTAGCTGGAATGCAATGGGTTCAGAAGTTTCTGGAAAGGTGATCATGTGATCAGCTTCAGCCATTTTATGAGTTTGGCACGGGTTAACATTTTTAAAGGAAACAGGAATTAAACATAGAAACGGAGAAGAAGGTACTGTATTCTTTGGGAGTTCTCTTCAACCCTGTTGACCACGACACATCAAAGAAATAACTTTTATATTTACTTAGCGCCTAATTGTGCGGCAACTTTAGATTGTGGTCGATGGTGTCAAGCAGGTAAAGCAGCAAGGTTCTACAGATAGAAAATTAATGAGTGTTATGTAATAACATCTCTGAACAGGTTGAGAAAATATCTACAATTATTGACGGTAACAGTTGGAGAATGAGTGTTGTCCTAGACTACAGACAAAACTCTTGAGCATGGGCACTGCCACATCCCCCTGAGTAGATAGCTGAAAGCTTGGAGGAAGGCCGCACCTGAGTGATAGTAGCTTTCCCTCCCCCAACAAAAACATTGAGGCGGAACATGGAACATTATAGCGCAGAACTGGCCTTTTGGCCCTCGATGTTGCACCGACCTGTGAACTATTCTCAGCTTGTCCCCCTACACTATCCCATCATCATCCATATGCTTATCCAAGGATTGTTTAAATCTCCCTAGTGTGACTGAGTTAACTACATTGGCAGGTAGGGCATTTCACACCCTTACCACTCTCTGCATAAAGAACCTGCCTCTGACATCAGTCTGAAATCTATCAGCCCTCAATTTGTAGTTCTGCTCTCTCGTACAAACTGACGTCATCATCCTAGGAAAAAGACTTTCACTGTCTACCCTATCTAATCCTCTGATCATCTTGTATGTCTCTATCAAATGCCGTCTTAGCCACCGCCTTTCCAATGAGAACAGACCCAAGTCTCTCAGCCTTTCCTCATAAGACCTTCCCTCCAGACCAGGCAACATCCTGGTAAATCTCCTCTGCACCTTTTCCAATGCTTCCACATCCTTCCAGAAATATAGTGACCAGAACTGTACACAATATTCCAAGTGCGGCCGCGCTAGCATTTTCTATAGTTACAGCATGATATTGCGGCTCCGGAACTCAATCCCTCTACCAATGAAACCTAATACACCGTATGCCTTCTGAACACCACTATCAAACTGGGTGGCAACTTTCAGAGATCTATGTACATGGACTCCAAGATCCCTCTGCACATCCACACTACCAAGACTCTTTCCATTGAGCCAGTACTCTGCCTTCCTGTTATTCTTCCCAAAGTGCATCATCTCTCATTTAGCTGCATTGAATTCCATTTGCCACCTCTCAGCCCAATTCTGCAGTTCATCCAAGTCCCCCTGCAACCTGTAACATTCTTCCAAACTGTCCACTACTCCACCGACTTTAGTGTCATCTGCAAATTTACTAATCCATCCACCTATGCCTGCGTCTAAGTCACTTATAAAAATAACAAACAGCAGTGGTCCCAAAACAGATCCATGTGGCACACCACTAGTAACAGGACTCCAGGCTGAATATTTTATATCAACCTCCACTCGCTGCCTTCTTTCAGAAAGCCAGTTTCTAATCCAAACTGCTAAATCACCCTCAATTCCATGTCTCGATTGCATTTTCTCCATCAGCCTACCATGTGGAACCTTATCAAAGTCCATGTACACCACATCAACTGCCCTACCCTCATCTACATGCTTGGTCACCTTCTCAAAAAACTCAATGAGGCTTGTGAGACATAACCTGCCCTTGATGAAACCATGTTGACTATCTGAAATCAAATTGTTGCTTGTTAGATGATTATAAATCTTATCTCTTATCTTATAAATCTTTCCAAAACCTTGTCTACAACAGAACATTGTGCAAAGCAACAAGTTTTATTATGTAATGACTCCAGTAGATGCTCAAATTCATCATCATCATTTGATTCAGAGAATAGAAGAATGCCAAGAGGTGAGGTAGATACCTACTTGAGGATGTAAATCCTATAAAAGCCAATCCTACACCAATTTCCTTTCTTTTGGTTTGGTTCATAGAATCCCTACATTGCGGAAACAGGCCATTCAGCCCATCAAATCCACACCAACCCCTAAAGAGCACCCAGACTCACTAACTTACCCTGTGCCTGTATCCCTGCATTTCCCATGGCTAATCCACCTAGCCTGCACATCTTTGGACTGTGGGAGGACCAGGAAGAAACCCATGCAGACACCGGGAGAACATGCAAACTCCACGAGACAGTTGCCCGAGGCTGGACTTGAACCTGGGTCCATAGTGTAAGGGAGCAGTGCTAATTATTGAGCCACCTGCTCTGAGGTCGTACCTTGAATGTTAATCCGTCAGATGCTGCTTTACTTTTCAGTGTGCACTTTTGGTATTTTCCAATATCTATATCATTACAATCAACCCTGTATTGCCACTTTTGATCAGAGCTGAGAGCAACTTAACTACAGAAACTCAAAAATTATTACAGAACAGCAAGAGATAAATATATAATTTTAAACCATCATTAACTTGCTACAATGCGCAAGTTCAGTAGTAAGACTGAAATATATTCAGAACCAGTTCAGGAATGTTTGTGTGGGTGATAGAATTGTTTGACCACTAATACAGTAATAGACTGTGCATTTGGGTTTGAAACAACTTACTCATTTTCCAATAATGCAGAATAAAGTGCATTCTTTATTTTGCTCTTAAATGGCCCTTCAAATGCAAATTCCTTCGATAAGATCCATATCTAATTCCTCCTTGAAAACATGCAATGTTTGTCCTCAGCCACCTTCTATGGCAGAGAATTCCACAGGCTGCACACTGTCCGGCTCAAGAAGTTTCTCCTCGTCTGAGACCTAACTGGACACCTATATCCTTCAAGCAGTTCTGGACTCAGCCACCATCAGAAATATCCTTCCTGCATTTACCCTAATCAGAATTTTAGAGACCCCTCCACCATCACTCTTCCAACCACTAGTGACAGTAGTCCTAACTGATTCAGTCTTGCTTCATAAGTCATTCCTGCTATCCCAGGAATCAATCTGGTAAACCTTTGTCACACTCCTTCTATAGCCAGAACATCCGTCCACACATAAGGAGACCAAACTGCACAATCTTCCAGATGGTGTCTCACCAATGCCCTGTCAAAGATAAAGTTGCCACGGTCTTGCGCTTTCATTCAAGAGAGAGACAGTTCGTGGTGGTTTAACCAGAGAGTATCTATGCCTTTGAGATAGAGTCTGTTTTGGCAACTTCAGCTGATGCAAGAATTGAAGCCACACTGGCATCAAGCTGCATCGCAAACTAGCTGTCCAGCCAACTGAGCTAATGAAAACTATACAATTGCAGCAAGACATCGCTGCTCCTGTACTCAAATCCTGTTGCTACGAAGGCCAGCACACCGTTTACCTTCTTTACCACCCTGCTACACCATGCTTACTTTCAGCGACTGGTCTACAAGAACACACAGATCTCCCCTTTCCCTGTCTATCACCATTCAATTTTTGTTCCCAAAGTGGAAAACCTCATATTTATCATTGTTCTAATCCAGCTGCTTTGCATTTGTCTGTACACTCAAGTTTTCCGAAATGTTCCCTACTTTTAATTCTTTGGGCTCTGATTCATTCCCAGTTTGTGTTCTTCCTTTTGTCTGTCTATTTTTATGTATTGGGTTAGATAGGAGTCCTATACAGAGGAACCTCAAGTATCTGAATGAGATGGGCGGGCATTATTTCATTCGGGTAATTGATTAATCGGTTAATTGATTCAAAGCCTCTCCTGCAGCTTGGAGTTTTCCATTAAGTCTGTTCCCCGTTCAGGAGACTAGGTAGCAGCACACAGTGCATGAAACCCCCCCCCCCCCTCGGTCCAACACCCCGGCCCTCCAAAATGGCCCCCTCCCACCCGCCTCCAACACTACCCCTATCCCTGTGTGCCCTTCCATCCACATCCATCCCCACACCCTCTCCGGGGCAG
>NC_057710.1:22745603-22751184 GCF_004010195.1 Chiloscyllium plagiosum | reverse complement strand
GGGGGGGGGGGGGGGTCTCCAAATAGCGCATGTGCACGCACACACTCCTACACACACACCCTCACTCACGCAGATCCTCACAGACACTCATAAACCCCCCAGCACCACCCCCCGACATGCAAACATACACTTATAACTTTGTGGGGTCAATTTGTACTTGTAGAATTACATTTCACTTTACTCAAAAACTGCACGAATCCATGCAAGATTCTGTAAATCCATTTGTTAGATTAGAATCAGTATGGTTAAAAACAATGACTGCAGATGCTGGAAACCAGATTCTGGATTAGTGGTGCTGGAAGAGCACAGCAGTTCAGGCAGCATCCAAGGAGCTTCGAAATCGACAGTTCGGGCAAAAGTCCTTCATCAGGAATAAAGGCAGTGAGCCTGAAGCGTGGAGAGATAAGCTAGAGGAGGATGGGGGTGGGGAGAAAGTAGCATAGGGAAATGAGGAAACTGTTGAAGTCCACATTGATGCCCTGGGGTTGAAGTGTTCCAAGGCGGAAGATGAGGCGTTCTTCCTCCAGATGTCTGGTGGGGAGAGAGCGGCGGTGAAGGAGGCCCAGGACCTCCATGTCCTCGGCAGAGTGGGAGGGGGAGTTGAAACCTTGGGCCACAGGACGGTGTGGTTGATTGGTGCGGGTGTCCCAGAGATGTTCCCTAAAGCGCTCGGCTAGGAGGCGCCCAGTCTCCCCAATTGTTAAAGTTCACTTAAGAATGTAACTTTTATAAAAGGTTTTGCGATTTACATATAAAAGAACTAAAACCAACATGGTCATTCTAAAAACATGAGAGACTTAACAAACAATCTAGGTCTTTTTCAATATTTAATTTCAGTTACGTCACTGTAAACTTTTGCTATAAATTCTGTCTTACAAGCTTATTCTCCACAAACACCTAATGAAGGAGCTGCGCTCCGAAAGCTAGTGCTTCCAAATAAATCTGTTGGGCTATAGCCAGGTGTTGTGATTTTTAACTTTCTACCATTTGGTGTGAGCATTAAATATCACCTAAATTGAAAAGTCCTTAATCTCAGCCTTGTCCATGTCAAAGCTAAACTAAACATGAGAGACAGACATATTCTCCTAGAGCGTGGCAATAGACCCTTTGGTCCAACCAGTGTATGCTGACCATAGTCTCAAGGTAAACTACTCCCACCTGCCTGTGTGTGGTCCATGTCTGCTTTCTACACTCAATCTTTTCAATTCTATACTTATTTTTGTCCTTTAGGGAAGGAAACCGCTGTCCTTACCTGGTCTGGCCTATATCTGACTTCAGACCCGCAGCAATGTGGTTCACTCTTAATTGTCCTCTGAGCGATTAGGAATGGGACTCAATGCTAGTCGAAGCAGTGATACCCACATCCTATGAAATAATAAAGAAAAGAGCAAAGTTCTGTGGATACTGGTGTTCTAAATAAGAGAAAGTCCTGTAGAGGCACAGTCGATCTGGCATTATTGGCAGAGAGAGAAATGGAGTTACATTTTGACTCAAGTATCACTTCTTCAGAACTGCTGCCACTCTTTTTCTTCATTAAGGATTTTGGATTTCAAAACCTTAGAACACAGAACATGAGAGCACATACAGGCCCTTCAGCCCTCAATGTTGCGCCCATCTAACCTACACTATTCCATTTTCATCCATATGTCTATCCAATAACCATTTAAATGCCCTCAAAAGTGGCAAGTTTACTACTGTTGCAGGTAGCGTAGTCCACACCCCGACTACTCTGAGTAAAGAAACTACCTCTGACATCTGTCCTATATCTATCACCTCTCAATTTAAAGCTATGCCCCCTCGTGCTAGCCATCGCCATCTGAGGAAAAAGGCTCTCCTTGTCCACCCTGTCTAACCCTCTGATTATCTTATGTCTCAATTAAATTGCCTCTCAACCTTCTTCTTTCTAATGAAACCAGCCTCATGTACCTCGGCCTTTCCTCCTAAGACCTTCCCTCCATACCTGGTAGCATCCTAGTAAATTTCCTCTGAACCCTTTCCAAAGCTTCCATATCCTTCCTATAATGTGGTGACTAGAACTGTACGGAATACTCCAAATGTGGCTGCACCAGAGTTTTGTACAGCTATAGCATGATCTCATGGTTCTGAAACTCAATCCCTCATACTAATATATGCCTTCTTAACAACCCTATCAACCTGACTGGCAACTTTCAAGGATCTGTGTACCTGGACACCGAGATCTCTCTGCTCATCTACACTACCAAGAATCTTGCCATTAGCCCAGTAATCTTTATTCCTGTTGCTCCTTCCAAAGTGAATCACCTCACACTTTCCCACACTAAACTCCATTTGTCACCTCTCATCCCAGCTCTGCACCTTATCTATGTATCTCTGTAACCTGCAACATCCTTCAGTACTATCCACAACTCCACCGACCTTAGTGTCATCCGCAAATTTACTAAGCCATCCTTCTATGCCCTCATCCAGGTCATTTATAAAAATGACAAGTAACAGTGGTCCCAAAGCAGATCCTTGCGGTACACCACTTCTGGGCAGCACGGTGGCACAGTGGTTAGCACTGGTGCCTCGCAGCGCCAGAGACCTGGGTTCAATTCCCGCCTCAGGCGACTGACTGTGTGGAGTTTGCACGTTCTCCCCATGTCTGCGTGGGTTTCCTCCGGGTGCTCCGGTTTCCTCCCACAGTCCAAAGATGTGCAGGTCAGGTGAATTGGCCATGCTAAATTGCCCGTAGTTTTAGGTAAGGGGCAAATGTAGGGGTATGGGTGGGTTGCGCTTCGGCGGGTTGGTGTGGACTTGTTGGGCCGAAGGGCCTGTTTCCACACTGTAAGTAATCTTAAAAAAAAACCCACTAGTAGCTGAACTCTAGGATGAATATTTCCCATCAACCTCCACCCTCTGTCTTCTTTCATCTAGCCAATTTCTGATCCATATCACCCTCAATCCCATGTCACCGTAATTTGTGCAATAGCTTATTGTGGGAAACCTTACCAAATAACTTAGTGAAATCCATATACACCACATCAACCGCTTTACCCTTATGCACCTGTTTGGTCACCATCTCAAAGAAGATTTTAAAGGATTGGTAGCAAAATGCTCTCACCCATTAGCCTCATTGCTGCTGTGCATCAAGGTGAGCTTTAGATATGCTTTCTAGCATTTTTTTGTTTTCTACTGGGTTACTGGCTATTTGAGAATTGTGTGAAAAAGGACCTGGTAGGTGAGGCACTTAAGCCTTCCAGGTAAAAACAATGACTGCAGATGCTGGAAACCAGATTCTGGATCAGTGGTGCTGGAAGAGCACATCAGTTCAGGCAGCATCCAATGAGCAGCGAAATCGACGTTTCGGGCAAAAGCCCTTCATCAGAACTGCTGTGCTCTTCCAGCACCACTGATCCAGACTTTAAGCCTTCCAGGCAGTCCATGGAAGTTGATTTTGAAGGTGTTTTGTCTGGATGTTATTGAAGCCAGCTTTGAGAAAGTCACTAGCCTTTGTCCAATTAAATCTGGATGATGTAGGCTAATTATGTCATCTTTATATCTACACTTTGGCACTCGAGCTATGTCACAGATAATATAAGTTATCAACGATATGTTTGTAGTAAAAATATTTGTAAACAGTGCAGTGACCCGATTCAGAAGCAGTGTTTATGTTGTTTAGTTGCTCCTGAAAATCCAGCCTGGATTTAATTATGTATGTCCAGAGGGGTTTAATTAGCTGATATCTGCAATGTTACAAAGCTGCTGTTTTTGGCAGTCTAGTTAATGTATTCCTGAGACTGTACCACAGAGTGGTCATCCTCATTGAACTGCTAATAAATGCAGGGACTGAAAACTGAATAAGTTTGATTGGTCATGAGCAAATATGGGCCTAAAATCTATCTCAAAGTAACTCTTAGAGGGATACCACATACTTAAGGGTAGATTTTACCAAATTCTGCTTCTGGGGTGGGCTTCCAAACACAGCCAGCAGCAATCATAACACCAGGTATTTGTGTGGGATGCTTGGCACATTGTGTGCAGGTCCAAAAACACACCAGGAACTATATGCACATAGCAGACCTGAGTGTGCATGCCACAACTCACCCCTCTGCCCAGACCTGTGTTTGCTTCAGTGCAATCATATACTCATTTGTCTCTTGGAAAACTACAGTCTGTCCAACAAGAGGCTCAGAGTATAGGAGTGACATTGTAGTGATATTCTTCCCACCATTGGAGTCACCAATCCAGGAGGAATGCTGCTTGGATTGTGCTGGCAGGTGCTGTCCAGACTATGGTTAGCATTGGGTGCAAGTGAGGCCTGCAGATGCTAGAGACTAGAGTGGAGAGTGTAGTACTGGAAAAGCGCAGCAGGTCAGGCAGCATCCGAGGAGCAGGAAAATCGACGTTTAGGGCAAAAGCCCTTCATCAGGAATCATGTTAGCATTGCCTGCTTTCTTCTTCCTAGGAATATCATACAAAAGGAGAAACAAACAGCTAATGGAGAGGAGTATCGCATGGAAGATATCGAAAAGGATAAAAGCAGAGGTGTATAATTATGAGAGGCTTAGATAGGGTGGATAGTCGGAGGCTCTTTCCCAGTGAAAATGTGGAATACTAGGGGACATAGGTTTAAGATGAGAGAGAGAGAGTTTAAAGAAGATATGCAAGGCAAGAATAAAAGGTTGATTAAGGTAGGAATAGGGCCAGTCAAAGACAGAAGTGGGAAGTTGAGTGTGGACACTGTAGAGATTGGAGAGGTGCTAAATGAACATTTCTCGTCTATGTTCACTCAGGAAAAGGACAATATTGTGGAAGAGAAGAATGAGGTACAAGATATTAGACTAGAAAGGATCGAGGTTAGTTTTGCACAGGTGTTATCAATTCTAGAAGGAGTGAAAGTAGACAAGTCCCCTGGGCCAGGTGGGATTTATCCGAGAATTCTCTGGGAAGCTAGGGAGGAGATAGCAGAGCTGTTAGCTTTGATATTTGAGTCATCATTGTCTACAGGTTTAGTACCTGCAGACTGGAGAATTGCAAATGTTGTGGCATTGTTCAAGAAGAGCAGCAGAGATGACCCAGGTAATTATAGACCAGTGAGCCTTACTGCTGTTGCAGGAAAGGTTTTGGAAAGGATTATATGAGATAAGATGTATAATCATCTAGCAAGCAACAATTTGATTTCAGATAGTCAACGTGGTTTCGTCAAGGGCAGGTCGTGTCTCACAAACCTCATTGAGTTTTTTGAGAAGGTGACCAAGCATGTAGATGAGGGTAGGGCAGTTGATGTGGTATACATGGACTTCAGTAAAGCCTTTGATAAGGTTCCACATGGTAGGCTGATGGAGAAAATGCAGAGGAATGGAATTGAGGGTGATTTAGCAGTTTGGATTAGAAACTGTCTTTCTGGAAGAAGGCAGCAAGTGATGGTTGATGGAAAATATTCAGTCTGGAGTCCAGTTACTAGTGGTGTGCCACAAGGATTTGTTTTGGGACCACTGCTGTTTGTCACTTTTATAAATGACTTAGATGCAGTCATAGGTGGATGGATTAGTTAATTTGCAGATGACATTAAAGTCGATGGAGTAGTGGACAGTTTGGAAGAATGTTACAGGTTGCAGGGGGA
>NC_057710.1:22709015-22745568 GCF_004010195.1 Chiloscyllium plagiosum | reverse complement strand
TATACAAAATGCTGGTGCGGCCACACTTTGACTGTTGTGTACAGTTCTGGTCCCCATATTTTGGGAAGGATGTGGAAGCATTGGAAAAGGTGCAGAGGAGATTTACTAGGATGTTGCCTGGTCTGGAGGGAAGGTCTTATGAGGAAAGGCTGAGAGACTTGGGTCTGTTCTCATTGGAAAGAAGAAGGCTAAGGGGGGATTTGATAGAGACATACAAGATGATCAGAGGATTAGATAGGGTAGACAGTGAAATACTTTTTTCTAGGATGATGACATCAGCTTGTACGAGAGAGCATAACTTCAAATTGAGGGGTGATAGATTTAAGACCAATATCAGAGGAAAGTTCTTTACACAGAGAGTGGTAAGGGCGTGGAATGCCCTACCTGCTAATGTTGTCAACTCAGCCACATTAGGGAGACTTAAACAATCCTTAGATAAGCACGTGGATGATTTGGGGATGGTGTAGGGGGACAAGCTGAGAATGGTTCACAGGTTGGCACAACATCGAGGGCCGAAGGGCCTGTTCTGCGCTGTGTTGTTCTCTGTTCTAAAAATTTTTTTAAAAGGATGGTAGGTGCCTGGAATGCACAGCCAGGAGGGGTGGTAGAAACAGATATGATAGCGACATTTCAGAGGCTTTTAGACAGACACATGAGCAGGCAGGGGATAGAGGAATGTGGGCTATGTGCAGCCAGGTGGCATCATGGTCAACACAGACATAGTGGGCCAAAGGGGCTGTTCCTATGCTGTGTTGTTCTACATTCTGTATTCTAAGGTCTGTGATATCCATGCAGTCAGTGTTGCCAGGAAAACAGGAACTGAAAACTACATCCAAGAAAAGACACCACCTCCCACCTACAGTACCATCTTTTATCACATTCTCAGCCTCAAAGTAGTGGTTGCTTCACAAACACCATATTCACTGATGATGTGCTAAATTGGCAATTTGCTTTTTACTGCTGAGCTTATAATCTTCCTACAGCTATGCTTTCCCTTGGTAACCAAAACCTCATTTGTAGATGTATTCCTTCCTGACAGATTGCTCAGGGTGTGGAGTGCTTTGGAGGCCGTGATATCATTGAGTCTTAATCTTCTGAATTATAGTTACCTGGTCTGTTCTTATTCCCTTCCTGCCACTTCATGCAGCTTTGGCATAATAATGAAGGTATTTTCTTCAAGAAACATGTTTGCAGCCAAAGGATGAATTGCAATGTGACTTCCATTGAAAATTTCATAATTACACTAAGATGTCAGGTTAACATGGTTCAAATATGTGATAATCATACAATAACAGAAATAGACTAGCAAATTCAAAAGGTAACAGCGTGGTTGGGATATTTATAAGAAGAAATCTTGAATAAAGTTATATTAAAATTACAGATCAATACAACATCCCATGTTATAGATAATTACATGCATATAAATGTCATGATTTTAAGTATTTCACTGAGGACCCAAAAGTCTTATGAGGTTGGATATAGTTATACCTCATAGAGGTTTATAAACTCATGAGCATCCTGGATAGGGTGAATAGCCAAGGTTTTTTCCTTGAGGTGGGGGGAGTCCAAAACTAGAGGGCGTAGGTTTAGGGTGAGAAGAAAAAGATTTAAAAGGGACCTAAGGGGCAATGTTTTCACACAGAGGGTGGTACGTGTATGGGATGAGCTGCCAGAGGAAGTGGTGGAGGCTGGTACAATTGCAACATTTAAAAGGAATCTGGATGAGTATATGAATAGGAAGGGTTCACGGAGATATGGCAAACTGCTGGCAAATGAGATTAGATTAATTTAGGATTTCTGATTGTCATAGGCGGGTTGGAGTAAAAGGTTTGTTTCCGTGCTGTACAGCTCTATGACTTTTGAGAAGTCTTGACTTCACTGGGCTTGATGGTGGTAATCCGTTCTGAAATTGAGTAGTCTGCCTAGACGAGTTAGTTCAAGTGCTAATTCTTGTTTGTGTGGTTTAAAATGTTGAGGCTTTCACCACTGTCAGGGTGTAATTGCTTAACATTATAGCAAGGGGTGCCTGTTCCTGTCCACTCAGGTCCACCAGCGTGGCATTCCATTCAGGAGCATTTACCTGCATAATGTTTACATGCCATGGTATCTGACTCTGTCAGCAAAGATGTGAGCAATCCATAGGACAGAAATCTCTTGTACTTTGAACTTAGTCAATTTCTTAACTACATCAGAATGATCAACAATGCCAGACATCTTTGAAAATATTGTTGTACTAAGGTTGAGGTTGTGCACAGCTTGTTGGTGTTTCTGCAAAAGGATGTTCACAGCCTTGATCAGACAGTGGGCTGTCAATCATCCTGACAGGCAAATAGGCCTTTGATGTCTGATAATCACTTAGTTGTAGGCTGCTGCACAGTGACCAGTCAGGATGATGGGATGGCATTGTCCTTTGTTGTTGATTGTTGCTTTGGGCTGGATTTGCCAGTTGCTTGCTTCATTTGACATGGAACACTGGCTAGCTATGACTCCCCTGAAGTCTTGTTTTATCACTGAATGCTGGCTTAATAACAAATCAGTTGAATCCTTTTCAATCAATGGGTTTCTTCGTTTCTCAGTGTTGCTGTGCTCAAGAAGTGTAATATTGTGCTAGTACAGCATTCAGGAACTTGCATAATCAGCAACTCAATCCTGCCTCACTCAACAACCCTATACATTTCTACCAGATCTATGAGGGAGTCTGGATCCATCTCCCCCCATTAGCCCCGATATGTCTCGGGAATTATTTGCATGCACTCAGCCCCTAGTAACACGAAGGAATCTGAATTAATAGAGAACCTGATCAATATAAATCAGTGAAATTCAATTTCACCACCCAGAAGATGGGTGATTTCAGTCAAGTGAGTGGTGACCTGGTAGGTAGCAATGTGAGCTGTCAACAGTTAGTGGATTAACCTTATGAGATAAGTAGCATCTATCACTCCTATCTGAAGGATGTTGTGAAACTTGGAACGGTTCAGAAAAGATTTACAAGGATGTTGCCAGGGTTGCAGGATTTGAGCTACAGGGAGAGGCTGAATAGGCTGGGGCTGTTTTCCCTGGAGTATTGGAGGCTGAGAGGTGATCTTATAGAGGTTTACAAAATCATGAGGGGCATGGATAGGATAAATACACAAGGTCTTTTCCCAGGGGCGGGGGAGCCCAGAACTAGAAGGCATACGTTTAGGGTGAGAGGGGAAAGATATAAAAGGTACTAAGGGGCAATGTTTTCGTGCAGAGGATGGTGCGTGTATGGAATGAGCTGCCAGACGAAGTGGTGGAGGCTGGTGCAATTGCAATGTTTAAAAGACATCTGAATAGGTATATGAATAGGAAGGGTTTAGAGGGATATGGGCTGGCTGCTGGCAGGTGGGACTAGATTGGGTTGGGATATCTGGTCGGGCATGGACGAGTTGGACCGAAGGGTCTGTTTCTGTCCTGTACATCTCTATGACTGTGATTCTCAAACTTTACACCTCCCTCTAATTATGACAAGTAACACAAAACTTACCTTCAAACATGCCTAAATGTTATACTTTTGTTTAGATAACCCATTGTTGAGTCCTTTCATTGATTTTTAATTCTTTATTCATTGCTCTCCCCCTGTTCTGTACCTCACTTGGGCTGCTTGTAATAACATGTGTTTAAAACACTTATTACTGGCTGCTGGGAATCATTGGATTTATGAGGCAGTGACAAGTTATTTTGTTGATAAATGAAGTGAGTTGCCTTCGATGCTTTAGCAGTGTTATTGAAAGCCTCATCCAGTTTGAATCATGTCACTTCTTGTCTACGTTTTCATTCGATGCATGGACTGGTCCTTAGCTCGGGTGGGGAGTGACATCTAAACCTGCAACTGGTTCATTTCTCAGCGGCACAGAATCAATATGCAGACACAACATTCCAAACCCATCAATCAGCTGAAAACCACCACAGCCAATGTAAGGAGTAACTCCTCTGGTATTGGGGGCGTTTGTATTGCAATAAACTGCTTCCACTTAATCTGGCTAGAATTGTTAGCATTGTGCAAGCAGCCATCCCACTACAAATTCAATCCAGTTTTTACATTGAGCAGACTATGGCTCAGTTCCCAAACCTGTGCTGGTGTCCTGCTGCCCTTCAGTCTGCTTCCAGGTCAGTTGGAATAATGTGCAAATCTCAATGTGTTGTTACTAGCGCACCACCTTGGAAACATAATCAGACTTAATTTAAATAGAACAGCCCTGTTTCTTGAACAAAACTGAATAAATTGCTGCAGCAAGACACTCTTGCTTTTATTCCTGATGAAGGGCTTTTGCCCGAAACGTCGATTTTGCTGCTCGTCTGATGCTGCCTGAATTGCTGTGCTCTTCCAGCACCACTGATCCAGAATCTGGTTTCCAGCATCTGCATTCATTGTTTTTAACTCTTTCTTCTGTGTTTGTCCAAGTTCAAAGGGGAAGGGTGGTTGCTGGACAGATTACAATTCCGTTAATGCAGTGTATTCACTGGCAGCTCCTAAGGAACTGATAGTCAATATGTCAGGTTGACGACTGTATCTCTCCCCACAGGTGCTGCATTTCTTGTTTTTTTTTCAGAATTCCAGTGTTCACAGCATTTTACTTTTATCTGAAACGTGTCTGATTCAGTTTTCCAGTCAGTGCGATGGTATCGAACATGATGTCCCCATTATTCTAACTAGCCTGAAGGCAGATTCAAGGGAAGTGGGACCAAAGCAGATCAGGGGATTTGTACCTAATTTGTTATCAATACCAAATCACTTTATACAAGATGATCTTTATAAATCTGAGCCCTTCAAAGAATTAGGAAGCATTAACACAAACTGCACAGTTAAGGTCTCTAAAAGTCAAACATAAGTGGTACTCAAACAGAACATTTGCCTGGTGTTAGGGACAACAGCAGATTAATCACCCACATAAATTGAAATATTGACGCTGATTTTCAGATGGGCTGCGGTACAAATTTCCATTGATTTATCGATTAAGCAACAGAAAAACAATTGCCATAATTATTGACGAAATTGTTGTAGTCCATTACTGATTCAGTCACCATTAATAGCCAACAAAACCGATAGGTGATGTATTGACCATCACAAATCTGTTAGGTCCTAAGCTTCAGACCAAACTACAACAGTTACTGCTGTGTTACTATTGTAAGACTAGTCTGAGATTGCAGTACCTGGTTTATGCACCACAAACGAAAGGTGCAGGATCAGACTGTCGTTTTATTAATTGTAAAGGGACCAAACTTATTAAGAAACCCCTTAATATTACTGATTAGTTTTATATCACATATTAGAGATGTTGAACTCAACTTGCTTCACCTTCCAACTCCAATTACAATCTCACCCCTTTTTAGGTAGAACAACATTTTATTTCTCAACCTTCAGACATTTTGCATCAGTTCCTTTAGTCAAGCCATTTGAGTCCAGTGACAAGACTGACATTGAACTTGTGGTGTGGAAAACTGCTCACTTGTATTCAGTGTACAGGGTTGTTAAGAAGGCATACAGTATGTTAGCTTTTATTGTTAGAGGGACTGAGTTTCGGAACTGAGGTTATGCTGCAGCTGTACAAAACTCTGGTACGGCCACATTTGGAGTATTGCATTATAGGAAGGATGTGGAAGCTTTGGAAAGGGTTCAGAGGAGATTTACTAGGATGTTGTCTGGTGTGGGAGGGAAGGTCTAACGAGGAAAGGCTGAGGGTCTTGAGGCTGTTTTTGTTAGAAGGAAGTTGAGAGATGATTTAATTGAGACATATAAGATAATCAGAGGATTAGGTCGGTTGGACAGTGTGAGCCTTTTTCCTCAGATGGTGATGGCTAGCATGAGGGGACATAGTTTTAAATTGAAGGGTAATAGATATAGGACAGATGTCGGATGTAGTTTCTTTACTCAGAGTAGTAAGGGCGTGGAACGCACTGCCTGCAACTGTAGTAGACTTGCCAACTCTAAGTGCATTCAAACGGTCATTGGATAGGCACATGGACAAGAATGGAATAGTGTAGGTTAGGTGGGCTTCAGATTGGTTCCATGGGTCGGCGCAACATCGAGGGCCAAAGGGCCTGTATTGCCCTGCAATGTTCTCTGGTCAAATCTAATTCCAACCATTGCCGCCCCAGGAGTCTACCGCAATCGTTACCAAAGTCATGGAAAGTTTCATTGGCACCAAGAAGGTAGGATTGAAGCATGAGCAGAGATTGGGTCAACTTAGCCAGTTCTCACAGGAGTGCAAGGAGACTGAGAAGGTATCTCATTGAATCTTATAAAATTCTAACAGGGCTGGACAGATTGAAAGCAAGGATGATATTGCCCACTATCTGGGGTCTGGAATAAGGGATTCCTTTTCTTAGAATATAGGTTAGGGCATTTTGGACTGAGATGAGGAGAAATTGCTTATCTCCAAGGGTGGTGAACCTATGGACCTCTCTACCACATAAGACAGTGGAGGCCAAGTCACTG
The DNA here is from genome assembly GCF_004010195.1 of Chiloscyllium plagiosum. Classification (NCBI taxonomy): domain Eukaryota; kingdom Metazoa; phylum Chordata; class Chondrichthyes; order Orectolobiformes; family Hemiscylliidae; genus Chiloscyllium; species Chiloscyllium plagiosum. Next base: position 22,739,108 of record NC_057710.1, on the reverse strand, counting down.
AATATATTTACGAAATAAATAGATTTCTATCGGGAAAAGGAAATTGGAAAAGAGAAGGAGATACAGGTTCAACCAAGATCATGTTGAATGGGAGAACTCACTCAATGGCTAACTCTTGCTCTTTGTGTTTTCATCAAGTAGCACTTGCTCAGCAAGAGCCTGCTCCGTGATGCTCAGTTTGGGTTCCACCAGGGCCACTCAGCTCCTGACCTCATTACAGCTTTGGAGAATACATGGACAACAGAGCTGAATTCCAGAGGTGAGGTGAAAATAATTGCCCCAGTCGTGAAGGCAAGATTTGATCAAGTGTAGTACACAAAGAGCCCTAGCAAAAGTGTAGACGATGGAAATTGGGGGAGAATCTGTGCAGGTTGCTGGGGTCCTACCAGAATTGAGAACACAAGGGCACAGATTAAAATTAATTTGCAAAGAAGCAATGGCATTATGAGGCTGAATGCAGTGCTTGAAGAGTGTGGTGGATGCAATTTTATTGGAGGCATTCATGAGGGAGTTATTGAATATTAGCAAGGTATTTAGAATAATCCTGTAGCTTTGTGGTAATTATCAATGAAATCATCAATTTCTCTGAGGATTAACTGAATGTAAATCCATTCCCCACCTCCCCACCCCAGCCAATACAACTCCCAACTGGCTGTTGTGGTGAGGTTTGAACTTGTGGCTAATGGACATTAATTTGAGCTTCTGGATTGCTAAAGTAAAGCGGAGTGTGGATGCTGGAGATCTGAAACAAACAAAAAGGAGGTGTTGCTGGAGAAACTCCGCAATTAACTTGAAACATTAACTCTGCTTCTCTCTCCATAGAATTTGCCAGACCTGCTGAGTTTCTGCAGCAGTTTCTGATTTTGTTCGCTCACCTGCAAACATCATAACGCTACACCTTGGGATTATCTTGGCAGCTACAGCACAAAGTCACTTTCATCCTAAGCTTGTGTGGTAGAGATCCCAACTGTGTTTTTTTAGAACTTGAAACATATTTTGAACATTACAAGAAGATACAGTGTTGAATTTTGCATAAGGTGACATTTTCTACTGCTGGAAACTGTCCATAAGGCTTACAATCAACAGAGCAGTGAGTGTTATGCTGAACCAATGTGGACAAAGGGACAGTCTGTCTGAGAGAATGTGTGTATCAAGAAGGTTTTATTGAGCTAATGTCTGGGATCTATGCTGTTGTATATTTTACATCTCAGAGCTGTGCATTGATTTTTACTTGTCCCACTGGATTTATTGTGTTTCAAAATGTTTACTGCATTTCTTTTACTATTCACTCATGGGACACAGGAATAATAACCTGGGCCAGCATGTATTGCCCTTAAGGAAGTGGTGGTGACCTCCCTTCTTGGATTGCTTCTGTCCACAGGCTATAGGTAGAACACAGGGAGGGAGGGAGGGAGTTCCAGGATTTTGACCCAGTGATGGTGAAGGAACAGCGATATATTTCCAAGTTAGGATGGCAAGTGGCTTGGAGGGGAACTTGCAGGTGGTAATGCTCCCATGTATCTTTGCTGCTCTTGTCCTTCTAGATGGAAGTGGCCGTGGGTTTGGAAGGCGCTGTCTGAACTTTGGTGGACTTCTGCAGTGCAACTTGGAGATTGTACACGCTGCTACTGCATGTTGGTGATGGAGGGAGTGGATGCTTGTGGATGTGGTGCCAATCAACTGGGCTGTTTTGTCCTGGATGATGTTGAGCTTCTTTAGTGTTGTTGGAGCTGCACCCATCCAGAACAAGGGGGAAATATTCCATCATACTCCTGACTTGTGCCTGTAGATTTGGAGAGTCCGGAGGTGAGTTACTCGCTGCAGTATTCCTAGCTTCTGACTGGCTCTTGTCCAACAACCACAGCCATTTAAAATAAAACAAAGAACTCTGGATGTTGGAGATCTGAAGCAAAAGCAGAATTTGCTAGTGAAACTCAGCAGGTCTGGCAGCATCTGTGGAACGAAAACAGAGTTAACATTTCGAGTCCAGAAGGGTCACTGGGCCCGAAACATTAACTCTGCTTTTTGTTCATGGATGCTACCAGACCTGCTGAATTTCTCCAGCAATTTCCATTTCTAAACAGCATCCACCTTCCTATGTGCCAAGCAAGTCTCAAACGTCCAGCTTAATGGCTTTAATTTTCCTCCGTCCAAACCTGGGCTTAACCACTCAAACATAGTGAACACCAACAGACTTGCATAATCAAAGACAGAACAACTGATCACTACAGAAGGACCAAGAAACGGTAATGTGATCCAACAAATCCATTCCTTCTTCAGCTACTTTGGCATTGCAAGCAGCCTGTATTATAACAAATCAAACTCCATAAACTGCTGAGGAATGTTTGTACAGGGTTTGACTCTGCTGCCTTCTTTTCCACACACACTGAAAACTTCTGAAGATCATTAACTTAGTGCTTTTTTAACTGGCTGTCTTTCTTGGCATGGAATTTCATGAGGCGCATGACTGTGCAAGTTGGCCAGCACATAACACCAAAACCAAATAATGTTTAATCTCTAAACAGACCAGTTTGATTTTATGATCTTCCACAGATTGGCTGGTTTTCTTACACTGGATCACAGGTGATTCTTCCTGAAGTATCCACGAGGTGACCTGTGTTCTATTTCATTCCTTAGATGGTCAACTAGGTTGATCTTGTGCAAGGTCCGTTTGGCCTACATGTGGTATATCTGAGGCCAGCATTCCTATAAGTGCCCTTTGAAATTGTAGTGTTCCACACAGTAACAAGAGTTAGGCTATCCCCCTCCCATACTGTTCTGTTTGTAAAATCTTCGGTAGTGTTCTGTTTTAACTTGTGATTAATCACTCTACCTTAATTAGTTTATAGTTTTTGATTGTTACTTTTTGGTTAGACCCTCACCATGTGGCTCTTACACCTATCATGTTATTTCAGCCATTTGGTTTGTCTCCAGCACCATCTTGGTTTTGATTTTTTTTTCTCTCATTATCTCTCTGCCTTCATTAATTGGATCATGGTTATCCCTTCACTTGTTATTCAGCTGTTGACACTTTACTCACCATCTGACACTCTTGATCACCTGCACTTGTTATTCAGCCTGTTGACTCTCCACTCACACCATTTGTACTTATCTGTTGATACTCTTAATTACCTGGAATTATCTTGCCATTCTCTCCCTGCCTATATATTCTGCACCTGTGCGCCTCCTTCCACTTCACCTGGTCAAAGACCGGCACTCCAAATCCTGTTGGACTATAACCTGGTGTCGTGTGACTTCTGACTTTGTCGGCCCTAGTCCAACACCGGCATCTCCACATCATCCCCTCCCACCTCATCAAGCCTGATCTGTGATTAGTTCAGATTGTAGCTGATCTTGATCTTAACTCTCTTTGATCCCTCTATGTCCCCAGAGCATTAAGCTGGACCTTTGATCCCCGAACAGCATTTGACTTTTGCAAAGGATTTCCGAACTTGGTATGAAAATCCATGCTGACTCCAGCACACGCAAGGACATCACTGAATGAAAGACAACAAAATTGAGTGTTTAATGTAAATCTTTGACCCCATCAGCCTGGATTTTGTGCTCAAGATAGAGGGAACTTGGATATGAAACATCCAGTGTACTAAACAGTTTCTTCATAGTCTGCGCTGTTTACTGTACCGTTCTTACCAAAGACTGCTGACTGTGTGTGTGTGTAAACACACTATGCTTTGTAAACCTTGTAGTGTACGGAGCTCGAAGCTGTGACCCACAATCAGTTCACATATTCCATCCAGTTTAAAAATTGATTTCTGATCTTCCAGAATACAGGGGCGTCAGCCATGAAAAACAACAGGTCGTCTACCACCAAAAGGTAAGTGTTCTCTTTACAGCTGAATAGATCTGTACTGATTTTCAGTTGGAGTTATTCAGGCACAGCAGATAGTGTCATGTGCTTGAACAGACCTGTCCTTTCCTTGGAACACTGAACAATTTTTAATTTCTTTTGAGCCGTTTATGTAAATCAGACCTGCTGAACACATTTGTTTGACTGTGGGCAACAAGGTTCTGGTTTCTAAGAATGAGCTGGGCTCGGTAGATCCAGTATCAATCAGCAACATTTGGGTAATAGTGATAATTATGTCATAAAGTTTAGGTTGTCCATTGAGAATAGAACGGGCAATCCAGCAACAACTGCTTTCCTGATGAAGGGCTTATGCCCAAAACATTGATTCTCCTGCTCCTCGGACGGTGCCTGACCGGCTGTGTTTTTCCAGCACCACACTCTTCGACTGCAACAACGACAGTCAAGGTAGGTTCCTGCAAAGGTTGAAAGCTGGAGCAAACAAATCAAGAATTCCCTGCCAAAGGAGACAGACGTTAAAATGATACTCATTGGATTTCAGAAGAATAAGGGTGATCTTATAGAAACATGTAAAATTATGAAGGGAATCGATGAGATAGAAGTGGGGAGGTTGTTTCTACTGGTGGGTGAAACTACAAATAGAGGGCATAGCCCCCAAATTAGGGGGAGCCGGTTTAGGACTGAGTTGAGGAGGAACTTCTTCACCCAGAGGGTTGCGAATCTGGAATTCCCTGCCCACTGAAGCAGTTGAGGCTGCTTCATTGAATGTTTTTAGAACAAATATTTTTGAACAGTAAGGGGATTAAGAGTTATGGTGAGAGAGTGGGTAGGTGGAGCTGAGTCCACAAAAAATGGGGGTTTAGATTAGAGTGGTGCTGGAAAAGCACAGCAGGTCAGGCAGCATCCAAAGAGCAGGAAAATCAACGTTTCATGCAAAAGCCCTTCATCAGGAATGAAGGCAGGGACCCTCCGGGGTGGAGAGATAAATGGGAGGGGGGTTGGGGCTGGGGAGAAGGTAGCTGAGAGTGCGATAGGTGGATGGAGGTGGGGATGAAGGTGATAGGTCGGAGAGGAGGGTGGAGTGGATAGGTGGGAAGGGAGATTGGCAGGTAGGACAGGTCATGAAGATGGTGCTGAGCTTGAAGGTTGAAACTGGGATAAGAGGAAATGAGGAAACTGGTGAAGTCCACATTGATGCCCTGGGGTTGAAGTATTCCGAGGCGGAAAATGAGGGGTTCTTTCTCCAGGTGTCGGGTGGTGAGGGAGCGGCGGTGGAGGAGGTCCAGGACCTCCATGTCCTTGGCAGAGTGGGAGGGGGAGTTGAAATGTTGGGCCACAGGGCAGTGTGGTTGATTGGTGCGGGTGTCCCAGCGATGTTCCCTAAAGCGCTCTGCTAGGAGGCGTCCAGTCTCCCTAACGTAGAGGAGGCCACATTGGGAGCAACGGATACAATAAATGACATTGGTGGATGTGCAGGTGAAACTTTAATTGATATGGAAGGCTGCTCTGGGGCCTTGGATGGAGGTGAGGGGGGAGGTGTGGGTGCAGGTTTTGCAGGTGGCAAAGGAAGGTACCAGGAGGGGAAGGTGGGTTATTGGAGGGTGTGAACCTGACCAGGTAGTCACAGAGGGAACACGTGGGAAGGGAAGTTGCGGTCTTTAAAGAAGGAGGCCATCTGGTGTGTTCTGTGGTGGAGCTGGAACTAGTCCTGGGAGCAGATACGGCAGAGGCGGAGGAATTGGGAATACAGGATAGCATTTTTGTGGGAGGTAGGGTGGGAAGAGGTGTAATCCAAGTAGCTGTGGGAGTCGGTGGGTTTTTAAAAAAGGTCAATGTCAAGTCGGTCATCATTGATAGACATAGGTCCATGAAGGGGAGGGAGGTGTCAGAGATGGTCCAGGTGAATTTAAGGTCGGAGTGGAATTGGTGTTGGTGAATTGATGAACTGCTCAATCTCCTCTTGGAAGCATGAGGTGGTGCTGATGCAGTCATCAATGTAGCGGAGGAAGAGGTGGGGAGTGGTGCCGGTGTAACTATGGAAGATGGACTGTTCTACGTAGCCGACAAAGAGACCGGCATAGCTGGGGCCCATGCGGGTGCCCATGGCTATCCCTTTGGTCTGGAGGAAGTGGGAGGAATAGAAGGAGAAATTGTTAAGGGTGAGGACCAGTTCAGCCAAATGAATGAGTGCGTCGGTGGAAGGGTACTGTTGGGGATGTCGGGAGAGGAAGAAACGGAGGGCTTGGAGGCCCTGGTCATGGCGGATGGAGGTGTAGTGGGATTGGATGTCCATGGTGAAGATGGGGCCAGGGAAATGGAAGTCTTGGAGGTGGAGGGCGTGGGTGTCTCGAATGTATGTGGGGAATTCCTGGACTAGGGGGGATAGGATAGTATCGAGGTAGGTGGAGATGAGTTTGGGGCAGGAGCAGGCTGAGACAACGGGTTGGCCGGGGTGATCAGGCTTGTGGATCTTGGGAAGGAGGTAGAACCGGGCAGTGCGGGGTTCCTGGACTACGAGGTTGGAAGCTGTGGGTGGGAGATCTCCTGAGGTGATGAGGTTCTGTATGGTCTGGGCGATGTTGGTTTGGTGATGGGGGAGTGGGGTCATGGTCGAGGGGTGGTAGGAAGGAGGTGTCTTCGAGTTGGCGTCTGGCTTCAGCGGTGTAGAGGTCAGTGCGCCAAACTACCACCGCACCACCTTTATCGGCTGGTTTGATGGTGAAGTTGGGATTGGAGCAGAGGGAGTGGAGGGCTGTGTGTTGTGAGGGTGAGAGGTTGGAGTGGGGGAGGGGGGTAGACAGGTTGAGGTGGTTAATTTCTTGACGGCAGTTGGAAATTAAGAGATCGAGGGCGGGTAATAGGCCAGCGCGGGGTGTCCAGGTGGATGGAGTGTGTTGGGAGCGTGCGAAGGGGTCCTCGGAAGGTGGGCGGGAGTCCTGATTGTAAAAGTAAGCTCGGAGGCAGAGGCGGCAGAAGTGTTCGACGTCACGGCATGTATTAAATTCATTGATGGGTGGGCGGAGAGGGATAAAGGTAAGGCCTTTGCTGAGGACTAATAGCTCATCCTCAGCGAGAGGGAGGTCTGGGGGGGATGGTGAAAACTCGGCAGGGCTGGGAGCTAGGACCTGATGTGGGTGTGGAGCTGGGAGTGGGTGCGGAGCCTGTAATCCTGCCTCCAGAGTGTCCAATCCTTTCATAATCTTATGTCTCAATCAGATCCCCTCTCAGTCTTCTAAACTCAAGGGTATACAAGCCCAGTCGCTCCAGCCTTTCAGCGTAAGGTAGTCCTGCCATTCCAGGAATTGACCTTGTGAACCTACGCTGCACTCCCTCAATAGCCAGAATGTCTTTCCTCAAATTTGGAGACCAGAACTGCATACAATACTCCAGGTGTGGTCCAGAATGAGACCCAATATAAACTCCCAAGGGAATTTGGAAGAAGCAAATAAGAGAAGCAAAGAGAGTGAGAAGAGACTGGCTAACATAAAATCTTGGAGAGATGTAGAAATCATTACAAGGCTCATTAAAAAGGAGAACTGTAGTCAATTAGGAACCAGAAAGGAGACTTGCGCATGCAAAGCACTTCGACACGCAAAGGGTCATGTAGGCTTGGAACACTCTTCCAAAAGTGGCAGTGGATGCTGGATCAGTTGTTAATTTTAAATCTGAGATAGATACATTTTTGTTAATCAAAGGTACTAAAGGATATAGGCCAGGGGATATGGAGTTAGGCCACAGATCAGCCATTGAATGGTGGAATAGACATGAAGGGCTGAATGGCCTACTCATGTTCCTGTGTTCCTATAAGAAGTGGACGTGAAATTAATACTTTGCGTCTGTCTTTACTGAGGCAAAGATTAGATTAGATTAGATTACGTTACAGTGTGGAAACAGGCCCTTCGGCCCAACAAGTCCACACCGACCCGCCGAAGCGCAACCCACCCATTCCCCTACATTTACCCCTTACCTATCACTACAGGCAATTTAGCATGGCCAATTCACCTAACATTTTTGGACTGTGGGAGGAAACCCACGCAGACACGGGGAGAATGTGCAAACTCCACACAGTCAGTCGCCTGAGGCGGGAATTGAACCCGGGTCTCTGGCGCTGTGAGGCAGCAGTGCTAACCACTGTGCCACCGTGCCGCCCACGATCCTGCCTAGGTCATAGCCTGATTGGTTAGATCCACATCCACAAATATCCACTCCCACTGCCACTGACACTGAGTAGCAGCAATATGTACCATCTAGAAAATACAATTCATCAAGGCTCCTTGGACAGCACTTCCAAACACGGCCACTACCATCTTGAAGGATAAGGACAGCAGATAAGGACACCACCTGCAAGTTCCTCTCCAAGCCACCTTACGAATGAATTTTTAAAAAGTAGGTCCGACCTTCAACTATAAAATTAATGAGGAAGGTATATTGCATAGATTTTCTGTACTTAGTGGACAAAGTACCAGGACTGGATGAGAATGCTGTGAGAATGGAAGCTGTCAAGGCACTGGCCATAATTTTTTAATCCTCCTTAGACAGAGTGGTGGCGCTAGAGAGCTGAAGAATTGCAACTGCTCCACGCTCCTTCAACAAAAAATAAAGCTCCACAACTCCAGGCTAATCCGTTCAATGCCATGGTGAGGAACCTTCTAGAAAAAAATAGCTTGGGACAAAGTTAATAATTATTGAGAAAATGTGTCATTTTAAAAAGAAAAAGCATGGAGTTGTGAGGCCAAACTGTGTTTAACTAACTTGCTTGTGTCTTTTTGATGAGATAATAGTGAGGGTTGATGAAAGTTTGCTATTGGTATTTGTGTACCTGGACATCCAAAAAACATTTGATAAAGTGCTGCACAATAGACTTGGGAACAAAGTTAGAGCTTATGGAATAAAAAGGATCAAAGTTAGCTGAGTGACAGGAAATTACAGCCTGAATTTTCATAGTATCTCGCCATCTTTGCAAAAATGGTCTGGAGGCCATTGGAATCCAGAAGCTGCGTCCATAAATCTGGCAGCAGACATTTTCGAGGGTAGGGGCCAGAGGGAAATATGGGAGAAAGAGGGTGCATTCCAAATTGTACTTGCGTGGTTCACAGAGGGCCACTGCTGTATAAAACATAAGCTATTCCCAATCCATTAGCTTGAAGTGGGGAACCTAACATGCACAGATTAGACCGGATAGAAGCATATCTACAAGGAGTTGCTTAAAATCATAGAATCCCTACAGCATGGAAGCAGGCCATTCAGCCCATCAAGCCCTCACTGACCCTCCAAAGAGCATCCATCCTGTGCCCCCCCCCCCCGCCCCCACCCCCACCCCCGCCCCCAACCATCCTATCCGCATAACCCCACATTTCCCATGGCTAACCCACCTAGCCTGCACCTCACTGGACATTGTGGCAATTTTGCATGGCCAATCCGCTTAGCCTGGACATGTTCAGAATAGGGGAGAAAATCAGAGCACCATGTGGGCATGGGTAGAACAGGCAAACTCCACACAGACAGTCGCCCAATGGTGGAATTGAACTCTGCACTGTGAGGCAGCAGTTCTAATTCACTGCCACCATCCCACCCACTGTGCTTAGATAGGTGTGTTATGCTTTTGGAGAGGTAAAGTATACTTTTGATGACCTTTTGAAATTATTATAACTAGACATGAATGTGTATATAAAGAGGAGAAATACATTGGATCTGTTAATGGGAGTTGTCAAAGGGAACTGTCAAGTTATTCAAAACTCAAATGCTTTAAATATGTGAAAGCAAAAATCATTTTAACACTGTTTAAAATAAAATCAGTGCTTGCTGTTTCGCTGTATCTAATGCTCAAGGATTATTGATGCTGGGTGACTGCTGCATGACTGACTTTAAAAGTTACAGTGGAGTCCCTTTCAGTTCATAGTTTGATGGACAGTTCCAAATGGTTGGAAACTTAAATTCCAATATGAAAACCAAATGGTGGAGAAACCCCAGGTCTGCCAGCATCTGTGGAGAGGGAAACAGAGTTCACATTTTGAGATTGCTTGGAATCTTCTCTAGAACTCTGAAACTTGGTTTTTCCTGCAGCAGCTTCAGTGTTTGTTTCATATTTCCAGAATCCAATGTATTTTGCTTTTATATGCTTTTTAAAAAAATTGAATCAGAAGGATTATATTGACTGTTATGTTCCCTGTTTCAAGGTAATGAAAATTAGACATGACTGGAGATAACTTTTATTTTGTATGGACACCATGGAGTGAAAATTCAAGCTAGGGTAGCAATTTGGTATTTTAGTTTTTTTTTAAACAGAGGGTGATTAATACTGGAATTCCCTAGGGATCAGCGTGAGGACCTCTATCATCTTCATATGTATGATGGTCTGCAGAACACAAATTCAAAATGTGCAGATCGCATAAATTTTGGAAATATTGTAAACTCTGAGGAAGATAATGTCAACATTCAAAAGGTCATAGACAGGTTGGTAGAATGGGCAGAGAAGTGTGAAGTGGTTCATTTTTGTGGGAGATTGCAGAGGGAAAAGGTTTGTATGTGTTTGAGAGGGAGCAGAAAAGTTTCAGAAGAATGGTTTCAGGGATGTGGAATATCGAAACGTTGGCAAAGTGGGAAGAGTTGAGAACCACAAGGCACAGATTTAAGGCAAACACATCAATAGTGACCTGAGGAGAGATGTTTTCACACAGCTACTGCTCAGCACGGTGTAATGCTTGAGAGAATGGTGAAGGCAGGATTCGTTGAGGCTTTCAGTGGTGATTTGTGGCATTGGGCTGAATTTTCCAAGTTACTCACAACTCTAGCCAGCTGACTTCTCCCTGCCGTTCTATGTCACGGCTTCCAGTGACCTTTGAAAATGGTTCCGGGTTAAGCTGACCTTTCCAAGTGTGAGGTCATCAGCAAGGTCCAACATGGCAACTCCTTATTCCTTCACCCTCCAGGCATCCTGTTAGTTATGATCGCTTCTGTTGAATTGAATATGAGTAGGAGTTAGCTTGACCTCTTGAGCCTGCTTCGCTATTCAATGTGATCATGGCTGATCATTGAGCTAAATACTCTAATCACACCCTCCCCATATATCTTGATCTCTAGTCATAAGAGTTATATCTACATCCTTATTGAAAACACAGCATGTTTTGGCCTCAGTGGCAGTGTATTCCACAAGCTCACCACTAGGTGAAGAAATTCTCCTCACCTCAGTCCCTTATCACTAAACAATGACTCCTGGACTCCTCCAGAATCAAGACCATCCCTCCTATATCTAGCCTGTCTAGTCCTGTCACAATTTTATTGGTTTCTGAGGGCCACCAGATTCTTTTAAACCACAGCGAATACAATCCTAACCAACTCAATCTCTCCTCAAACGTCAGGCCTGTCATCCCAGGCATCAGTTTGGCAAACCTTTGCTTCACTCCTTCTATATTAAAATCAGATAAGGAGACCAAAACTGCACACCAAATTCCAGGTTTGGCCTCACCAATGTCCTGCATAATTACAGCAAGGTATCCTTGTTCCTGGACTCAAATTCTCTCGCTGTGACAATCCGTTTACCTTCTTTACTGATGAAGGGCTCCGGCCTGAAATGCCAATTTTTTTCCTGCTCCTTGGATGCTGCCTGACCGGCTGTGCTTTTCCAGCAACACACACTTGACTCTGATCTCCAGCATCTGCAGACCTCACTTTTTCCATACCTCCTTTTACTGCCTGCTGCGCCTACATGCTTACTTTCTGTCTCTAGTACATAAGGACACCCAGGTCTTGTTGAAGATTCCTGCTTCTCAAGATAACAACCATTCAAACAATCCCCTGCCGCCTTAATTTTGCTACCAAAGTGGATAACCTCACATGTATTCACATCGTACTTCATCTACTTGCCCATTCACTGAGCCTGTCCAAATCACACTGCGACATCTCTGCATCCTCCTCACACCTCACCCTTCCACCCAGTTTTGTGTCACCTGCCTTGAGATATTACATTTAGTTCTCTCGTCATTAATCATTGTGAATAGCTGGGATCCAGTGACCGGTGCCTGCGGTACATCATGAGTCACTGCCTACCAATCAAAAAAGACCCATTTGTTTTTACTCTTTGTTTCCTGCCTGATAACAATTCTCTATCCATCTCAATATACCACCCCAAACCCAGTGCTTTAATTTCTTATGTGGGACAGAACAGCAACTCTCAGAAGCTTTGACAACTAACTAGAAGCTCATCTTCCGCCTCGGAACACTTCAACCCCAGGGCATCAATGTGGACTTCAACAGTTTCCTGATTTCCCCTTCCCCCTCCTAACCCTAGTTCCAAACTTCCAGCTCAGCACTGTCCCCATGACTTGTCCGGACTTGTCCTACCTGCCTATCTCCTTTTCCACCTATCCACTCCACCATCTCCTCCCTGACCTATCACCTTCATCCCCTCCCCCACTTACCCATTGTACTCTATGCTACTCTCTCCCCACCCCCACCCTCCTCTAGCTTATCTCTCCACACTTCAGGCTCACTGCCTTTATTCCTGATGAAGGGCTTTTGCCCGAAACATCGATTTCGAAGCTCCTTGGATGCTGCCTGAACTGCTGTGCTCTTCCAGCACCACTAATCCAGCAATCTTTCTTTAGCCTTCTCCGCTTTAACTACTTTGTTCTAACGTACAGCAAGAGGTCTTTGTTCCTCTTCCTGTGTGCTGTGTCAAGGTGTGAAAATTCACTTGGTTTCAGTTGCTTTCTGCTCTAATTGTTTCCCCGCAGCACCAGACCACGTGGGTTTGCGCTGCTCCTGGGAATTCAATTATTTGAATTGAAATGTTGTGCAGGAATACAGGGAAAAGGCAGGATGTTGGCATTAAGTAATAGCGGGGGCTCAAAGTCTCCTGCAACATAACAATTCTGGGATTCTCTGGTAAGTGTTGTGGGAAAAAATATCGGGGCACGGGGACACTTTGCAGAGAGGATGGTGGCATCTATCAGCTTGTTGTTTTCACTATTTAATATTTTGATAATTTAAAAGAGTACGTAGCTTCAATTCCATTCCTAAAGGGGTGCTGTACTATTAGAAAGGACACCTCTCAAGTTCCACATCCAAGCAATGCCTTGTTGGCCCACCTAGTTGGATAGAAGAACAATCCCATTATACCATTTTGAACAAGGAATTAAGAAGAAGAAAATATATCAATACAATGAGAAACAAATTACACCTGAAACAAATTATCTGGTTATTATCAAATTGTTTTTAATAGGAGCTTGCTATGTGCAAATTGGCTGTTGTACTTCCCATATTACAGTCACCGCCCTTTTAAGGTATTAAATTCTCTATAAGACTCTTTGAGATTCTGAGAGGTTGTACCCACACTCAATACTCCCTTTTCTAGAGGTACATTTCGACAAATATATTTTTTAAAAACCCAGAAAAACATATTGGAGTGAAATATTTCAGATGCAATCTAACAGCTTACCAGTTTACTCTGCATCCTTAAAAATATGAGGTTGTTTTAGATTTCTGCTTGCCCTGGAAATGCTACCAGCAAGTGTTGTCCATCTTGGAGATGGCAGTAGGCCTTCTGTTGCAGTTCCGGTGCTGTAATGGTCAGGGAATCTCTGGATTTCTTTCACCCAGTAAAGAGAAAGGAGGTGTAATTACATCTCCATGTTGGAGTGGTTTATCTCAGAGGAAGATCACCGGCAATACCGTGTTTACTCTCTGTGGCCACCACGTTTCTGAGGTGACAACAGTGAGTTTACTTCAGAAAGGACCTCTTTAGTTATAAATTATTTTGAGAGACCCTGAGGTCATGAATGAATGCAAGTAATTCAAGCCACCTTCTCTAAGTCAGAGGGATATTAGAGCAAGTTGTCCAGATAATAACTTAGGAAATCTATCTGCATTCAGCTCTTTGCTTTAATCTGTTTAGTCAACTTGATCTATAACATTCATGCATTGCCTTTTACATGCCAATTATTGTGAGCCTTTGTGTTCTGAATAATGAATAGAAAACAAAATGGGCAATTTGACAGCTGATGTGAAATGGTTAACTTTGCAAAACTTCACTTTCTATTATTGATTGTTTAAGAGAAGATAAAATAACATGACAAAATAAACTGACCTTAGCACATCTGTGTCCTTCGTGAGCAATAGAAAAATACTTTATTAATATAGTTCTGATGTAACATGCTCTAACTCTGCTTGAGGACAAGTAATCTTTGAACTATTATCATAAACACAGAGTTTTATAAGATTTTAATGTGCTGAAATGCACCTTTTAATTGCAATGAAAACCAAGAATTCATGGTAAATGTCTCTTAACAGACTTACCCATTTAATCCAGTTACATTAGGGAGAGACATTCAAACAGAAACCTACTGAAATGTGATGATCTTTGAACTAGGAGCAGCAAGGAAATGTTTTAATACTTTAAAATAGTTGTAAAGGGCTTCAAAAAGTTTGTATCACCTATAAAAGCATCTATTAAATATTTTGGATAATAGGAAACATTGATCCATGACCCTTGAACCTAAAATTAGGACCAACAGGAGAGAAGTTAAAATATGGAGGTACTATAGCAGACAAATGAGAGCTGGTGTCAGAAAGCAATCAGTGCAGAGATGCAGACAGAAGAGTATGTATGATTTATAGTTCAGACTGTGTATTAACTCATGTTAAATCTAACCAGAAAGCTCAGAGGGGGGAGTTTGGAGTGTTTTTCCATAGATTCCTGAAGGCAGCAGCAGAGGTTAACAGTAGTTCAGAAGACAAATGAGAGACTTACCTTTATCAGTCATGACATAGATTATAAGAGGAGGGAGGTCATATTGGAGCTGTGCAGGACTTTGTTTGTTTAGGCCATAGTTGGAGCACTGTGTGCAGTTCTGGTCACTGCAATATAGGAGCGATGTGATAGCACTGGAGAGGATGCAGAGGGGATTCACCAGGATGTTACCTGGCCTGGAGCAGTTTTGATATGAAGAAACGGTGCAAGATACTTCAAACATTTCATTAATGCTAAAGAATAAGGGGAGGAATTAAATACCATCACATCACCGAAGAACGTGTGGGGCTCAAGGTAGGTAAATTCCCTGATGCTGATGATTTGGAGATGCCAGTGTTGGACTGGGGTATACAAAGTTACAAATCACACAACACCAGGTTATAGTCCAATAGGTTTAATTGAAGCACTAGCTTTTGGAGCGTCGCTCCTTCATCAGGTGGATGAAGGAGCAGCGCTCTGAAAGCTAGTGCTTCCAATTAAACCTATTGGACTATAACCTGATGTTGTGTGATTTGTAACCTGATGCTGATGGTTTGCATCCTAAGATCATGGAAGAAATAGTTACAGAGGTAGTGGATGCAATTTTCTGAAAATTGATGGATTATGGAGAATTCCAAAGGATTGGGAAAACTGTTAATGTGACACTGCCATTCATAAAGGGAGGGAAGCAAAAAGCGGGTATCCATAGGCTGATTGGCATAACATCCATTGTTGGAAAAGTCTTGGAATCAATTATTAAGGAAGTAAGAGCAGAACAGGTTGTAACGCAGTGTCAGTATGGCCTCATGAAAGGAAAATTGCATCTGACTAATTTATTCGAGTTTTTTTGAAGAAGACTCCGGCAGAGTGGATAGAGGGGGACCAATAGATATTGGTGTTCAGATTTGCAGAATGTATTCGACAAAGTATCTCTCAAAAGTCAGAAGAGCTTACGGTGTTGGAAGTAGCACAAGGAGTGAGAATTGGCTAATGGGCAGGAAGCAGTGAGTGGGGAGAAAGGGTTCGTTTTCAGGTTGGTGACCTATGACCAGTGGGGCCTCCATAGGGATCGGTGCTAGGACTGCACCTGTTTGAACTGAGAAGGCTGGGGGGGGGGGGAAACCTGATCGAGGTGGGTAAGATTGTGAGAGGCATGGACAGAATGGATAAAAAGCAACTGTTCCTCTTAGTTGAAGGGCGAATAATGAGGGGGCATGATTTTATGGTGAAAGACAGGAGGTTTAAAAGGGGATGTGAGGGAATTAATTTTACCCAGAGGTTGGTGGGAATTTGGAATGCACTGCCTGGGAGAGTAGTTGAGGTGGGAAATCTCACATTTAACAAGTACTTGGATGAGCACTTAGTGTTGTAACACTCAAGGCTAGGGCCTAATGCTGGAAGATGGGGCTAGTGTAGATTTAAAGTAGTTTTTGTTAGTGCAGACTTAAAGACATAGAGATGTACAGTACGGAAACAGGCCCTTTGTTCCAACTTGTTCATGCCAACCAGATATCCCAAATAACCACCTGCCAGCACCCGGCCCATATACCTCCAAAACCCTCTTATTCCTATGCCTTTCCAGATGCCTTTTAAATGTTGCAATTGTACTAGCCTTCACCACTTCCTCTGGCAGCCCATTCCGCGTATGCACCACCCTCTGTGTGGCCAAAGGCCCTCTTCTGAGCTGTGTGGTTCAATGATTCTGATTCATGATTAAATAAAAGATATCAAATTTGAAATTTTATTCTGATTTCATCAGGGGTGGGGTGATTCATAGGGAAATTTGGTTATTTTAGGAAATACTAAATGTAGGTTTTGTATATCTGTCTACTAAACTTGGAGCACTCTGTTCATTCTTTAGGATCCTCGATGCATCCATTTAATTACATAGCTGTAAAAGAATTCTTATACATGTCCTAAACAGAAGTAAGTGGGTTGATGAATCTTTGAAATGAAGCCTGGTTTCCAACTGGAGTAAATTAGTCAGGAAGGTAATCCAATGCATTAAAATAAATTCTTTTCTCTCTCATCTTATTGGTTAAATCTGTGTCCTCTGGTTACACATCCTGCCATCACTGAAAACATTTTCTCACCATTTATTGAGTTGAAATGCTTCATAAATTTGAACAGCTTTATTAAATCTACCCTTGACGTTCTCTTTGATACTCGCGTAACTGAAATCCTTCAGTGCTTTCACCAAACTAGCACATTTTCTTCGTGTCCACCAAAGCCTTTAGGTTAGACCAGGGAAACCCAGTGGATGTGGTCTATCTAGACTTCCAAAAGGCCTTTGATAAGGTGCCACACGGGAGGCTGCTGAGCAAGGTGAGGGCCCATGCCTGCCACCCAAGCTTCCTTGAATAGGGGGTTTATATTTACTACGTGGCACTCTGATTCTAGGGAGTTTTGGATAATTAACTCCAACACATTTGCAATTCCCATTGGTCACCAGGCATTCTGTTGCTAAGTCTCCATGCTTTAGTATTCCATTGTTAAACCTCTCCACCTCCCTCCCTCCCTCTCTGCCATTGAACACCTCCATCTTCTTCCAAGCTTTGCTTACCTGTCCTAATATTTCCTAATATTACAATAAATACGCTATTTATCTCAAGAGGGTTGGAATATAAAAGCACTGTTGTGCTACTGAGACTTTATAAAGCTCTGGTTAGGCCCCATTTGGAGTACTGTGTCCACTTTTGGTCCCCACACCTCAGGAAGGACATACTGGCACTGGAGCGTGTCCAGCGGAGATTCACACTGATGATCCCTGGAATGGTAGGTCTAACATATGAGGAATGGCTGAGGATCCTGGGATTGAACGCATTGGAGTTTAGAAGGCTAAGGGGAGATCTAATAGAAACTTAGAAGATAATACATGGCTTGGAAAGGGTGAACGCTAAGAAATTGTTCCCATTAGGTGAGGAGACTAGGACCCGTGGACACAGCCTTAGAAATAGAGGGGGTCAATTCAGAACAGAAATGCGGAGACGTTTCTTCAGCCAGAGAGTGGTGGGCCTGTGGAATTCATTACCGCGGAGTGCAGTGGAGGCCGGGACGCTAAATGTCTTCAAGGCAGAGATTGATAAATTCTTGATGTCGCAAGGAATTAAGGGCTACGGGGAGAATGCGGGTAAGTGGAGTTGAAATGCCCATCAGCCTGAACACGCACCAGTCAGTTTCGTAACAGTTTCTACCCTACTGTTGTTAGAATACTGAATGGACTCACAAACTCTTAACATTCGCCTGTACCTGTGTTTTTGTTTTTGATACTGTTTTCCTATTATTTACTATCTATGCTACTTAACTCTGTGACCTGCCTGTATTGCTCACAAGACAAAGCTTTTCACTGTGCCTCGGTGCACATGACAATAAATTCAATTCAATTCAATACCTGTACATGTCCGCATGTTCCCTCTCACTGGTCAGGGAGCAGAGGGGGGGAAGATACTTGCCAATGCTGGTAGGCACCAAGTGCAAAACAAACCTCCAGGTTTAGCACAATTGGGGATTAGATGCAGTCTTCCTGGGAGCTATAGGTATGGACTCCTGACATACGTTTCCAATATTGAATGTGTTGAACTGGTGTAGGAGATCTGGAGGAAGAGGATGTGACCTCCTTGTAACTACGGTGGGTGAGGATGCCATTTGCTGATCCCCGGTGGAGTCCCGTGTATCTCCATCCACACTCCATCACAAGTGGCAGCATCGGAAGATGAGCCAGGACCCCATCGGATGACTCCGAGCCAGGACCCAGCTGATGGATGTCCAGTGGTGGAGGAGGTGTGGGACCCGTGCAGTGTGACCATCTCCAGGCAACAGAAAAGGATCGTATTGTCAGGATCCTGGGGGACGATGTCCGAGGAGCAGAGAGGGTGAAGTGTATGGACAGGGAGAGATTAACTTTTTAAAGCTGATTTAGGAATATCAACTTAATATTAATTTGTTCAGTATTTTACCATTTGAAGCACTTATTCAGTCATTTATTGATGAGCGCCAGACTGTGGCAACATTATTCACTTCTCATGTACCTAGGTGCGAATGCACATTGCTAACGTTGTGACCCACTGGGAAGATGGATGGGTAGTATTTGTGTGAGCGGGGCTGGCTTATGCTATGGAAGAGAATTTGCAGGATAGGGTCATATCTCTCCCTTGTCCTTCTCTGTGGTAAAGGTGATCCCAAAGCTCACTCCAGGGGTGCACATGCTTAACATGATGCACTGGTTTAAAACCTCATGGACAGTGTGGAGTAGTGCAACTAATTCCTCTTGTATCCTTGGCAATCTAGCTACATCATGAGCTGAAACACATTATTATTATTATTATTATTATTATTATTATTCCACTCGTTTTTCTTGATGGAATCTTGCTGTGCTTGGTTTACTTACTGCATTTTATCTACAGCGACACATAGTTCATTTTGTTGTTTGTGAAATGCATTGAAATATCCAGGGATTGGTTGGAATAGATAATGTTCCATTAGTTTGTTCAATTTGCATAAGGGATCTGTGGCTAGACCTCTTTACAGCCAGGCGAAAGTGAGGACTGCAGATGCTGCAGATCAGAGTCCAGATTAGAGTGGTGCTGGAAAAGCACAGTAGGTCAGGCAGCATCTGAGGAGCAGGAAAATGGACGTTTTGGGCAGGAGCCCTTCATCAAGAGTTCAATCAGAATTTCCTGATGAAGGGCTCCTGCTCGAAACGTTGATTTTCCTGCTCCTCGGATGCTGCCTGACCTGCTGTGCTTTTCCAGCACTACTCTAGTCTTGACTCTTTGACTGCTGATATTGGGTGGCTGTAAAGTACTGTCATGACATTTTGTTCAGGCTTAAGGTGTACTTTTCTGACATTGTGTTCCTACTGGGGAATCTCATTCCTTGGGAGTTCACGATAGAAACCCGTGCATGGGTTGCAATTTAATTGTACGTAAGATGGTGTGAACAGGGACTTGTGTTTCTGATCTGCTCAGATTCACCGCTGACACTAACAAATCCAAAAAACCAGTCAAACTGGACTCAAGATTCTAACTCTGTTCCTCTCTCCACAGATGCTGCCAAACCTGCTGAGTTTCTCCAGTACTTTCTGTTTTCATTCCAGATATCCAGCAGCTGCAGCATTTTGCTTTTATTTAAGTCAGAAAATGCCGATTTGAATCCTCCATGTGGACGATAGGCGAGTTTCATCCTGCTTCCTAAACTGGCATTTAAGGAAGTGGGCAGATCAGTTTTTCCTGAAGGAGTTGCCGCTTTGCCCCGAGCTTATTGTTAAAGGGCCTCGTGTCAGCTTTTTGGGATTGTGTGAAAATCATGGGAAAGCATTTCCACAACCTGTCTGCTTTCACAGATCGACTGAAATCAACTGTTTTCAAGAAGGAGCTGGGTATTGTTCTTAGGGCTAAAGGGATCAAAGAGAATGGGGAGAAAGCGGGAACAGGGTCTTGGGTTACATAATCAGTCGTGATCATCATGAATGACAGAGCAGGCTCAAAGGGCTGAATGGCCTACTCCTCTTCCTAGTTTCTATGATTCACTTTAATATGCACACATTCTGCAGTAATCCAAATAAATGATAATCGGAAGGAAATAGTCATAACAAGCAGCGTGTCCATACCAAGCCCAGCATGGAGATAAAGAGGCGATTAATGATGATAGGCCTGTCTCAATGTTCAGTGTCAATGTACATTTCCTTCTATTTGTGAATAAAAATGTTTTTCAAGAAGGGCTCACATGATACCAGATTTGGTCATGTCCTGGATCTTTGAAAGAACTGCAATAATTTAATCTTCTTGAGCATTTTCTTTAGCTCTGTAATATCATTTTAACTGAAATTAAACTTCTTACAGTTCACCTGGAAAGACAGTATTCATTGATTGTGACAAAATGCACACACTGTATTTTTGAATGTGTCCTGGATTAGAGTGTTGTTCGATAGGAGAGAGAGTAGTCTACCCTGACTCTTGCTTTTTAACGTCAAGTTTACACCAAGTCCGGATTAACCCCTTCCACCAGAAGCAGTTCTGAAGACTACGTCATGCCTACAAAGTGTAATGCTGATCTTTTCTCCTCCACTTGGTTTTGTTTGCCAGTCACTCAATTATTCTTCTGTTCCTGAGCCACTCTGACATGTCAGAACCTAACGGGACTTGGAGCAGGCTTTATGCTGAGGTACGTGACATTGACTTGCTAGCTGTCTGGGATTGCCCTTTAACCTTCAGGATTCAAAGCTGAAAATCCAGGACTTTAATGCAAGGAGCCCAAGATAAAAGAGGCAATGTGTTGTTTGAAAACGAAATAAATTCTCGCAATATTTTTGTTAGTTGGTTAGAAAAGTGAATCAGGGGGAGAAATGGCTGTTTGATTGGCAGTCTGGTGGTTGGGTTGGAGTGGGAGTGGTGTGAAGTGTGGGTCTGGATGTTCCGGAGGGGAGAGGGGGTGGGGTGGGCTAGATGGAGGCAAATGGTCACATAACCTGTTGGGTGGCCTGGACATCAAACTATCTGGACTGAGAGGGATTGATAACCTGTCTATCCATTTTCGTAGGGGACTTGGAGTGCAAATTGATGGGAAGCCCTGATGTCATGATAATGTCACTGGACTAGTAACCCAGAAATCCAACTAACTCTCCGAGGGCATGGGTTCAAATCCTTACCTGATAGCTGGTGAAATTTGAATTCACTAAGTGTCTGGAATAAAACAAAGAAGATTAGCGACTGTGTAATCATTGCCAATTGTATGAAATCCCATCTGGCTCACCTGTTCCCTTTTGGGGAAAGAAATCTGCCATCCTTACCTGGTCCAGCCTCCATGTGACTCCAAACCCATAGCAATGCAGTTGACTGTGAAGTGCCCTCTGGGCAATTATGGGTGGGCAATAAATGCTGGTCTGGCCAGCGATGTCCACGTCCTTTGGAAGAACAGAGAGAGAATGTCCTCTAGTGGCTACACTTCCAAACCACTTCACTGCTTTGTTGTGTACTTTTGGGGCATTTGTGAAAGGTGTGAGAGGAAGACAACAACATTATCCAGACTACTATCTCCAAAGGCCTCACACTGATTCAACACTCACTTTGTAGCGATTGTGAATGTGTACTTAGAATGGACCACGATAAAAATGAACCTTCTGAATAAATTTTAAACCAACTTATTTATATGTGTCATGGCTCACTCCTGGGATTGGTGGGCCTTCAATCTGGGTCTTCCATCTCGGAGGCAGGGATGGTAACACTCTGCCACAAAATTGTAAACTGATATTTACAGGCCTAAGGCCTGCTCTCAGCTGTCCTTAGAGAGGTGGGTTGCTCGCCCAGTTGGAGATGTACCACGCCAGGCCTGCTCTGCTTCAATTTGCTCCTAATGGCAAGTAAGGGGCAGCCAACAGTTGACAGTCCACCCTTGGCCTGTTGTTTAGGTTGACATGTGACTAATTAAAAAGAAAACCAACCCTGTTCAGTCAAGAGAATGCTTTGTGAGCTCTCTCCTCCTTTGCTGATAAAAATGAGATCAAGAAAGCCATTTCTTCTTTCTAAAACAATTAAACCTCAATTTGTTGAGTGGCCATGTGACCTCATTGCTGTGAGAAAGAAGGATGCAAAGTCTTTCACACATTGTTAAATTCCAAGTTGCTGTCCCCAAACTTAGATCCAGTTTAGAGTCATAGAGATGTACAGCACAGACACAGATCCTTCGCTCCAACTCGTCCACGCCGACCAGATATCCTAAGTTAATCTAGTCCTATTTGCCAGCACTTGGTCCATATCCGTCTAAACCCTTCCTATTCACATACCCATCTAGATGCCTTTTAAATGTTGCAATTGTACCAGCCTCCACCACTTCCTCTGGCAGCTCATTCCATACACGTACCACCCTCTGCATGAAAACATTGTCCCCTAGGTCCCTTTTAAATCTTTCCCCTCTCACATTGAACCTATGCCCTCTAGTTCCGGACTTCCACCACCCCAGGGAAAAGACCTTGTCAATTCATCCTATCCATGTCCCTCGTGATTTTATAACCTATAAGGTTACCCCTCAGTCTCTGGAACTCCAGGGAAAATAGCCCCAGCCTATTCAGCCTCACCCTGTAGCTCAGACCCTCCAACCCTGGCAATATACTTGTAAATCTTTTCTGAACCCGCTCAAGTTTAACAACATCCTTCCTATAGGAGGGAGACCAGAATTGCAGAAAGTATTCTAATAGTGGCCTAACCAATGCCCTGTACAGCCGCAACATGACCTCCCAACTCCTATACTCAATGCACTAATCAATAAAGGCAACCATACTAAACACCTACTTCACTATCCTATTGACCTACAACTCCACTTTAAATTATGAACCTGCACTCCAAGGTCTCTTTCTTCAGCAACACTCCCCAGGACCTTCCTCTTAAGGAAGAATTTCCCCTCATTTCAGTGTGAATGGACAACCACTTATCCTTCGAATGTGGGCTGGATTCTCTGTGTTGCAAAGACTGTGTGTGCCTTTGAAAATGGCGTACCAGTCCCTGTAAGATGGAAGGCCGGCAGTGTAAGATAAGGCAGCCGCTCAGTTAGAATTTAATGCCCAAAGCCTGATGCTACAACCTTTGGGCTGACATACAGTGAAATGAGTGGCCATTCTGAACAGGGGTGATTGTTAATGACAGGGAAGAAGCAACAAAAAAAAATAAGAGATTTCTAAAAGGGCGGCACAATGGTTAACACTGCTGCCTCACAGTGCCAGAGATCCGGGTTCAATTCCCGCCTCAGGCAACTGATTGTGTGAAATTTGCACATTTCTCCCCATGTCTGTGTGGGTTTCCTCTGGGTGCTCTGGTTTCCTCCCACAGTCCAGGTGGAGGTTAGGTGAATTGGCCATGCTAAATTGCCCGTAGTGTTAGGTGAAGGGGTAAACGTAGGGGAATGGGTCCTCAGAACTGCCGAGCAGAAACTGATCGCCAAGTTCCTTACTCATGACTATGGCCTCAACTGTGATCTTGTGTCCATGTTGTGCTATGTGTAACCCCCACCACACTACTGTATCTGTAAAATCTTCCTTACTGTCCTGTTTTGACACCATCACCTTGATAACTTGTTATGATCTCTCTAATTTGTACAGTTTTGAAATGCAACTCTTATACCGTCATATTATTCCAGTCATTTGGTTTGTCTCCAAGCACCACATTATTTTTAATTTTTTGAAATTATCTCTCTGCCTCATTTAATCAGATTATCGGTCATCCCCTCACTTGTTGTTCAACTGTTGACACTTTACTCACATCGTCTGACACTTTTGATCACCTGCAAAGACTTATTATTCAACATTCCACTCACACCATTTGTATGATCTTTTCAACTCTCCGCCTATAAATTCTGTCTGTGTGTTTCTCTCTCACTTCACCTAATAAAGGGGCTTCGCTCAAAAAGCTTGTGATTTCAAATAATTCTGTTGAACTATAACCTGGTGTCATGTGACTTCTGACTTTGTCAACCCAAGGCCAACACTGGCACCTCCACGTCATAAATTGTAGTGTGTTGAGGTTCAAGCACTTGCCACTGTGGCACAACACTTGTGACATCCTACAGGACCCACTTATTCCTCCTTTCTGTTTCCTGTTAGCAAGCTAATCTGCTATCTGTGCAAAATGTTACCCCCTACCTCATGAGTTTCTATTTTCTGCAATAACTTTTGCTGTAGTGCCTTATCAAATGCCTTCTGGAACTCAAATACAATACTGTATATCCACTGGTTTCCCTATTATCTACAACACAAGTTGAACTCCAATAAACTAGTTAAATATGATTTCCCTTTGACAAACTATGTTGACTCTACCTGATTACTTTGAATTTACCTAAGAGTGCTGTTATAAAATCTTTACGAGCTTCTGACATTTTTCCTGTGACACATGTTAAGCTAACTGACCTGTAATTTTCCATTTTCTGTCTCACTTTTTGAATCAAAGCTATATTTGTGATTTTCCAATCAAAAGGAACCTTCCCAAAAACTAACGAGTCATGGAAAATTAAAACCAATACATCAGTTCTCTCATTAGTAACTTCTGTTTAAGACTCTAGCATGAAATCCATCAAGATCTGGCAACCTGTCAACTTGTAGTTCCAACAACTTACTGAGTACTACCTCCCTGGTCATTGCAATTTTCTTGAGTTCCTTCCTACTTTTCATTTCCTGATTTGCAGCTATTTCCAGGCTGCTGCTTGTATTCTCTCTAGCAACGATTGATGCAGAATATTTGCTCAGTCCATCTGCTATTCATCCTCCATTGCAAATTCCCTAAACTTATTTCCATTAGAGCCAACACATTACCTTGTTAAATATTTTTAAAATAACTGAAGAAATTTCTCCTATAAGCTTTTATATTTTCTCTCATCCTCTAGTTGTTAATAAGATTGTTAAAACATTGGTTTCAATTTTCCACAACTTGTTAAATTTGGGGAAGTTTCCCTTAGATTGGAAAATAGCTAAGGAAACTCATCCTCTAATTTTTGGCACTTTACCATTCTTTTAGTAATTGTTTGCTTTCTTTATATTCAGTCTAATGTTTTGATCTGCCACCTATATTGCACACTGGGGCAGCACAGTGGCTCAGTGGTTAGCGCTGCTGCCTCTCAGCACAAGCGACCTGGGTTCAATTCCAACTTCTGGTGACAGTTTATGTGGCGTTTGGACATTCTCCCCCTGTCTGTGTGGGTTTCCTCCACAATCCAAAGATGTGCAGGTTAGTCCAAAGATTGCTAAATTGCCCATTGTGTCCAGGGATTTGTAGGCTAGGTGGATTAGCCATTCGAAATGCTGGGTTATGGGGATAGAGGAGGGGGATGTGTCTAGGAGTAATGCTCTTTGGAGGGTCAGTGTGGACTCGATGGGCCGAATGGCTTGCTTCCACATTGTAGGGGTTCTATGATTATGTGTCTTTTCTTTGAATTTGATACTATCTTTGACTTTCTTAGCTAACCACAGATGATGAGTCCGTCCCTTAGAATTTTTGGAATTTTGCACTTTCTAAAATATCCCCTTAAATGTTTGTGATTGCACCTCAAGTGACCTATCACTTAACCGAAATTGCCAGTTCACTTTCACTAGCTCTGCTTACATGGTCTCAAAATTGCCCTAGTTTAAATTCAAAATAATGGTTTAATCGACCCACACTTCTGTCCCTTAAACTGTATGTAAAATTCAATCATACTGTTTTCACGGAGGTTAGTCATTAATCCCATCTCACTGGTGAAAACCAAGTCTAGTATAGCATGCTCTCTATAATAAAATAAAGCAAACAACTGCAGATCCTGAAAATCTGAAACAAAAACAGAAATCGTTGGCAAAACTCAGTAGAAGAGTTAGCGTTTTAAGGTCATGCTGCAGCTGTACAAAACTCTGGTGCGGCCACACTTGAAGTATTGCGTACAGTTCTGGTCACCGCATTATAGGAAAGATGTGGAAGCTTTGGAAAGGGTTCAGAGGAGATTTACCAGGATGTTGCCTGGTATGGAGGCAAGGTTTTAAGAGGAAGGGCTGAGGGACTTCAGGTTGTTTTCGTTAGAAAGAAGAAGGTTGAGAGGTGACTTAATTAAGACATACAAGATAATCAGAGAGTTAGATAGGGTGGACAATGAGAGCCTTTTTCCTCAGGTGGTGATGGCTGGCACGTGGGGACATAGCTTTAAATTGAGGAGTGATGGATTATAGGACAGATGTCAGAGGAAGTTTCTTTGTTCAGAGTAGTAGGGGTGTGGCACGGCCTGACTGCAACAATAATAGACTCACCAACTTTAAGAGTATTTAAATGGGCATTGATAGACATATGGATGAAAATGGAATAGTGTAGGTTAGACGAACTTCAGATTGGTATGACAGGTCGGCGCAACATCGAGGGCCGAAAGGCCTGTACTGAGCTGTAATGTTCTATGATCTAAGTGCAATAAATCTTCATCAGAACTCAAAAACCATGGTATTTATGCTGATGACGAGGTTGGGGGAATAAGGGAAAATGGGTGGAAACAGAACCCAGAAAGATATGAAACAGGTAAACAAAGGGATTGTAGCCTGCTCTGTGGTTGGTGCCATAACATGCTGGTCTAAGAAACTGTCCTGAAAACATTTTCAATGAATTCCTCCTCCAGATGACTTTTTCCCAATCTAAATTTTCCATATTGCCTGGGATTCAAAATGCCTTTGAGACACTTCTTAAAACCTGCCTCTTTGACCCCGCTTTCTGAATATCTCTTTATCTGACTCATATTCTTTGTAAAGCTTTGGGATTTTTTTTAGTGCACAAAAGTGATTATATCACTGCAAATTGTTCTGTCATTGATACAGCATAATGTAGATTCCAAATTCAGTGTTACATTCCAAGAAAGGACAGACTCACGTTGTAATGAAAACGTCTTGACGTCCAATACTTGCGCAGTCTTTCAGCACATTAGCTTGTGGGAGGTCCTGGATTCAGCATGGGAACAAGCTCTGGTGTGTGACTTCCTTTATCAGTGGTGTGGAGGTGCCGGTGTTGGACTAAGTTAAAAATCACACAACACCATGTTCTGAAAGAGCAGCGCTCTGAAAGCTAGTACTACCACCTGAACCTGTTGGACTATAACCTGGTGTTGTGATTTTTAACTTTGTCCTCTTATCAGATTAGCTGTGAAGTCAGGATCTTGTGGTGCACTGATAGTGTGGTTCTGAGTTAAAGGCCCGAGTTCAAGTACCACCTGCATCTGAGGTGTATTGGCACACTTCTGGACAGAGTGATTAAAGTAGCTGTAAAACATTATTTCCTATATTTAATGTATTAGACAAGGTGATGTTTCAAATGAGTACTGGGGGAACGCAAACTATTGGAGATGCTACTTTCAGGTAGGATAACTATGAACACTATTGGATTATTTCCATTGTGTTGTACAGTGATTGTTATAATGTCGGCACACAGAGCAGCCATTTTGTATGCAGCAAGATCCCTCAAACAGCTATAAGTAGCTATTATAAGTTTGAAGTACCATTCTAAATTATGTGTTGAGCACAGGATGGTGGTCTTGAACCCACAGCCTAATTGCTGAAAGAGCTGTACTGAGACAAACATTTTAAAACGATTTTCCTTTGTTAAAATAGTCACAAAAATACTTTGTTGGCTGCTGCTATGTTTATCTTTCCAAGTCAGGAGGTGAGTGTCTTGGGGATGGGGCTGATGACTTCCACTTGCTCCAAGCCAGCATCCCCCAACCAGATTTGGAAATATATGGCTGGGTCAAAAATCCTGCAATTCACTCCCCAGTGTCATTGTGGACACAAAGGCAGCTCACCACCACCCCCTCAAGGGCAACTAGGGGTGAGCAGTAAATGCTGACCCAGCCAGCGATGCCCACATCCCGTGAAAACACTTTTCGAAAAGTACTTTAGGTCATTAGTGGTATAATGAAGTAGCGACTATTGTAGTTAAGTGTCGTGATGTGCCCTGAACGACAGGAGATCCATCCAAATAAGTGGAGAAAGTGTCGATGAATGTAGGTGGAGTGCTTGAACACTCTGAAAAGCATTGGCACCAGCTGGGGCATTGTGAAGGTTCTGACAACTCACTTGTCTCCTCTGTGTAAAGACAGCCAGAGACCGAGGGCTGTGGGCACTGTATGTGCAGACTGCCTTCCAGCAGCATTTCAGCCATTTTATATTCATCACAGGCTGGCCACCTGGGTTGTAGTCAAAGAGCCCACACAATGTGTTTTATTTTCCTCTCGTCGAGCCCACTATTGTGGACCACTTGGATGTGATCCTCCAGCTAACAGGGATGTTAGTGCTGAGAGATTGTTCCATTCAGTTATAGGTTTGTAGAGTGCTGGTGTCAACCAGGTCACACTCAATGCAGCAGCAAACTGCTCCAAACTGACCTTACTACCAAAAGCTCGCCATTCGTTAACCTTGTTTCTACTGTTATAACTAGTAGTGCAGTTAGTTCCTGACGTTATTAAATGGCGATATCATCGTTTCTGTGCCTCGTCATATGAAGACCCTCGGGCTCAGTGAGTTGAATAGAGTCAGGTGTGGTGAACTGAAATAACCCTGAAAAAGGGTTCCACCCAAAACGTTCACTTCTTCACCACCTGATGCTGCCTTGGCTGTGTTCTTCCAGCCTCCTGCATGTCTACCTTGAAATACTGTAACTATAAGCCAACCTCCTATCCATGTAAGAGAATGATTTGCTATAACTATGAACCTTCCCCTTCTTTATACAATCATTCTCTATACATTACAGCCAGCTAAAATGGGCACAGGGAAACATCTCATCACTGAGTTATGTTTGGCAAGGGCCCATTTCCCCATGGTCCTTCCACATTGCCAGTGAATATGAAACTTTAAGAAGCGATCTGCCTGGCACATTCTGTTCAGTGAAATCCCAACATTGAGGAAATGGAAATAAATCCTCTGACAATTATGTCCACATTGGCGAGTGGCATGAATGATTGTGGGAGTATGGTTTTAACTGGCTAGAACGCTTAGCCAACATCCAGCATTGGATGAGCAGATAAGTCCTCCAAATAAATATTGGGAAGACTAATTCCATTGTTTCCAATGCTCATTCCCAAAGCCTGATCCATATTGACTGACTCCACCACTCTCCCAGGCCCCCAGTCTGAGGTGAGGCTAGTCTGTACAACACCGTAAATGACAGAAAACTTCGAACACCTCCTTTGGCTCTGTCTTTAAAGAACAGGACACAAGTATGTTAGGGAACCAAGTGACCAGTGAGAGGGCAGAACTGAAAGAAACCAGTATTCTTGAGAAAATGGTGCTGGGAAAATTGAGTTAAAACTGACGAATCGTAAAGACGTGATAATCTACATTCCAGAGTGCTAAAGGATATAATGGATGCATTGATGGTCATCTTCCAAAATTCTACAGATTGGTGTGAAATTTAAGAAAGCTGGAAGAGAAAAACAGAACAGCATTACAAACTAGTTTGTCTGATATCAGCAGTGAGGAAAATGCTAGAGTCCATTGTAAAAGGAGTGATAAAAACAATGACTGCAGATGCTGGAAACCAGATTCTGGATTAGAGGGGTGCTGGAAAAGCACAGCAGTTCAGGCAGCATCCGAGGAGCAGGAAAATCGACGTTTTGGGCAAAAGCGCTTCATCAGAAATAGAGGCAGACTGCCTGAAGGGTGGAGAGATAAATGAGAGGGGGGTGGGGTTGGGGAGAAAGTAGCATAGAGTACAATAGGTGAGTGGGGGTGAGGATGAAGGTGATAGGTCAGGGAGGAGGGTGAGGGAAGGTAGCAAAGAGTACAATGGGTGAATGGGGGTGAAATGAAGATGATCGGTCAGAGAGGAGGGTGGAGTGGATAGGTGGAAAGGAAGATAGGCAAGTAGGACAAGTCATGCGGACAGTGCTGAGCTGGAAGTTTGGAACTGGGGTGACCCCAGGGCATTAATGTGGACCTCACCAGTTTCCTCATTTCCCCTTCCCCCACCTCACCCCAGCTCCAAACTTCCAGCTCAGCACTGCCCGCATGACTTGTCCGGACTTGTCCTACCTGCCTATCTCCTTTTTCACCTATCCACTCCAC
>NC_057710.1:22634771-22708783 GCF_004010195.1 Chiloscyllium plagiosum | reverse complement strand
GATGATTTGGTTTATGTGAAGGTTGGTAGGGTGGAAGGTGGGCACCAGGGGCGTTCTGTCCTTGTTACGGTTGGAGGGGTGGGGTCTGAGGGCGGAGGTGCGGGATGTGGACGAGATGCGTTGGAGGGCATCTTTAACCACGTGGGAAGGGAAATTGCAGTCTCTAATGGAGGAGGCCATCTGTTGTGTTCTGTGGTGGAACTAGTTCTCCTGGGAGCAGATACGGCAGACGTGGAGGAATTGGGAATACGGGATGGCATTTTTGCAGGAGGTAGGGTGGGAAGAGGTGTAATCCAGGTAACTGTGGGAGTTGGTGGGTTTGTAAAAAATGTCGGTGTCAAGTCGGTCATGATTAATGGAGATGGAGAGGTCCAGGAAGGGGAGGGAGGTGTCAGAGATGGTCCAGATAAATTTAAGGTCAGGGTGGAATGTGTTGGTAAAGTTGATGAATTGCTCAACCTCCTCGTGGGAGCAAAAGGTGGTGCCAATGCAGCCATCAATGTAGCGGAGAAAGAGATGGGGAGGGGTGCCTGTGTAACTACGGAAGATGGACTGTTCTATGTAGCCAACAAAGAAACAGGCAAAGCTGGGGCCCATACAGGTGCCCATGGCTATCCTTTGGTCGGGAAGTGATAGCAGTAAAAGGAGTGATAGCAGAATATTTAGAAAGCATTAATAGAAATGGGCAAAGCCAGCATGAGCGAATGAAATGCAAATCATCTTGAACCAATCTAATGGAGTTTTTGGAGGTTGTAACTAGTAGAATTGATTAGGGAGAACCAGTGGATGAGGAGTATTTAGATTTTCAGAAGGCTTTTCATAACATCTCTCACAAGGTTAATGGGGAAAATTAATGTGGAATAGGGGTAATATATTTGTATGGATTGTGATTTGCCTGACAGACAGGAAACAGAGCAGGAATAAATGAGTCTGATTTACAGACTGTGACTAAAGGGCTGCTGTGTGCATCAGTGTTGGTCCCCAGCTATTCACAATACAGGTAGTTCTCCTATAACATCGTCATTGTGTTCCAGCAAAACCTTGCTGAATAGAAATAATGGGGCCTATGGGAAAGCTGGGATTAGGGGCAGACCAGCAACAAAAAAAACTCACAATCGCTCAAAAATCACCCAAAAGTCTAACACAAAGTTTGGCACTGCCTAATCATATTTATTGACAAAACAAAAATAAATTTAACACAGTATATTTAAAAAAATATAAGAAAGTTGCTCTCTGTACACTAGCTCTCACAGAAAGCTGCTCTGACTGTAGCTTACATCAGCACATGTGCAGGATGGAGCTGACATCAGCACATGTGGAGAACAAAGCACACGAACCGATTCCCGCTGGAATCACACTATTGCGAACGGAGGTAAGCCTTCTCCAAAATACCACTCCCTAATTCTTCAGTGACATTACAGCCAAATTGAGCTTCTGAAACACATGTTATCCCAGAACGACCTGTATATGTAAATGAGCTGGTTGAGGGAACTAATTGCACCATTTTCAGGTTTGCTGATGACACAAAACTGTGTGAGATTGAGTTATGAAGAGGATGCAAGGAGGCTTCATGGTGATTTAGACAAGTTGAGTAAGTAGATAAAGACATGGCAGATGTAGTACAATGTGGTTAAATATGAAGTTATACATTTCAGTGTAAATGTAAATAAATGGCACATAGGGAAGTGTGGATGTACAAAGGGATGTCAGTGTCCTCATACGCCAGTCAGTGAAAGTAAACAGGCGGGTGCAGCAAGCAATTAGGAAGGCAAATGATATATTGACTTTCATTGCAAAACTGGAGTTATTGAGTTGTACAGCATAGAAACAGATCCTTCAATCCAACTAGCCCACACCAACCATGTTCCCAGACCAAACTAGTTCCACTTCAGTTTGGCCCATCTCCCTCCAAACCTTTCCAATTCTTCCACTACTTCCTCTGGCAGTTCATTCTACTCTCTGTGGAAAGAAAAAAAGATGCCCCTCGGGTCCTTTTTAAATCTTTCTCCTCTCGCCCTAAACATACGCCCCCTGGTTTTGAAATCTCCCACCCTTAGGAAAAGGCCCTTACCTTATCTATGCCCTTCATGATTTTATAAACATCTGTAGGGTCACCCCTCAACCTCCTACGTTTCAATGTAAAATGTCCCAGCAAATCCTATCTATCTTTATAACTCCAACCTTTCATTTCAAGCAAGCTCCTAGGTACTTCTTACAGACGTTATGTAGGGCCTTGGTGAGACCACTAGGAATATGGATTAGAGTGGAAAAGCACAGCAGGTCAGGCAACATTCGAGGAACAGGAAAATCGATGTTTCGGGCAAAAGCCCTTCATCAGGAATATTCCTGCTCCTTGGATGCTGCCTGACCTGCTGTGCTTTTCCAGCACCACTCTAATCTAGACTCTGGTTTCCAGCATCTGCAGTCCTTGTTTTTACCACACTAGGAGTATTGTGTGTAGGTCTGATCTCCCAACCTAAGAAGGGATATTCTTGCCATAAAGCAGTCCAGTGGTGGATTGTTAGGCTGATGCTGGGGTTGGCAGGACTGTCCTGTGAGGAGAGATTGTTTTGACTGGGCTTTTATTCAGTAGAGATTAGACAGAAAGAGGGACTCTGATTGGAGTGTAAAACATTTTAATAGGTTGGACAGACCAGATGCAGAAAGGATGTTTACTCTGTGGAGTCTAGACCCAGGGGACACAGTCTCAGGATACAGGGTAGGCCTTTTCACACTGAGATAAGAAAACAATTCTTCACTTAATGAGTAGTGAGTCTGTGCAATTCTCTATCACAGAAGACTGTGGGAGCCAAGTCACTGAATATATTCAAGAAAGAGATTACATAGAACACTATAGCGCAGTTACAGGCCCTTCGGCCCTCGATGTTGTGCCGCCTGTCATACTAATCTGAAGCCTATCCCATCTACACTATTCCATTTACGTCCATATGCCTGTCCAATGATGACTTACATGCACTTAAACTTGGCGATTCTACTACCATTGCAGGCAAAGCATTCCATACCTTTACTACACTCTGAGTAAGGAAACTACCTCTGACAACTGTCTTCTACCTATCTCCCCTCACTTTAAAGTTGTGTCCCCTCGTGTTTGCCATTCCCATACTTGGAAAAAGGCTCTCTCTGTCCACCCTATCTAACCCTCTGATTATCTTGTATATCTCTATTAAGTCACCTCTTAACCTTTTTCTCTCTAACGAGAACAGCCTTAAAGCCCTCAGCCTTTCCTCGTAAGACATTCCTACCATACCAGGCAACATCCTAGTAAATCTCCTCTGCACCCTTTCCAAAGCTTCCACATCCTTCTTATAATGCGGTGACCAGAACTGTACACAATACTCCAAGTGTGGCCGTACCAGAGCTTTGTACAGCTGCAGCATCACCTCCTGGTTCCGGAACTCAATCCCTCGATTGATAATGTTTTAGATTTTAAAAGTATCAAAGGGTATCAGGAGAAAGCAGGAATATGACACTGAGAAACACAACCATATTGAATGACAGAGCAGGCTCAAAGGGCTGAATGGCCTACTTCTCCTCGTAGTTTTTGACACTTTTTAAAATTGACCTCTTTTAAAGGCCAGCTAACATACTAACCACATCGGAGGGTAGATCTGAATCCAGCTGTGATACCTGCAGCCCAGTATAATGCCTGCATAATTGAGACCAGCACCAACCCACTGATTCTAGCCCACCTCACCATACTGTGGACAATAAATTCATTTTGATTTGCAAATTAAAATAAATGAGAGCAAGTTGATACCTGTATGTTCAATGAATGTTTGATAACATCAGTGATGTTGATGGCTATCTCCGTATCATTTTCAAAATATGAAAAATAGACAGGTTCTTCATCATTCCTTTTGATTAAATCAAAGCCTAGGGTGAACAGAATACAGCTAACATTCCAATCATCTGCACAATAGGCCCTGCTTACACAGACTCACTTCACCCATTGTTAGTAGATTTATGAAGACTGGTGAAAAGTTGTTCTTTGTTAGAAGAATGAAGGAGGAGCTTTCTGGCTCTGAATTCTAAAAGGATTTAAGTGTTCCATTGCGATGAGTGAGTGAGGGAGGTATGTATGATTACTGTAAATGCACAGAGCAACCTTAATTATTAACTAACTCAATGGAATTGCTTGGCAGACAACAGTGACAGCTATTCAGCATGTTCTATTTATTCCACTTGAACTTGTTTCTTTTTGTGTTAGGTTTTGTACAAAATAAACACAAATGTTGTTATCCACTTCCCATCAATACGGGCTTGAAGAGATTTAAATGAGTAACTTTGATGCCTATTGGCAACATGTCTTGTTGTTGTCTTTGTTTTATAGAGGTCATTTAACCCACTTCACTAAGCTCTGAGCAGGGAGGCGTAGGAAAGCAGTAGATCATTTCCACAGGGTATGGATGCATTTAAGGGAGAGTAAGATAAACACGCAAGACAAGAGTCTCAGTGCGGCTGGATGAAGAGGGGTGGGAGGAAGTTAGTCTGGCCTGTTGAGCTGAATGGCATCTTGCTGTACTGTAAAATGTTTCTAAGTATCTCTGTCTTGCACCACTGCTTAAATTCTTAAGAATGTTCGAACATTTCATTGCAATGGATATATCTGGAGGACAGTAATAATGGGAGAAGTTTTCAACATGTCTGTTTTAGCTGGCACATGTCGATGAAACCTCTTTAATTGGAGCTAAGATAGACGCAATCAACTTTCACATCCTCATTCCAATATTTGATATGTAGAGCACTGTATATGTTGACTGCTGTACTAATAGGAGAAAGTGAGGACTGCAGATGCTGGAGATCAGAGCTGAAAAATGTGTTGCTGGAAAAGCGCAGCAGGTCAGGCAGCATCCAAGGAGCAGGAGAATCGACGTTTCGGGCATCCAATATATCAGTCAGACACTCTTCATATGTTCACGTCTCCTTGGGCCTCAGAGCAAGGCCATTTCTGATCACTCATTGTCCTGTGGTAGATATTGCATGCTTTGTGAGGGAGTTTTGATAGAAGTGATTCGCTGTCTGAAAGTTCAGATGGTCCTGTAACTGTGTTGCAGAAAATCAAAAGAAATGGGAGCAAGAATGGGTCATTCAGCCCTTCAACAACACCCTGCTGTTCACCAAGTCTTCTATTTCACTTTCACATGCTGCACTATCCCCAAATTTCCTTTGCACACAAAATCGATCATCTTCTCTCTCAAATATACCCAATGACTGAGTAACCACGGCTGGCTATGAAAGAGAATTCTGAAGATTCACAACCACTTAAATGAAGAAATTTTTCTTAACTCAATTACATAAATAATTTAATTATTTAGAACAGGGAGGCAGAGAGAAAGCCAGTAATTATAGACCAGTCAGCCTGACATTGGTAGTGGGGAAAATGATAGAATCCATTATAAAATATTTAATAACAGAACACTTGGAAACAGTGACAGGATTGGACAGAGTCAGCACGAAAGGACAATTATGTTTAACAAATCAATTACAATCCTTTGAGGATATAACGGTTAAAGTTGGTAAGGGAGAGCCAATCGGTGTGGTTCATGTGGACTTTCTGAAGCTTTTGATAAGATCCCATCTAAGGGAATAACGTATAAAATTAAAGCATGTGGAATTGAGGCTAGTGTACTGACATAGACAGACAGCAAACAGAACAGGAATAAATGGATCTTCTTCTGAGTGGTAGGCAGTGACTAGTGGCACACCACAGGGATGCTTGGACCCAGCTCTTTGCAATATGTATTAATGATTCAGGTGAGGGAACTAAATGTGATGTTTCCAAATTTGCAGCTGACACAAAGCTGGGTGGGCGGGTGAACTATGAGGAGGATGCAGAGATATTTCAGTGTGATTTAGACAAGCTGAGGGAGTGAGAAAATGCATAGCAAACGAAGTACAATGTGGATAAATGCAAGGTGACTCATTTTGGTTGCAAAAACAGGAAGGCAATTAATTATCTGAATGACAATGATTGAGAAAGGGAGATGTGCAACAAGACCTTGGTGTCTCCATACACCAGTCGCTGAAAGTGAGCATACAGGTGCAGCAGGCATTAAGAAAGTAAATGGCATGTTGGCTTTCATAGTGAGAGGGTTCAAATACAGGAGCTGGAGTATCTTGAGGCAATTGTATAGGGCCTTGGTGAGACCACATCTGGAGTACTTGGTCTCCTTATCTGAGGAAGGATATTCTGGATATGGGGATAATGAAACCAAGGTTTACCACATTGATGATAGGACTGATGTAAGAAGAGAGAGTATATTAATTTGAACTACATTCACTGGAGTTCAGAAGAATAAGGAGGGATCTCTTAGAAACCTATACAGTAGCAAACAGGCAATGGCCAAGTGGTATTATCGCCAGACTATCAAACCAGAGATGCAGTGTTCTGGGGATGTGAGTTTGAATCCTGCCATGGCAGCTGGTGGAATTTGAATTCAATAACAATCTGGTAATTAAAGTCTAATACTGACTGCAAATCAGTTGCTAATTGTTAGGAAAAACCCATCTAGCTCACTAACACCCTTCAGGGAAGGAAATCTACCATCCTTACCTGGTCTGGCTCCATGTGACACCAGACCCACATGTGGTTGACTCTTAACTATTGCAAATGGCTGGAACACAAGTAAAATAGTGCTGAAGACAAGCTTTTGACCAAGCTGAATGTCAGTCACCTTTAACTGGTGCATCCTCCATAGCAATGCCTCTGCCAGTGTCATCCCATTTCCCACCTCTGTTAAAGCAAAATGCTCAGAGACACAGTATAGTTTTACCTCCTTCATCTTTATTCAGGGCCCTGGATGGAGACTGATCAATTGCCCACGTGTACAGGGACATGAGTTCACGGTCTTCTCTGGAAGAGCAGTTTCTTAATGAACTATATAGTAATTTTACAGGGAGAAGCATCCAGACAAGGCAACATACATATTAATTGGGTGACTATTACAATCAACGAGTATCAATAGCAGAGATCAAGCTCTTTACTGTTATACAATGAATGTTCTTAACCTTGTCAACTGGATTCATACAATGGATACTTTTCCCCTTGTTAGCTGACCTTGCATACTGAACGCTTCAAATATTGTTAAATAGCTCTACATAATGACTGCTTTTCCACCTTGTTAACCCATTACCCTTGCCTTCAGCACCCCATTGTTAACTGTAAGTTCTTATCTGATCTGAGTCATGCTTAGCTGAACCTCTTGTTTCACAAAACTCAGAACTTAACTCTTTCCCTGTCCGATACACATTCTCACCAGAGTTCACTTACCAACTACTGTCTTCTCATACAGTATAAATGTTGTTTTCTATTCACTTTGGTATTCTTGCGAAATGTCCTGATGAGTGCAAGATAAAAAAGTTTTGACAACATGTGCCTTTATCAGCAATACTCCAATTCTGTTTGTTCCAATGACTACAAGTTACTGCAGAATAGAGATAAGCATTCATTCCAAACATTATTTTGCATCAAGATTCATAAACTATGGCAGGCAAAATAACATAGAAAGGAAGATATTAGATACAGTCATCAGAATCTGCTTTAGCCTTACGTTGTTCATCTAGGCTTTTCCAACATGGCTTTCTCTGTGACTCTTATATGACTCCTGGTCTCTTCACTTAGCGATGTTCACAGGTTGGTGTGTGCAAGGTTTCATGGTTTTTCATTGTGAAACCATTTCTTCACCATATATGGCAGATTGTGTCTGTCACCTTTTCATATCCTTCCTTTTGGTTGGGTTGGCAGGCTGGTGAATGAACTCCAAGAGCACTCCCTGCAAAAATGCCAGATGTTTGCTTGGCCTTTCCAGTTTAGATTTTTAACCAGCGAGTTTGGTGAACGAAACAGTTTGCCTGTCCAAGGGATCCTTTCTTGATTGTTAAATTTGTGAATATCACGGTTGTACCTGAGAGCAAGTTGATCAGTTCCCAGTAGAAGTCACACTACCGACTGATTCTTGCTGCAGGTAATGATGTTGTGTGTCAGGAAGTAAAATTTGCTCCATTTGTCGCCGATAAGAACAGCACATAGGGATTCACCAGCTCTTGTCTACAAATTGTCCAAGTAAGAAAAAAAATACTGCACTTCTGCAAAAGTTAAAGATTATGTTAAGGTATCCTTGTGTCATCATAACAGTGTGAGGATAATGTTAATAAACGCATTTGGAAGCTGCTGAGCAAAGTGGAATTCTTTCCCTGGGAAATGGTCTGTGAGCTGGTGCAAATTGCACTTTGAAATAAAATGCCTTATTGACCCCAGCCCTCAAGTGTGCTGCATTTCTCCCTGACATGTGTTTAATGGTACCAGTTCTCATCTCCTGAGGCAATTATTTTGATATTTGATGTACATGTGGCACCAACATACGTGTGAAAAACGGCTAAAGTAGTTAACTTATAGCAGCTTCCAAAGATTGATCCCGTTGAAGAATTGCAGAAT
The DNA here is from genome assembly GCF_004010195.1 of Chiloscyllium plagiosum. Classification (NCBI taxonomy): domain Eukaryota; kingdom Metazoa; phylum Chordata; class Chondrichthyes; order Orectolobiformes; family Hemiscylliidae; genus Chiloscyllium; species Chiloscyllium plagiosum. The sequence continues at coordinate 22,700,328 of NC_057710.1, read as the reverse complement.
TCATCCATGGTGTGCAGAAGTGAGGTAGGATTCCTTTTGTATACCAGCAGGAAATTGTCTAGAAGTTTTGTTTTGATGTTCAATGTTATAGTCTCTGCCAGCTGCATTGTCAAAAATGTAGAGACATATGTCAAGGATTGAGAAGATCAGGCAGAACATTCAACCTATAGGTGGGTGAGCCTACTTCACATGTTGGTGCTTTTTGAGTGATGGTAGCATCTCGCCGAAGTGATTTAATTTGATGACTAACTACAGCTTGGGGCAGTGCTGTCTGCTCCTGATACTTTCCAGCAAAGCTATAATTAGACCATTAAGTTTATTGTGTTCATTCAATTTGCATCTGGCATTGTTTGTACTGAGCATTCCAGCTGTGTTCAGATTCCCCAGGGAAAAAAGCCTTTCTGTGTTGTATGCCCACACAAATGCATTCCCGGTATTTCACTTTTAAAACTTCTTACCATTTTAAGTTGAGTAATTAAAAGAAGCGAGCATTTTGATTTCTCTGTTCATTGTGTGGGTGTCATTGGCAGAATCAGTGTTTATTGCTGATGCCTAATTGCCCCTGAGTGGGGTAACTGAGCTGTACCCCTGTAATATTGTGGTGTTGATTATTCATAATGAGGTAAGGAAGGGAGTTCATTTTAAATATTTTGAATATTTTAAATTTTGAAATATTTAGGGAGGTGGGCGCCTCCTGTTAGGCCATCGCTTATTGCCCATCTCTCATTTCCCAAAGTGCAGTTGAGTGCGTCACCCACATTGCAGTGGGTCTGGAGTCACATGTAGGCCAGACCAGGTGGGGATTACAGCTTCCCTTCCCCCTAAAGGATCTTAGTGAACCAGACTGTTTTTTTTAAAGATGATTAACGCTGGTTACATGGTCACCATTAGACTAGAGTTTCATTCCAGATTTTAACTGAATTCTCATTTCACTCCCTGCCGTAGTGGGATTTGAACCTGCCCGCGGAGAATTACAGACTCTCAGCTGCTTACAGTACAGAAGAAGGCCATTCAGCCCATCATGTCCAAATCAGTCCACAAAGTTCTGAATCACACTAATCCCGTTTTCCACCTCTTTACCTGCAGCCCTGGAGATTATGACAATGCAAGTGAACACTTAAATACTGCTTAAATGTTATTGAGAATTTCTGACTCAAGCAGTCTTTCAGTGAGTGCTAGGCTTCCACCCCCTCTGGGTGATTTGACTTGATTTGATTTGTTATTGTCACGTGTACTGAGGTACAGTGAAAAGTTGTTGTGCTATTTAGGCAGATCATACCATAAATCTGGGTAATGCAACAGATCCAGAATATAGTGTTACAGCTATGGAGAAGGTGCAGGGAGAGATTGTGGGAGAAGCCGATCTTGAATCTATTGGTACATGTTTTCAAATTTTTTAATCTTCTGCCCAATGGAAGAGGGTGGGAGAGTACAGGGGTGGGAAGAGTCCTTCATTATTTTGGTTGCTTTCCCGAGACAGTGGGAAGTACGGACGGACCCAATGGATGGAAGGCTGGTTTTTGTGATGATCTGGGATGCATTCACAACTCTGATTTTTTGCGGTCTTGGGCAGAGCAATTGCCGTACCAAGTGATGCATCTAGATAGAATGCTTTCTATGGTGCTTCTATTAAAACTGGTTAGAGTCCTTGTGAACATGCCAATTTCCTTAGCCTTCTGAGGAAGTAGAGACCTTGTTGTGCATTTTACGCTGTCGCATTGATGTGGGTGGACCAGGATGGATCGTTGGTGATCGTTACTCCAAGGAAGTTGACTCTTATGACCATCTCCACCTCAGCTCCAATGATTCAGATTGAGGCAAGTCCTCCACTCAGCTTCCTGAAGTCAATGACCAGATCCTTCATTTTGCTGACATTAATGGTGACTTTATACCGTGCTCTCTCTCTTAATGACTCTGTCTCGTCATTGTTTGAGATTTGACCTACTATGGTGGTGTTGTCAGCAAACATGAAAGTATTTGTCCTGAACTTTCTTTGAAGCCTTCTGCCACTTGCCTTAAATCTATGGTACTTGGTTTTTGACCACTCCAGGAGTAGGCCATTCAGCCCCTGGAACTTGTTCCAACATTTAATGAGTTCATGGTTGATCTGTGGCGTAATTACATATATATGCCTTTGACCTATATCCCTTAATACATTTACTTATCAAAACTGTAGCAATCTCAGAATCAAAATTAACAAATTTAAAATTCCAAACCTCTACCATCCTCTGTTATGCAGAAGTACTTCCTGACATCTCTCCTGAATTGTCTGTCCTTAACCTTTAGACCATAATCCCGCCCCACAACACCCTCCCAAGTTTGAGACTTTCCATCAGTAGAAATAGTTTATCTTTATCTACCCTTCCTTTGCTGGTACTATCTTGAAGACTGATCAAATTATTCTAAATTCTATAAAAATGTGCCTTATTTGTATAATCTGACCTCGTAACTTGACCTCTGAAACTCAAACAGGGGAAAAGAAGCCCTTACTGATGAAGGGCTCTGAAATGTCGATTTTCTCGCTGCTCGGATGCTGCCTAACCTGCTGTGCTTTTCCAGCAAATACACTCAACTCTGAAGATCAGATATCATTCTTGTAACCCTACTTTATATTCCCTTCAAGGCAATTATATCCTTTCTAACATGGTACTCAGATCTGCTGACAGTGCTCCAAGTGGCATCTAACTAAGCTTTGTATAACTTCAGCATTACTTCTCCATCCTCATACTCAAGTCCTCTAAATCTACTATTGTATTGAGTTATTTCCTATTCACACTATCTCTGCCTCGGATAACCTTATGCATATCTCTTGAGTCCCTCTCGACCTACACTGCGCCATGAAAGACAATCCTAGTCTTTCCAATTATTACTTATATCTCTGATCCTCCAGCCCAGGCAGCATCCTGGTAAATCTCCTCTGTACCTCGTCACACTCCTAGATAGCTCCTCCAAAAATTCAATCAAACTTGTCAAATATGACCTTCCCTCAACAAATCCATGTGGACTATCCCTGATAAATCTGTGTCCTTCCAAGTGCAGATATATTCTGTCTCTCAGAATTCTTTCTAACAGTTTTCCCACCACTGAGGTTAGACTGACTGACTTGTAATTACCAGTTCTATTCCTTTCACAATTTTTGTTTTAGTATTAGGACAGCATTAACAGTCTTCCAGTCCTCTGGGACCTGAGGCCAGAGGGGATTGGAAAATTACTGCCATGTCCTCTCTGTCTCCGTCAACAGCTTCATATACAGAGGAACCTTGATTATCTGGCATTTGACTATCTGAATTTAGGGTTATCCAAACAAGATCGCAAGGCGCCAATGCTTGGCTAAACTGTGTTATTCAGCATTCCATTATCTGAACATTCGATTATCCAAACAAAATACTCCCTGCCCTTGTTGTTCGGATAATCGAGGTTCCTCTGTACATCTCATGTGGGCCTGCAGATTTATCTACTTTCAGGGCTGGTAAACCCATCAGTACCTTTTCTGTCTCTGTGAAAATATCTTCCAATATTTCACACAGTCCTCCAGCCTGATGTCTGTACCTGCATTATCCTTTTCCATCTAAAGTTTTTATTGAGAATTGTGCTTCCATCTGCTGGATCCACACAAAACGAATGATTGATTTATTGTATCTGGGGAGATACAGTGTAAGGTGTTCTGGCATCACAATCTGGTACCATTTTAAGGTATAAAAGTACTTAGGTAGAGTTCACCTTCATCGGCTGGGGCCCCAGTGTGGCTCCAGGACTTACACAAGGTCTCTGCAAGGTTGTTGCTCTAGGCCTACCACAGCCAGGAGTACCCGCCCTGCCATCACCGCAGCTGTAGCCTCACTCCCAATTCCTGGAGTGCACGCATTAGGCCTGCGAAGCTAGGACTGCCCACTCTGGTCACCGCAGACACAGCTCCAGCCTCCCCGTGACATCAGGAAGATGAAGAATAAAAACAAAAGAAACAATGAAAAGGATAGAGAAAAGAAAGAAAGGAATAGATGGTCCTACAGTGCTGGTGCAGCCATCTTCAATTTTTCTCTATGGTTTCGAATGCGTTCTATTCTTCCACAGTTATTCTCCTGCTCAGTATATATTTAAAAACCCCTTTGAGTTTTCCTTTATTCTATTCACTTCTTAGCACTCTCTTAACTTTCCAATTTGTTTTTTGAACTTTCTTTTGTATTCCTGTAGACAGTCTGCTCTATTGAGATCTTGGTATCTGTTAGAAGTTTCTATTTTTTTTTCTGAATGTTAACCTTTATCGTTCTTGGCACCCATGTTCTCTAGTCTTGGTCCAATCCTCTGTCTTTATGGGATTATTTTTGAAATGTATTTTCTCCCTGAATGCCTCCCACTGGTCTGACAGATTTAATTCCAAGTAACTGTTCCTTGTTCGCTAGGGACAAATGTTATCTTGTGTCAGAAAATTACCCTTTCCCCAGTTTAGAACTTTAATTCCTGGCACATCCTTATCCTTTTCTATAATTGTTCTAAATCCAACTGAGTTATGGCCTGTTCACTGTCTCCAAAATGTTCCCTTACTGATGCACCTCCTGCCTCTCAGGCTCAGTCAGTGGCGACCTCCGTCTGTAGCTCCAAGCCTAGAGCTTGACTTGCTCCAGCTGGTGGCATCTCCTCATAGAGTCATAGAGATGTACAGCATGGAAACAGACCCTTTGGTCCATGTAAAAACATGGACTGCAGATGCTGGAAACCAGATTCTACATTAGAGTGGTGCTGGAAAAGCACAGCTGTTCAGGCAGAACCCATCCATGCCGACCAGATATCCCAACCCAATCTAGTCCCACCTGCCAACACCCGGCCCATATCCCTCCAAACCCTTCCTATTCATATACCCATCCAAATGCCTCTTAAATGTTGCAATTGTCCCAGCTCCACTGCTTCGTCTGGCACCTCATTCCATACATGTACCACCCTCTGTGAGAAAAAGTTGCCCCTTAGGTCTCTTTTATATCTTTCCCCTCTCACCCTAAACCTAAGCCCTCTTGTTCTGGATTCCCCGACCCCAGGGAAAAGACTTTGCCTATTTACCTTATCCATGCCCCTCATAATTTTGTAAACTTCTATAAGGTCACCCCTCAGTCTCCAACGATCCAGGGAAAACAGCCCCAGCCTGTTCAGCCTCTCCCTGTAGCTCAGATCCTTCAACCCTGGTAACATCCTTGTAAATCTTTTCTGAACCCTTTTAAGCTTCACAACAATGATCTCACATTGCAAAACAAAGAATAAATATGACCAGAGGATCAGGATCTTGTTGACGGCACTAGAGAACGCTGACCTTACAATAAGCGGGAAAGGAACCATTGTCCAAGAACAAGGCATTGGCTGTAGATCCAAGGAAGGATAGAGTCACCAGTGAGTTTCTGGCATCAACATGCATAAGGCCTGCACAATGCTTCTTATGCATGGTAATCAAGTGGTAAACTTTATTGCCAAGTTAGCCTGCCCCACTCAACCCATAGAAGAGAACTTGAGGAAAAGGCCAACGATTCATGTCAGGAACAGACAGCAGTTTTTCAAATTTTTAAAGGGTGGCTACTTTTCACTCATATTTTAATGCTTGATAATCCAGGCCAACTCAGTTAGTAGCTTCAGATACATCACCCACAGAACTAGACGAAGTGTTTATTCAAATTCAAACTGACGGAACATGAAACCTAGTTAAAATAAATTCCAGAGCTTTGCTGGGCACTGCACACAGGCACACAGCCATAGAGAAGGAAGTGTTAGCAGTAACATGAAGATGTGAAAGGTTTGCAGTCTATTTTACGGGACTTAAGTTCCACAAAGTACCTTCCCTTAGGTTCATTCGAGCCACTTGTATGTTTCTTCTCAGTGTACCGTGTAAATGAATAGGAAGTGCTAATTTAACAAGACATGTTCCCAAACTTATAATCTGTTATTTATATATACACTGATCTACACTGGCTGTTCGACTTGGGCATAAATTTACTTTTTCTTGTGAGCAACTGTACTAGACCTGGACCTTGTGCTAAATCAACAATAAATTGTCATCAGTTTAGTTTCTGACAAGTTCAGTAAACTTTTTAACTGAATGCAAGTTTAAAAAGACACATTGAAATCAGAGTAAAATTGTACTTATATGCCAGTGTATTTATTTTTCAAATCAAAGACTTATTCAAATTTTGAATCTTACATAGAATACAACTCCACACATTAGTCATTAGCTACTTAAGGTCAAAGAATTATTCATTCATTCATCGGCCAACCTGAGTACAAAATATTAAATGCCCTGGCATTGAATTGGTCTTTCAGACAATTTCATCCAACCCCATGAAAGAAGTTTGGTTTTGTGCTGTTTCATTACTTAACAGATTAACATTTTCAGTGTTCACATCCCTTCACTAGATGCTTAGCTGTTTAAGAAATTTGAGGCTAACATAATTATAGGTATTCTGTGATTGACCAACTTGTTGTTGTTATGGTCCTTCTGGTTTATATCATAAATGACTGATATTCAGATTGATTACCTTTAGAATTTACTGAGGCAATTAAAATTGACTCCTTGAACAAAAGAGAAAATATGTATTCTGTTGCCTGATTATTTGCAATAGTTGATGGTTGTACAGTGTGTGAAATGGAGTGAACAGAATGTACACTAGTTTTTCATAGCTGGCATTTGATATAGATTTCTGAGTATTAGCAACATCGGTAATGGCATCTCAGGAGATTAATCTCATTAACCATCTAAGGCCATGCAGAGACTTACAAAAAATACTCAAGCCTCCTAAGGAATAAAACTGTTTGTATGATATTGATCAAAACTGATGGCCCCAATCGTGCTGCTTTATAAATTTAGCACAGTGTGTACTCAAGTCCATTGTTGGCTGCAATTTATTAAAAGGCCGTTGTCTTAAAAATGGACTTTTCCCAATGATTTACTTTAATAGTTATAGGATTATTGGAATTAAAATCTGATCTAACTTCCAGGTAAATATTTAACAAATCCCCATCCCAACCCCTTGACACCATACCGACATTCAAACCCATTCCATTGGAGCTGACCTAACTCCCATCCCCACCCTTCCTCCCTCTTGACCTGACTCCCCATGACCTGATCAGAAGATCTGGCCTAATATTTGTGCTCCTAAACCCACTGTGATACTGTCACCTGCACTAGGAGAAGGGACAGCTGTTGTGTTACTCGCCTGCGTTGTCACTTGTCCTGCTGAATGATTCACGGTGGCCCACCAACTTTGAGAATGGATATACATTGACAGCTAATGTGCAGAAACAGCTCATCAGAGTTCACTGGCAGCTTTAGCCCACTGACATCATCATTCATTCAGCCCCTGGAACCTGAGCTTAATTGTCATTTGGAAAGCAGTTAACAAGACCTATCCATGGTCACATAAGGAAACATAGAAAATAGGTGCAGATGTAGGCCAAGCAGATCTTTGAACCTGCTATTTGACCTTATTCTCCTGTCATGTGTAGCTGAGTTGTGAATATTTGTGGGATGTGGGCGTCGCTGGCAGGCAGCATTTATTGCCCATCCTAGGTGCCCTTGAGCAGGTGGAGAAGATACCACATGACCAGAGGCAGGGGTGACTAGGGATCAGCTAAGTCATGGGATTTATTTAATTTAGATTTTACATTTATTCCCTTGCTTCCATTTTCTGGGATGAGATGAGGGATGGGAATTTTTCCTGTTGCAATCAGTCCACGACTTTTACTTTGGTGAAGTTAAGATCTGATTGAGGTGAAAGGTCAGAGTGCAGGAGGTTAACACCAGCACTGACATGCCTGAGTCAGTTATAGCACAGGCCACAAGACCAGCTCCCACTTGTTCACCTCCAGGCATTTGTAAGCAAGCCAGAAACATTTGGTATTATTCAAGCCAATGGATAGCTTGATTTAATGACCGCCAATAAATGATGTCAGACCCAGCAAGATTCTCTCATTGGAAATCACCATCATTTCTTTGGTATTCACAGTGCAATTTATTTTGATGCTACTAAAGTTCAGAACAAAATATTGTGAGTATTGCTGACTTTATGTTTGCCAATGAGTTGGAAGCAAGACTGGGACTAATGACAGACTGACAGCAGATAAGGTCTGTTTCCAAGTTGAGTCTATTTAAAACAGAATTCACCACAGAATCACAGAATTGTTACGTTGTGTCTGCACTTGCTCTCCATCGAGCATTGTGGCTTAGAGTCACTCTGCTTTTTTCCAGAGTCCTGTGCACTGTTTCTGTTTAAATAACCATCTGTTGCCCTGTTGAATATCCCATTTGAATCTGCCACCAGCAGTGCATTCCAGATCCAAACTACTATCTGTGTGAAACGGATTTTCTTACATCACTCATTGTGTGAAAATATTTTTCTTGCATACACTATTTACAAACCTGATTGTAAATATTTACAAATTCACATTTACAAACCTGTGCCCTGTCATTACCCTTTTATGACTGGCAACAGTCTCCACCTGTCTATCCTATTTAGACCACCATTTTGAAAAGTTCAATCAGATCTCGCCTCAGACCTTCTTCCTTCGAGAAAAATAGTCCCAGACTCTCCATTCTGTTCTCATTGCTGAAGTTCTCAATCCTGGAGCCATCTTTGTCAATCTCTTCTGTACTCTTTCCAGTGCGTTCACATTTCTTAGAATGAGGCCTAACAAGTGTCTTCTATAAGTGCAACATCATCTCTTTGCTCTTGTATTCTATTTTCCTACTAATAAAGCCGAGGATTTTTCCTGCTATATTAACCTCAGTCTCTACCTCACTTACTCTCCTGCTCCTCGGATACTGCCTGACTGGCTGTGCTTTTCCAGCAGCACACTCTTTGACTCTCACTCTCTACCTATCTTGCCACCTTCAGTGATCTATGCATCTGTACAACCAGGTTCCTCTAAAGTGTTGGGCTAGCTATTTTCCATTGTCTGTTCATGGTTTTCATACCAAAATGAGAACCCAGCAGGCATGGTTAGTAAGTTTGCAGATGACACCAAGTTTGGTGGTGTAGTGGACAGTGAAGAAAGTTATCTGGGAATGCAGTGAGATCTTAATCAACTGGGTCAGTGGGTTGAGGAATGGCAGATGGAGTTTAACTTAGATAAATGCAAGGTGATGCATTTTGGTAAGGCAAATCAGGGCAGGACTTACACAGTCAATGGCAGGGCCCTGGGCTGTGTTATAGAACAAAGAGATCTAGGGATAGGAGTTAATGGCTCCTTGAAAATGGAGTCTCTGGTAGACAAGGCAGTGAAGAAGGCTTTCATTGGTTAGAGCATTGAGTGTAAGAGATGGGATCGAGGGTGTGGTACTGGAAAAGCACAGCAGGTCAGGCAGCACTGAGGAGCAGGAGAATCAACATTTTGGGCATAAGCCCTTCATCAGGAATCTGATGGATGTTGGGATATTTTATTGCAGCCGTGCAAGACATTGGTGTGGCCACATTTGGAGTACAGCGTGCAATTCTGGTCTGGTCACCCTACTATAGATCGGATATTACTAAACTAGAAAGAATGGAGAAAAGATTTACTAGGATGCTACATGGACTGGAAGGTTTGAGTTATAAGGAGAGGTTGGATAGGAGGAGATGTTTTTCCCTGGAAGGTAGGGGACTGAGGGATAACCTTGTCGAGGTATAAAATAGTATGAAAGGCATAGTTAAGGTAGATAGCCAACAGCTTTTCCCCGTGGTAGGGGAGTCTAAAACTAGAGGACACAGGTTTAAGGTGAGAATGGAGAGATCCAAAAGAGTACAGAGGGCAATTTTTTCAGACCAAGTGGTGAGTGTCTGGAACAGGCTGCTAGAGGTAGTAGTGGAAGTGAGTGCAGTCTTATTATTTAAGAAACATTTAGACAGGTACATGGATGAGATAGGTATAGAGAGATATGGACCAAACACAAGCAAACATGACGAGATTAAACTGTGAAAACCGGGTGGCAAGTTGGGCTGAAGGGCCTGTTTCCTTGCTGCAGAGCTCTATGACGCTATATATCACATCACACTTCACTGAATTGAACTTCAGCTGCCATTTATCTGCCCACTTTACCAACTTGTGTCCCACTCGTTTTGAAGTTCTATACTGTCTTCCTCACAGTTTCCAGTGTATCTAATTTTCATATCATATACAAACTTTTGAAATTATTCACTGCACACCAAGATCCAGGTCAATATATATCAGGAAAAGCTAGGGTCCATATACACCACTACCAATCCTCATTCAATCGAAAAATATCCATCAACATTACTTTCTGTTTCCTATTACTCAGCCAATTTTGTATCTGTGTTGCTACTGTTCCTTTTATACCATGACTTAGAACATTCCTGATGAAGGGCTTATGCCCAAAACATCCACTCTCCTGCTCCTCGGATGCCACCTGACCTGCTGTGCTTTTCCAGTGCCACACTTTTTGACTCGAGAACTTTCCTCACAAGTTTGTTGCATGACACTGTATAGAATGAGTATGAGAGAGATGAGTCCACAACCTCCATGTCACATTTCAGCAGAGCCTATTGCTTATTGTCATGTTTAGGAATGCAACTATTTTCTAAAACCATTCTCGAAATGATGGTAATAAACCCATCTCTATAGTCAGTCAGCTAATGTTACTTCAGGTAGTGAACAAAATAGGGTGCAGCATGATGGATAACATTCTAACGGATACACTTTCTCCCCAACAATTCATATTCCATCAAAATCGAAAGAATGGATTTGGGTCATTCACTCAGGAACCATGGCATATGTTCGCTAACCTCCAAACTATTTATATGTTAATCAGATCAACGTGACGGGGTTGTGAATGGTGAGAATTTTTTTGTGTATTTGGGCCAAGGCTTTCTTATTCCTGCTGGTTAATGTTCAACTGCAGGAATGCACAAAAGGTTAAAGATTGTCAAAGGACTAGGCATCGAGAGGGAACTATTCTAAATCACTTTGATTATCTGAAAGGTCACTTTTGTATTTGCATAAATTTCTGACATGAGAAATGAAAGTGATTAATGGGTTCGAGTGCAGGTAGGATATGCTAAATCCTGTTTTGTAAGCCTTTGCTGTTATGTTCTTGTTAGTGCGTCGATCTTCTTTGCTGAGTATCCCTTATCGAGGACAAGGAATGTGTGTATCAGCTAAAAACTGACCCAATTGAATACAAGTATACAACATCGTGTCTACAGTCTCAGATATTTGAGGCTGCAGTCTGTTCTAAGATTTCCAGTAACAGGTAAATCATGATTTATAGTGTTACATGAAGCCTACAAATTGGATTACTATTGACACAAATAAATCTGTTTTTTCTTGTATAACTGCTTTTAGGATAGAACATTTTGTTATTGTTTGTGTCTTGGATTTAGCATTTAACTTTGAAGGGCCTTAGTTTCTGCAAAATGTTTTCTGACGAGTTTTTCTGTCAGGCTGGGATACTTTATCTTCGCCAATGGCTTGTTTGCGAAATGTTAAGGATGTTTTTCTGTGGCTGTGTTGGGTGTGCTTTCGATGTGGATAGACCAGGATAGATCGTTGGTGAAATTTACTTGTAGGAACTTGAAGCTCTTGACCACTATGACTATTTATCAGAACTGAAGAGGTAGAAAAATGTTTTTGTTATAAATAGAAGTAAAAGGCAGGGAGGAGCATGAGGAATAAAAGGCGAGATCAGCAGACGGTTAGAAGGCGAGGGGATTAGAGATCACAGGTATCACAGAACAAAAAGCAAAGAGGATGGTCATGGTTATGGAGAAGAGTGCGAGGTGCTGAATGGGAGCTCAAAATGAGGGGTGGGGGGATATTGTGGCAGACTGTTTCACCCCTCCCCCCTGCCAGGACACCTGATGGAACCTGGCTGCATTTTGCTCGAGGGTACTGGGTTAGGAATGCTTACATATGGCAAGTGAGCTGCCGACTTTGGAGCCTGCCCACCCTCTGCGTGGGAATGAGCTCTGAGAGGGAGTGGGCTGGTCACCTGACACAATGTCCCTCCCCCCCCCTTGGCCAAATTCACCCACTGGGGGCACGTAATGTCTCAGCCTTGGTCTTACTAGCATAATTGACTCTATAAATATGGCTTAACCATGCCATAAGCTAAGGTAAAAACAATGACTGCAGATGCTGGAAACCAGATTCTGGAACAGTGGTGCTGGAAGAGCACAGCAATTCAGGCAGCATCCGAGGACAGGCATGCCATAAGCTAAGTCAAGAAAAACAGGTACTCAGAGTTTGGGGGTGTTGGGGAATGTCAAAATAGAGGACAGCATTCCTCCTCTGACATTGTTGAACTTGATGTTGAGTCTGGAAGGCTGTAAAGTGTCAGATTTGTAATTGAGGTACAATCCCTGCAGCTTGTACTGGCCTTCACTGGAACACTGCAGCAGAGAGCATGATGGGACAGTAAGCAACTGGAAAGTCAGACATACTGGCAGACAGAGCAGAGACGGTCTGCAAGGTGGTCACTCAGTCTGGGTTTGCTCTTCCCAGTGCAGAAGAGGCGGTGATGTAAGCAGTGAATACAGTAGACTAAATAAAAAACCGAAAGAACTGCGGATGCTGTAAATCAGAAACAAAAACAGAAGTTGCTGGAAAAGCTCAGCAGGTCTGGCAGAATCTGTGAAGAGAAATCAGAGTTAATGTTTCGGATCGAGTGACCCTTCCTCAGAACTTCCAGTTCATTAAGCTCAAAACAGATGCTGCCAGACTTGCTGAGCTTTTCCAGCAACCTCTTGTTTTTATTTCTGGAATACACTAGACAAGGTTGACAAAAATAACAGCCGTATACTGCCTCAGCTAGAAGGCATGATTCGGAGATGACAGTGTTGGACTGGGGTGTACAAAGTTAGAAATCACACAACACCAGGTTATAGTCCAACAGGTTTAATTAGAAGTACACTAGCTTTCGGAGCGACACTCCTTCATCAGGTGGTTGTGGCGGACACAATTGTAAGACATAGAATTTATAGCAAAAGTTTACAGTGTGATGTAACTGAAATTATACATTGAAAAATACCTTGATTGTTTGTTGAGTCTTTCATCTGTTCAACCACCTGATGAAGGAGCGGCGCTCCGAAAGCTAGTGCTTCCAATGAAACCTGTTGGACTATAACCTGGTATAGTGTGATTTTTTTAAACTTTTCAGCTGGAAGGAGTGCTGTGCCATTGGGTGGAAAAGCATAAGACACAGGAGCTGAAGTAGGCCATCATCGAGCCTGTTCCACCAATCAAATCCAATCATGGCTGATGGGATAATCCTCAACTTCACATTCCTTCCTTTTCCCAACAATCTTTGATTCCCTTAGTGACAATGAGAAGGGAGTGAGGGTTAAAGGTTTATTGCATGGGAAGGAGAGGCTCTGTGACCTCTGTCAATGGTAAGGTGGCAGCAAAGTAGAAAGTAAATGCTTTACTGGCTGTGCCTGGTTGTGCCTCATCAGCTCAGAGTGTGAGACAGCAATGGGTTCTTCAGTAAATAAGAAACTGGTATTTTTAGCATCTCCCACGTGTTAAGTCACTCATTTTCTCACCTTTCTTATTGTTGGTTTGGCTTGAGAAAGCACTAAATGAGGTTGTTTGACATGTTTAACCTTGTTTGTTTACATAGTGACTACTTCCATTGACACAACACTAAAAGTTAATGAACAGCCTGTCACGGGAGCACTAAATGTGTTGAGAATTACCAACCATCAGTGGGAATTCTCACAAGAAATTTGTGAGGTTTTTTAAAAAAATGTTTACGTTTAAGACTCTTTTTTTACCTCATCCGTTCCCTGAATCAAAAGTGAAACAATAGTCCGTGAAAGATTACAGATTTTAAAGGGACATTGGCTAAAAGAATCAAAAAACTTTGAGACTTTGAAACACGTTGAGAACTTTAAACACAATTTAGGATGCTGTTGTGTGACTCCATCAAAGATGTTAGTCGGTAGCTGTCCTCCTACTCCAAACAGTTTACATTTCTGCCAAACAATTTTATTTCGTTTAATGTAATACCCCTTTAAAATCTGTGAAAACACACCTTAAATAAGTAAACCATTGCTTATCTCAATTCCAAATCAGTACCTTGAGTTTCATATTTACTTTAATAGATAGGGTGAACAGTGCAGTTATTATTTAATCAGATTATGTTAGTGCTCAGAGACTAAAGCACAATGAGGACACATTCTCAGGGTTGTGACTATAATCACTCGTCCTTTCAGAGTTATTTATATTGTATTGAAGGTCACAGTGAACCCTGGTCAGACCCGTCTTTTACTGCACTATTTTTATCCCAGTGCCTCCTTCCTTCTCCCATTCCTGCCCACCCTGAGAGTTACATAACAATGTGAATGAGTGTCTTGCAATAGACTTTTGCAGCTGATCACTAGAACACTATTTCACTCTAATGGAGGTGTCAGTGTATAAACACAACCCTGTCTTCACAATGAAGCTATTATGTTTAGAATTATTTGGGCTATCAGATTCAATGTTAACAATTTTGCTTGTTAGTGGCGTGTGATGAAATTTAATAAATTTGAGGAAGTGATGGCCTTATGGTATTATCACTGGACTGTTAATGCAGAGACCCAGGTAATGTTCTGGGGGCCTGGAGCGGCCCAGTGTCTCAGTGGTTAGCACTGCTGCGTCACAGCACCAGGGATACATGTTCGGTTCCACCCTCTGGTGACTGCCTGTGTGGAGTTTGCACATTGCCCCTGTGTCTGCATGGTTTTCCTCCCACAGTCCGAAGATGTGCAGGCGAGGTGGATTAGCCAGGGGGAATACAGGTTTAGAGGGATGGGGTGGGGGATGGATCTGGGTAGGATGCTCTTCGGAGGGTTGGTGTGGACTTGATGGCCAAATGGCCACACTGTGGAAATTCTATGAAATCCCTCCTTGGCAGATGGCGGATTTTGAACTCAATAAAAATGACCATTAATCAGTTGCCAATTGTTGGAAAAACTATAGGGTTCACTAATATCCTTTAGGGAATGAAACTGCCATCCTTACCTGGTCTGGCCTACATGTGATTCCAGACCCACAGCAATGTGGTTGACTCTTAACTGCCCTCTGGGATAATTAGGGATGGGTAATAAATGCTGGATTCTGGATTGGCGGTGCTGGAAGAGCACAGCAGTTCAGGCAGCATCCAAGGAGCTTCGAAATCGACGTTTCGGGCAAAATCCCTTCATCAGGAATAAAGGCAGTGAGCCTGAAGCGTGGAGAGATAAGCTAGAGGAGGGTGGGGAGAAAGTAGCGTAGAGTACAATGGGTGAGTGGGGGAGGGGATGAAGGTGATAGGTCAGGGAGGCGGTGAAGGAGGCCCAGGATCTCCATGTCCTCGGCAGAGTGGGAGTGGGAGGGGGAGTTGAAATGTTGGGCCATGGGGTGGTGTGGTTGATTGGTGCGGGTGTCCCGGAGATGTTCCCTAAAGCGCTCTGCTAGGAGGCGCCCAGTCTCCCCAATGTAGAGGAGACCGCATCGGGAGCAATGGATACAATAAATGATATTAGTGGATGTGCAAGTAAAACTTAAACTGGCCTAGCCAGTGACACCCCGTGAATGAATAGATAAAATTATCACCTTCTAAGTTAGGCTGCTACAGACTGGGCTGAGCTTTACCAGAAATCGGCTAAGTGTCAATTTCAGGGAGTTTCACTTCATGAGCCGTAGTGAGTTTTCTCACACATTTCTCCACTGCTCGCCTCTATGGTGCTGCTTTCATGCTTTCTTGTACTCACCAGAAGCAGAGGTAGTCACTACTGCCAGGACCTTACAGGGATTTCTTCCAATAGTACCATATTTAAGTCTTGCTGTGCATCAGGTCAATTGCTGCTAATGAAGAATAGCTGTGGTGTATGGGAACTGAAGAAGAAAAGCTTCTAAAGGTGATGGTGACAAGGAGGATACACCCTAGTGGAAATAAAATGTCACATTGGCAAATATTTTATTTTACATCTTCACCAACTGATCAACTCTCATTGTAACAGCAACTACATGAATCAGACTATGCAGGCTGCTGGCCTTACCACTATCCCATATTAGAACACTGAGGGAGTCCTAATGCCTGGCACTGCCTAACACCTTGTCATTGTTTAAAGTGGGGGCATTGCATCCTGGAAAGCCTTCAAACTGGTGAAAATGTGAACCTTGTTTTGAACAACGGCAAAAGTAAAGAAGAAAACAAATCAAAAAAAAATCTGCATTTGGTCTGGAAATGAATAGAGGCTGCTCCTTTGTCTTGTGTAAATAAATGATGAGTCAGTGACAAAATAAATCACTGAGAAGGAAGCTTGTGAAAATTTCAGTCAAGGAATGTTTTTCCTTTATGCACTTGTGCATTCAAGTGTTAGAAAGGCTGGCTGTTAGAAAGGCTGAAAGTTGGTAATTCACCAGAACCTGATCAGATGCATCTGAGAGAAGTAAGGTGGAAATTATGGAAGAACTGGCTGTAATTTTCCAATCCTCCTTGTGTACAGGCCTGGGGACTGGAGAATTGCAAATATTACTCCCTGTTCGAGCAACGTTACAAGGATAAGATCAGCAAGCCATTCAATTTAATCTTGGTGGGGGTGAGGAAGCTTTTTAAAGTAGTATTCCTGGATAAAACAGCCTCATAGACAAATGTTGCTTAATTGAGGAAGGCTTGGCTATATTTGTTTTATGCTGTAGATGTGGTACACATTGTCTTCCTAAAGGAACCTTGCAGGGGCCACAAAACAGGTTTGTCAACAAAGTCAAATCCTTTGCTGTGAAAGAGTTACAGGAAAGCTATGAGGTTGACTAAGTGTCAGGAAACTGAACATGGTGGGGAGTGCGTTGCAGGGAATTTAGGAGAACAAGAAGAGACTTTTTTGAAACAAGTCTTTTTACTGAGGATTTACTGTTGCAGATAGAAGATTGTCAAAGGATTCAGCAGGATATAGATACATGGCAGAGAGATGGCAGGGGGAGTTTAATCTGGACAAATGCGAGGTGATGCATTTTGGAAGATCACCTTCAGGTGCAAATTGTACAGTAAATGTCTTAGGAGCATTGACACACAGAGAGATTCGGCTGTACAGATCCACAGATCCTTAAACGTGCCAACACAGGTGGATAAGGTGGTCAAGAAGGCATGCTTGCCTTTATTGGCCAGAACATCGAATATAAAATTTGGCATGTTATGTTATAGCTGTACAAAGCTTTAGTTCAGCCATATTTGGAACATTGCATGCAGTTCTGGTTGCCACACTAGCAGAAGGGCTTGGATGCTTTGGAGAGGGTGCAGAGAAGGGTTGCCAGGGTGTTGCCTGGTCTGGAGGGTTTTAGTCACAAGGAGAGGTTGGATAAACTCTGATTGTTTTCACTGGAAAAATGGAGGCTGAGG
Organism: Chiloscyllium plagiosum; assembly: GCF_004010195.1. Classification (NCBI taxonomy): domain Eukaryota; kingdom Metazoa; phylum Chordata; class Chondrichthyes; order Orectolobiformes; family Hemiscylliidae; genus Chiloscyllium; species Chiloscyllium plagiosum. The sequence goes on along the minus strand of NC_057710.1, from coordinate 22,682,999 downwards.
GGTGACCTGACAGAGGTCTACAAAATTATGAGAGGCATAGATAGGGTGGATAGTCAGAAGATTTTTCCCAGGGTGGAACGGTCAACTACAAGAGAGCTCAAGATCAAGGTAAGAGGAGGAAAGCTTAAGGGAGAAGTGCAGGGAAAAGAGGGTGGTAGGTGCCTGGAATGCACTGCCAGTGGAGGTGGTGGAAGAAGGCACGTTACCAATGTCTTTATAGACACATGAATGGGAGGCAAACGGAGAGATAGAAACTGCGTATGGGCAATATGCAGTGGGTCTAAATAAGGAGCAGGAATCGGCAGGCTGAAGAGCCTATTCCTTTGCTGTATTGTTCTTTGTTCTTCAAAACATGAAAGATTCTTATGAGGCTTGACAGTGCGGGCACAGAAAGATTACTTCCTCTGGTCTAGGACCAGAGGGTTTAATCTCAGACTAAAGGGTCACATATTTAAGGCAGAGATGAGGAGGAATTTCTTTCTCTGAGGGTAGTAAATATGTGAAATTCTTTACTACAGGGGTCTGCTGAGTTGTCATTAAGTATGTTCAAGGCTGCGATAGACAGATTTTTAATCAGTAAAAGGAATCTAGGGTATTGGGGAAAAGACAGGAAACTGGAGTTGAGGATTATTAGATTAGCCATAATCTAATTTGAATGGTAAAGCAGACTTGATGGACCAAATGGCCTACTTCTGCTGCTTATGATCTTAATTGAGATGTTTAAGGTGCCTTTAGAAACAGAGAGAGAAAGCCTGGTCTTATTTCTTCCTATTACGGCTGAAGGGATTTATTAAACAGAGACATTTGTGTCACCATTAACTGAGCTGCTTCCAAAAATGCAAGAAAAGGAGGAAGAGGACAAAGTGAATGTTTGATTCAGATGGTGTGCAGATAAAACTGGAAATCAAATTGGTAGTTAATGAACTTTTATTGCTGGGTCATACCTTTTCTGAATCAAAACGTGTGGTGCTGGAAAAGCACAGCTGGTCAGGCAGCATCCATGGAGCAGGAGAGTCGATGTTTCGGGCAAAAGGAATGTGGAAGTGGCCCAAGGGGGCTGAGAATTGAATGGGAGAGGGCTGGGGCAAAGGGAGTTAGGACTGTGGTAGGTGAATGAAGGTAGGGGAGGTGGTAATGGTGATAGGTTAGAGTGGATGGTGGAACGGATAGATGGGAAAGAAGATGGAGAGGTAGGACAGTTCAAAAAGGCGGTGCCGAGATAGAAGGTTGGATCTGGGACGAGGTGGGGTGAGGGGAGATGATGAAACTGGTGAAATCGACATTTATCCCATGTGGCTGGAGGGTCCCAAGGCGGAAGATGAGCTATTCTTCCTCCAGTGGCTCGGATTTGGTGGTAGAGGAGGCCCAGAACTTCCATGAGGAGTTGAAGTGATCGCGCACTCTACATTGGGGAGACAGGATGTGAACCATACCTCCTTTAAAGTAGATAAGAAGGAGTTACAGCTAACCCTGGGGCATGTCTAATATGTCACTGGAACATGGAACCTGAAACAAAAGAGGCTGAAGCAAGGCAAGTCTGTGAAGAAGGCCCGAGATACAATGGTACTCACTGTTTTCTCTCTCTGAACCAGGCACAGTCAAAGGCTCTGCCAGAATTTGTATGATATAAGGGCAGGAACCCCCTCCCAGGCCCAGTGTGATTCTACAGGCAGTAGCTGGCGGGGGTCCTGCTCTGAATGCCTTGTGTTTTGACGCAAGGAACTGTCCTATTGTCTGGCTGCTCTCAGGCCTTGGGCTCTGGTTAGTGTCCCCAAGTGGCTGCATCAGGCTGGCCTGGCTGGTTTCCAGCCAATCCTTGCCACCCATGACCACTGTGGTCACTCAGGTCATCTAGCCCACTACCAGAGTGTGACTCTGCGCCAGGCCGAGGCTCCCTAAAGGTGAGACAGCTCAGCAAATGAGAGGTCAGCAGGAGGCTGAAACTTGGCTGTAGTAGCAGCACAGACCAGCTGAAGGCCGTGCAGCTTGGCCTCTGGAGACTGGAGATATCATCAGCATAAAGGACTGTCAGTTCACTGGGCAGCGCATCAGAAAAACACAGGCAACTGTGAACGTGAAACTAGATACTGGGATACTTCTGATGGGAGATTTGCTCGAGCTGTTCAGGAGGACTTAAACCAGATTGGCAGGTGGGTGAGAACCAAAGCTATGGATTGGATGATGGACTAGGTAGTAAACAACCAGATACAGCATACAGAGAGTCAGTGAGAAGGGATAGGCACTTGATAAGCCAAAGATGCAGTCAGTGTATGAAGTATGCAAGAAGTATCAGGAATAAAGGTGATGAACTCAGAGAATGGATCAGTACTTGGAACTATGATATTGTGGCCACTGCAGAGACGTTGGATGTTCTGGGATTTAGATGTTTCAAAAGGAATATGGTGGAGGTAGGGGTTGGGGTTTGGGGGGGGTGGTGGTGAGGGTAAGAGAGCTGGAGGAGTGGCATTGCTAATCAGGGATAGTATCTCAGCTGCAGAAAAGGGGATCGTCAAAGAGGGTTTATGTACAGAGTCAATATGGGCGGAGTCAGAAACAGGAAAGGAGCAGTCACTTCATTGGGAGTTTTCTACAGCAACAGAGACATGAGGAGCAGATTAGGAGGCAGATTTTGGAAAGGTGCAGCGGTAACAGGGTTTTTGTCATGGGTGACTTTAACTTCCCTAATATTGATTAGAACCTACTTAGTTCAAATAGTTTGGATGGAGCAGTTTTAGTCAGGTGTGTCCAGGAAAAATTCCTGACTCAATATATAGATAGGCCGACTAGAGTGGAGGCCATATTGGATTTAGTGCTTGGCAGTGAACCATGCCAGGTGTCCGATCTCTGTGGGAGGGCATTTCAGTGATAATGATCACAACTCCCTGACATTTACTATACTCATGGAGAGGGATAGGAGCGGATGGTATGGGAAATTAATTAATTGGGGAGGGAGAATTACAATGCTATTAGGCAGGAACTGGCGCTCCTCAATCGGGAACAGATGTTCTCAGGGAAATGCACAACAGAAATGTGGAGGTTGTTTTGGAAGCACCTGCTGATGGTGCTAGGCAGGTTTGTCCCACTGAGACAGGAAAGGGATGGTAGGTTGAAAGAACCTTGGGTGAAAAGGAATGTGGAACATCTAATCATGAGGAAGAAGGAAGCTTGCTTACGGTTAGGGAGATTCAGATCAGACAGGGCTTTAGAGGTTTACAAGGTAGCCAGGAAGAAACTGAATAATGGGCTTAGGAGAATTAGAAGGGGGCATGGAAAAGCTTTAGTGGATAGGATTAAGGAAAACCCTAGGGCATTCTACACTTTGGTGAGGAATAAGAGTGAAGGTAGTGCCAATCCAGGGATAGTGGAGGGTACTTGTGCCTGGAGTCAGAGGAAATAGGGGAGGTCCTTACTGAATACTTTACTACAGTATTCACTACTGAGAGGGACCTTGATGTTTCTGAGGACAGAGTGAAACAGACTGATATGCTGGAATAGGTTGATGTTAGGAAGGAGGATGTGCTAAAAATTTTGAAAAACGTATGGATAGATAAGTCCCCTTGACCAGACGGGATATATCCAAGGTTACAACAGGGTAACCTGTTGCACCTTTAGCGATGATCTTTGCCTCCTCATTTCTAATGGAGTAGTACCAGATGATTGGAGGGTGGCAAATGTTATTCCCTTGTTCAAGAAAGGGCATAGGGATAACACTGGGAACTATAGACAAGTCAGTCTTCGGTCAGTGCTGGGCAATTTATTGGAGAAAATTATGAGAGACAGGATGTATGATTACTTGAAAAACCATAGTTTGATTAGAAACAGTCAGATTAGCTTTATGAGGGGCAGATTATGCCTCACAAACCTTATTGAAATCTTTGAGGATGTGACAAAACACATTGATGAAAATAGAGCAGTGGATGTTGTGTACATGGATTTTAGCAAGGTGTTTGATAGGGTTCGAGGAGAAAGTGAGGACTGCAGATGCTGGAGATCAGAGCTGAAAATGTGTTGCTGGAAAAGAGCAGCAGGTCAGGCAGCATCCAAGGAACAGGAGAATCAACGTTTCGGGCATGAGCCCTTCTTCAGGAAAGATAGGGTTCCCCATATAAGGAGGCATGGGATACAAGGAAATGTGGCTGTCTGGATACAGAATTGGCTGGCCCATAAATGACAGAGGGTTGTAGTAGATGGAAAATATTCAGCCTGGAGTGGTGTTCCTCAAGAATGTGTCCTGGGACCTCTGCTCTTTGTGATTTTTATAAATGACTTGGATGAGGAAGTGTAAGGGTGGGTTAGTGAGTTTGCTGTTGACACAAAGGTTGGTGGAGTTGTGGATAGTGTGGAGAGCTGTTGAAGATTGCAACGAGACGTTGACAGGATGCAGAGCTGGGCTGAGAAGTGGCAAATGGAGTTCAACCTGGATAAGTGTGAAGTGATTCATTTTGGATGGTCAAATCTGAATGCAGAGTACAGGGTGAAAGCCAGGATTCTTGGCAGTGTGGAGGAACAGTGGAATTTTGTGGTCCTTGTTCATAGATCCCTCAAAGTTTGCCACCTAAGTTGATAGGGTTGTTAAGAAGGCATATGGCTTTCATTAGCAGGGGGATTGAATTTAAGAGCCGTGAGGTTATGCTGTGGCTTTATAGAGCCCTGGTTAGACCGCACTTGGAATATTGTGTTCCGTTCTGATCGCCTCATTATAGGAAGGATTTGGAGGCTTTAGAGAGGGTCCAGTGAAGATAAGATTAGATTCCCTACAGTGTGGAAAAAGGCCCTTTCCCAACCAGTCCACACCAACCCTCCGAAGAGTAACCCACCCAGCCCCATTTCCCTCTGACTGATGCATCTAACACTGTGGGCAATTTAGCTCAGCCAATTCACCTGACCTGCACATCTTTAGATTGTGGGTTGAAACCCACGCAGACACAGGGAGAACATGCAAACTCCACACAGACAGTCGCCCGAGGCTGGAATTGAACCTGTGACCCTGGTGCTGTGAGGCAGCAGTGTTAACCACTGAGCCACCATGCTGCCCACTAGGGTGCTGCCTGGACTGGAGGGCATGTTTTTTTAAGAAAGGTTGAGGGAGCTAGGGCTTTTCTCTTTGGAGCAAAGGAGGATAAGAGTGACTTGATAGAAGTGTACAAGATGATGAGAGGAATAGGTAGGGTGGATAGTCAAAGACACTTTCCCCATGGCGGAAATGTCTAGCACAAGGGGGCTTAATTTTAAGGTGATTGGAGGAAATTTGGGGGAGATGTCAGAGGTCGGTTCTTTACACAGAGAGTGGTGGGTGCGTGAAATGCACTGTTGGCAGTCGTAGTAGAGTTAGATACATTAGGGACATTTAAGCGATAGGCACATGGAAGATAGTCCAATGAAGGGTATGTAGGTTAGTCTGACCTTTGAGTAAGATTAAAGGTCAGCACAAAATTGGGGGGTGAAAGGCCTGTACTGTTCTATGTTCTTAATGCAGGTCCAGTAATAACTTGACCATCGTGCTAAATCAGAAATTGAGACCATGGCCTGCAGTCCTTTCAAATCCCTTACTTTGTCCTCTAGCCTCTCAATGCAGTGCATTTCATCTCCACTTTATCATGCTCAATGGGGTCTGAATGGCCTACTCCTATTCCTCTGTTCCTCTATTCAGATCTCCATCTCGTTTGATAGCTACACCTTCAGTTGTCTAGGCCCCGTGCTCTTTCTCTAAACCAATGCTGGAGATCTGAAATAAAAACAGAAAGAGCTGCAGATCTTCAGCAGGATTGGGAGCTCGCTATTTGCCTCTCTATTAGGTCATCTCACCCAACATCTCCTGATGTGATTCTGTGTTATGTATTGCTTTAAAATACTTTTGCGAAGCATTCTGAGGTATTTTGTTACATCAAATACATTATTTAGATGTAAGTTGTTGTTGAGTTGCCAATTAGCTTTTATTGCAATTAAATTAAAATGACTGAAGGAGTCACATGACAGATTACTGTAACATGGAGAAATGCTCCAGCAGTGGCATGGTGATAACATCTCTGGGCTAGGACCCCAGCGGCTAAGAATAATGTTTGAGAGGTAAGAGTTCAAATCTCACCACAGTCCTGTTGATACAAATATCCCCCGCTTTATGCCTCTTTGCAGTTCCTGTTTTCCTATAAATCCAAAGAGGATTTATGCTTTTATGAAAAACGACAAAATTTTTGCCACATAAATCATGCATCTTCGCATTACGCCATTTTCCATTTACGAAAGGTTTCCTGGGAAAGCTCCACTTTCGGATAGCGAGGGGTATCTGTGTTAGAGTTTGATTAATAATTCTTTTAGTATCATTATTGGTTGTCATCATGAAAGAAAAATCTGGTTCACTTCTATCCTTCGGAGATTGACTCCCAACTACTCTCTGAGATAAGCTGAGCATGCCACTCCATTTAAGACAAGTAGGAATGGCCAAAAAAAATGCAGGCTTTGCCAGTGAGGTCCACATGGCATAAAACAAAAAAAAAATCATAAAATCTCATTTGAGAGAAAAATTCTCCTGTTTCAAAGCAGAAGAAAAATCTTTTTTTGTGTGTGGAGAATCAAATTATGTGGATTCAATTAAATACCTATTAAGGCAGAGCTCGTGAACAGTAATTATATGTTCCCAACCTTTAATTTGTAATGTAAATGAAAGAGGCAGAACATTACTCATACTTTCTATGTTTGAAAATCTGTGCCACCATTTAATATTTTCTCTATTCTGACAATAAAATTAACCTGATAATTTTGGTTTGAATTATCGCGGTGTACGGATTAGATATTTAATTATTTCATCTTTTCAAGGCCTCTCACAGGAATGTTATTTTTTTAATAAAAGCGCAATTTAAGATAAATGTTGTGAAGCAAAATGCATAAATAGGAATAATTCAGTGAGTTGGACTGACTCGATCTGCCTGAATATATTTAGAGAGTCCAGCTGGCATTCTGTACTTTCCGCATCGATGCTGTGATCTGCTCAGGTAATGCTAGGAGCTGCCAATGGCCTTGCTCAGGGATCGGAGTCTAAACTCTGGGCTCCCATTTCTGCAGCACAGAGGCTCTGACAGAATTCTTAACGAGAAACTCTTGCTGCTTGGAGAAGATTTCTAACTAACCATAGTTCACGGTTTCAGATAATTGGCAAAAACTACCAGAGGAATGATGTAGAGGATTGGTTTTACGTAGCGAGCTGTTACAATGTGGAATGCACTCAATCTTGCTGCACTCAGACCCCAAGCTTCTAATCTTGCCACTTGCCCCTCAATGGCCAAGATCACCCACTCCACCTCCTATCCAGCTGCTATATAGTCTGATAGGATGATGCAGTCCATTCCTCCACACGGCCCAGAAATAGGTAGGAAGACCCAATTAGTGAGACTGCCACTAAGGCTGGAAGCTTATTAAAGTCCGAGTGAAGTGGGCTACGGCAGGAATTGTTGATGAGAAGTCCAACAAGGCCTGTTTCAATGTTGGCAGCAGATTGCTCCACCTTTTATACCTCTTCCAAATGGTGAGGCACGTTTCTTGCTTCATAGTGGCGAGTTACCAAGTAAAGGAGATTATAGCTCATTAAGTGCATTGTTAATGGCACAACCCCACCTTGTTAATATCCAGCTTCATATCTCACCAAACAGACCAACAATCTCAATGTTGAGAACTAACTGGAAACCAGAGCAGTTAGGTGGAAACCAAAGTGGATACTTGGAAACCAGAGCAGATACCTGACAGATTCAGTTCACCACTTGCTCCAAATGACCTCCATGATGAATATGACCATACAGCATGTGAGGGCATGACCCATGAGCATAGACTGCCTGCACACCTTGTCTCAAATATGGGCATCTAGCACTTGGCAATCCCTCACGACCATCATGGCTCCTCTCTGATACACTAGCGGTCCACTCTGGAAGCACAGAGTTGCAATGATGCACCAGCAATTAGCTGCTCCAGGGCACTTTATTCACAGGGACAGGGATCCAATAGCAGAATTAGAATAGGCTCCATTTCAAGGCACCTTGTTTGCTGTCCTAATGCCCACTCTCTTAGTACCTACCTACCTGCATGCTTGCACCATCCATGCCTTGTGCTAATTAGTGCAGACGTACAAAGCAGGCAATTTTATCAGGGGGGCCATACATCTTGCGACATCAACCTCAAAGCTGCAACATGTGTTATTAGCTTCCACAGCTAACACACGGCATGGGCAGCAAGCAGGGGGCTGTGTCTCACTGTCTCGGGGAGCAGTCCTCACCAAAGTCCGTGGAGACACGCACCAGTGGAGGGTGCCAACACTGTAGGCTCAGCACAGCCTCAGATACCAGTCCAGGGGACACAGTCTGATGTCTGCACATAAGAAAGATTACAACCACTTGTCTGGGGTCCGACAATGTGGTGTTTGGAAAGTTTGCTTCAGGGTTGTGCTGTGGTCAGTCCGTTGGGTCTATCCACAGAAACAGAGGGGAAAGAGGTTAGGATTAGGAGGGTAAGGTCAAGGGAGAGTTAGCAAGTTATTCTTCAGGACTGGGGCTTGCTGGGAGGTGAAAACTGTGAAGTGTGTCTGCAAGGCCAGGATAAAGTACAGCATGGATAGCAAGGCAGCCATACAAGAGGTGGTTTGTCCGCAGACAAAACTGCCTGGCTTCAAGGTGAACACACTGTACGACCCCAATTGGCAGAGTGACCTTGTCTGCCAAGGCCTGGGAGAAAGGTGGGCAGGGACAGGCTCATGGAGATGGGTTGGGTGGGAACCTGGAGAGGTGTGAAGCCTATGGGCGCCACAGGAAGGGGATCTGATTGTTGGGATCTCATTAACATATAGCAGCGGAACTTGAAATGATTGGCCGATGAGTGCTCACTGCCTCCTTCCATTGTGCTGGAGAGTGAAAGTGCACACTGGGGAAGGAAATGGCTGTAACACACTCAGAACAAGGTGGGGTGGAGGTAAGTGATTCAAGCTGTGCAAGACCCACCGACATGAGGGCTTTTAAGTGCGTTGCACACAGATCCAGGAGACAGGCCTGCGGGGTCCCTAATCCCTGGTCACCCTCATATATCTCCCCACTGAGTACTCAGAAAGTTCTTACCTAAGATGACACTGACCAACCCCCTCACACCAACAGTTGAGGCTGGGGAAGAAGACGGATGATGTAGGTGGGTGGCAAAGGCATTAGCAGGACCCATTGGCCTCGAAGAATCTTGTTGCTCAGGCTTCCAGATGATTCCAGCAGATTTCCTGAATGTCACTGATGCATGGTCCACCCTGGGTCTAAACCAGAATGTGTAGCTTCACGCTGGGACAAGGTCATTTGGGGCTACAACAAAAATGTAAGCTGAAAGCAGTGCACTGCAACAACTCACAGGGCTCCTCTGACAGCACCTTCCAAACCTGGGAAACTTGATGGCATTGAAATAAATATTTGTGTGGTTTAATAGTCTAGAACCCCCAGCCTCGAAGAATCTTGTTGCTCAGGCTTGAATTGGGTTTGAATTCGAGGGCAAATTCAATAAAAACCCAAAGTTAAATTAGCCAGTCTAATAGCAACTGTGTAACCACTGCCAGTTGTCATAAAATTCCATCTGGTCCTTTGGTGAAGCAAATCTGCTATTCATATCTGGACTGGCTGACGTGTGACTCTTAATTATACTCCGTACATTAAAAATCGATCTAGTGGAAACCAAATTCATGAATGAATAAAGCAGAAAAAATTGTAAACAATTAAAGGGGCATGTAGAAACACTGATGCTTTCTTTGTACGTTGTCTTAACTTGCCTTTCAGATGCTGTGTTAAGAAGCTGTTGTAACATCTGCACCTTGGCAGCTTTTGTGATGGCAGTGGTGGGAAATTTCCCTGGGTAACTTCAGGTTCAAAGACAATGTGAATCGTCGAGAAACACAATAACCCATTGAGTAGTGTGGATAAAGAAGAATGGCCCATAGCATAAAGTTAACTAAAAATTAGGGAAGCTGAAAAATGTGATGCTGGAAAAACATAGCAGGCCAGGCAGCATCTGAGGAGCAGGAGAATCGACGTTTCGGGCATAAACCCTTCTTCAGGAATGCTCATTCCTGAAGAAGGACTTATGCCCGAAACATCAATTCTCCTGCTCCTCGGATGCTGCCTGGCCTGCTGTGTTTTTCCAGCATCACATTTTTCAACTCTAGTCTCCAACATCTGCAGTCCTCACTTTCTCCTAAAAATTAGAGAAGTAAGTTTTGAATTACTAACTGGGTTTAAAAAGCCTTCAGATTGTAGCGGGAAATGGGGGGAAACAAACAGTTGAAGTCCCTGGTAAAGAAAGAGTCAAGCAAGAGACAGTTGGTGGGTTGTGCTGACTGCACAATGAGGATTCATTGGGAATGAAGATCTGGACACTGGAGATCTGAAACAAAAATAGAAAGTGTTGGAGAAAATCAATAGGTCTATGGCAGAAAAAACAAATTTAATATTTCCAGTCCAGTGACTGGAATCTTTCCAGCAATGTTTGTTTTTGTTTTAGATATTCGTTATTTCTACTTGTGCTACAGAGTCTAACTTTGATTCTCTGATGGCAAACAGCCTCACAACTTGCTAGCTGTGTGGTCCATTTTATTTGTTTTTCGTTGATATCATTGAATAATGTCTGACTGGCATAGACATCAGTGAATTTATTCCCCATATGTTACATTGTCACACCCGAACTGCACCAGCTACATCAGCACCACATAATATCACATGTGAGATACAATGCATCACCATTAACATTTCCCATATTAGATTTAATTTGAATGATGTGATGTATCTTTCAATGAGTAATTAAATTGGGTTTAACCCTGACATGAGACAAATTATTGCTGAGCTAATTTCTGCTAAGGTGTGTTCATCTAATGGAAAATTAACCAGTTTTGAAAACAGTTGCTAAGTGCTTTGCAAGCCGTGATTGCAGCTCTTGCTATGGCAGCCCAGCTAATGGAATCTCACTTAAATAGTACCTGATATCAGAGGAAAGTACTTTGCTCTGTTGGACCTGATCTCCAACAGAGAGTAACCTTTTAAAATCATTCTCAAGTCTCGTTGGAATATATCCAAGGAACTGCATCTTGATTTTAGCCAGCTTGGATGTAAAGCCAAACAATTCCAGACAGGAGACTTGGCCACCTAATTATCACCCTGACAAAATTAAAAGTGGTAGAAACACAAAATAAATTGGACGTGATCCGATAAATTGTTGAATTTATCCTTCAGTTTGGATACACTGGTTCTGCTTTCTGCTTTAAATAAAAAGGGGCTTTGTTTAATCTAAAATTTGATGCACTCTCTTAAAGGAAAGTAATAACAGCAGACTAAACTTTTAGAATTAGGGCTTATCCTTGTTTGACCAGGAGCCAATATAAGACAGCAAGTACAGTCGTGATAGATGAATAGGACCTGGGTTAATCTGGACATGGGTAGCAGAGCTTTCAAGTTTACCGAAGGTAGAGTGTATGAGGCTAGACAGGGGTCCGTTGGAATAGACAATGATCCACATTTGGTATAGATTCAAACTAAGGAAGCTACAAATGCTGGACTTGCAGGAATGCAGATACCTAGAAGATTGTATGTTTTCGGAAAGCAAAATAAACAAAGCATTTGCATTTATACAGCACTGACAATGTCCTAAGAGTGCCCCAAAGCACATTATTCTCAATGGAATAATTTTGAAGTATAGTCAGTGATGGAAAGTGCAGCAACCAATTTTCATGTAGCAAGTTCAACCAGAAATGTGATACTCTCCAGAGACTCAGTTTGTTCTTAACTTAATTCGAGGATAAATATTGATCAGCATACTGTGGAACATGCCCATTCTCTTCTTCAAAATAACGATGTGCAATTTTTCAGTCTACCTGAAAGGACAGCCAGCATATCTAATAACCCTGTATACCTTCATGTTGCACTGGAGTATTTCACCCCTTTGTGTTTAGGAAGTCTCAGCTTAGAGCTGCCGAACAATCAATAGGGAGGTCAATGACCTTTTAGGTCTTCCAGTAGGCCTTGGGGACCCATAAAGGAGACCTTCCCATTTGCCTGAGAAAATGTGAGAGAATCAATTTTGGCAGGAAGAATGGAAAAGCAGAATATTCTTCGAAAGGAGAGATAATGTAGAATGCTACCGAGGAATCTAGGTGCCCGATGTGTGAATCAGAAAATGTTAACGTGAAAGCAACTAATGAGGAACACAAATGAAAATTGACCTTTTTTTGCAAGGAAGATGAATTATAAAAGTGGAGAAGCCTTGATAAACTCTGCACAGCACTAGTAAGGAGAAAGTGAGGACTGCAGATGCTGGAGATCCTGATGAAGGGCTTATACTCGAAACATCGATTCTCTTGCTCCTTGGATGCAGTCTGACCTGTGCTTTACCAGTTCCACCCTCTTGATACAGCACTGGTAAGCCCTCATGAAGGGTACTGAGTACAGTTTTGCTTTCCTTCTTTATGAAGGGATATAATTCCATTGGAGGAAGATTAAGGAATGTTCACAAGGTGGAACAAGGTCCTGAGATGAAAGATTATCGTATGTAGAAGGGTTGAACAGCTTGGGTCTAAATCCATTGGCATTCGGAAGAATGAGAGGTGAGCTCGCTGAAATGTAAGATTCTGTGGGAGCTTAACAAAATCGATGCTGTGAGAGTATTAGTCTTTATGGAGGGATCGAGAACTGGGGGGAATTGTCTGAGTAAATGAATAAATGATTTATTGTCACGTGTATTTTGAAGCTACAGTGAAAAGTGTTTTATCGTCACAATCCGCTGCCATTCTGAGATACAGTGGGATAAAAAGAAATCACTGAAATAAGAGTTTGTCTTTTGTTCAAATCACATTGGGGTTTCGAGCACGGCTTCAGGACTCTGTAAGATGTAGGATCTTGCATTTAGGGTGAGGACAAGTTTCTACTCTCAGGGGGCCTTAAAACTCGAACATTCTTTGCCCCAGAAAGCAGTGGGAGCTGAGTTGAGTTTATTTAAGACAGAGTCAAACAGATTGTGCTCTGCAAGAGAATTGAAAGTTATGGAGGACAGGCAGGAATGGAGTTGAGGCCCTAATCAGACCTGCCATGATTTTATTGATCACTGAGGCAGGATTGAGGGACTGTATGGCCTCTACTGCTCCTGATTTTATTTTTGCCAATGTTATGAAGGAGTGATAGCACATTGCAGACAGCAATTTCTGGATTTTTATGTTTTCCACTGGTTGCAAGCTGTTACCTTATTTACACATAAATTGGGTGGTTGTGGGTAACCTCGCTGTCATTTTCAAAACAAATGCTCTGGGACATGAATTCGAACGGCACAATGGAAAATGGTGAAATTTGAACTCAATACAAAAGGACAAACTGAGAAACAAAGCTAGCCTAATGGTAATCGCTGTCATGAAAAACTCACCGGTTTCATTAATGTCCTTTAGGGAAGGGAATCTGCCATCCTCATCTGATGTGGTCTACACGTGACTCCAGATCCCCTTTGTTGCTGACTCTGAACAGCCTGCAGGGTAATTAGGGGATGGGTAATAAAATGCTAGCCTAGACAGTGATGCCCGTAATCCCATAAAAGAATAAAAAAAAGACAAGGGCATTACATACAACTTGGACAATATCTAATACTCCAGCTATGGTCGAACAAATGTACAAGATAATTCTGGGTGCCATGCTAGAGAAAGATGTGAATGCATTGGAGGGAGTGCAGGAATGGTTCCAGGATGAGAAACCTCAGTCACTGGGATAGATTGAAGAAGTGGAGAGGAGAAGACTGAGGGGAGATTTGATTGAGGTTTTCAAAATCATGAGTAGACTGGATAGAGTAGACAGTGAGGAGTTGCTCCTGTTTTGAAAAGATAAAAGAATGAGAGGCACCGATTTAAAATGATGTGCAAACAAAGCAAGGTTGACGTGCAGAAGAAGGCTTTTCACACAGTGAGTGGTTAAGAGTATGAAATGCACTGACTGGAAATGTGATAGAGGCAGGTTCAGTTAAGACATTCAAAAGGTCACTGGATAATTATTTGGATATTTAAAATTCATTTGTGGGATGTGGGCATCACTGGCTGGCCAGCATTTATTGCCTGTCCTTAGTTGCCCTTATCGAGACAGTGCAGCAAGTGAATGGGGCTTGCTTGACCATTTCAGAGGGCAGTTGAGAATCAACCACATTGCTGTGTCTGGAGTCACATGTAGCCCAGACCAGGTGAGGATGGCAGATATCCTTCCCTGAAGGATATTAATAACCCAAATAGGTTTGTCCGACAATTAACAATGGTTTCATGGTCATCGGTAGATTCTTAATTCCAGATATATTTTTAATTGAATTCAAATTCCACCATCTGCCGTAGCAGGATTTGAACCTGGGTCCCCAGAACTTTAGCTGAGTTTCTGGATTAATGATCTAGCAATAATACCACGAGGTGATTGCCTCCTCATCGAAATGGTCTACAAGAATGTGAGGAAAGGGCAGGAGATTGGCACGAGATAGTAGAACTGGTGCAGGCACGATGGACCAAGTGGCTTTCTTCCAGGTCATAACAATTCCGTGATGTTCGATGTTCCCGACTATAATAACCTATGCTATAGTGTCTCTGACTTAGAGGAAAAATCTGCTCATCTGGTTACTTGTAGACCACATCATCTGGCACCAATGAATAAACAGCTTTCACTGTTCTAATCAAGACTTGCAGCCTTCTCAGCCTTCAGTGCTAAGCAGATGTCAAAACGTTTGATTTGAGTTTGAGTAAGAAACCACCATGTGTTCAGCTTGAAAATATTGATAACTTCTGCTTAGCAGCCAGTACAAATGTATCCTTTATTGTAATTTTTGTCAAGTTCACACAGGAAGCTGCTTTTGCAGTGCTAGCATTTTGGAATCTCCAAAAATTACAGGTAAGGAAAGGTAGCAAAATAACACTGTCTCAGCAACTTCTCAGTGCAGTAACCTTCAGGCAGCAACATTTTATTTCTGTAATATTTCATACTTCTGTAATATGGCCTACCACAAAAATCAGTGCTGGGTTCCATTCTAATTGATGATGTATATAACCAATATAGATGAGAGTGTGGTTGGGTGTTAAGTAAGTTTTTGGATGACACAAAGACTGGCTGGGAGTTGACAGCGAGAGAGAGGTTACAGGAGGATATAAATAGATTGGTCAGATGGACAGATCAGTGGAATTTAACCCTCCCAAGTGTGAGATGATGTACTTTGGAAGAAGTAACAAAAGTATTCAATGAATGGCAGGGCACGGTCAGCTAAGAGGAATAGAGGGATCTTGGGGTGTTTGTCTGGAGATCCTTGAAGGCAGCAGGACTGGATAATAAGGTAATTAAGAAGGCATATGGAACACTTTCCTTTAATAGTCATTGCATAGATTGTAAGAGGAGGAAGGTTACACTGGAATTGTAAAGGACTTTCGTTGGACCACAGCTGTGTGCAGTTCTATTCTGTGTACTATAAGAAGGATACACTTGCACTGGCAGGGGTACAGAAGAGATTCACCAGGATGCTACCTGAGATAAGCATTTCAATTATGAAGAGATACTGGATAAGCTCAAGTTGTTTTCTTTGGAGCAGAGGTGGATGATGGGGGAACCTGATAGAGTGGCAGGGACAGCATGGATGGAAGGCATCTGTTCCCCTTAGTTAAAGTCAATAACAAGCATGCATAATCTTAATGTGAAAGTTAAGATTTGTGGAAAAGGAATTTCAGCCAGAGGGCAGTGGGGATCTGGAATACACTGCCTGGGTAGGTAGTTGAGGAGAGAAATTTCACAACCTTTAAAAACTTTCTTGGATGAGCACCTGCAATGTCATAACTCTGAAGGCTATGGGCCTTGTGCTGGAAGGTGGGATAGATATAGCTTTGGCAGTACAGACCTGATGGATCAAAGGGCCTCTCCTCTGCTACGTGATTCTGCGAATTTATAATACATGCGAAAACTGGACTGATTGGTTGACAATGCCAACTGTGATTGATCAAAGTGCTGTCATGGAGAATGTACCAGAATGTTTTGTTTTTATGTATAAGGTGTCGAAATTGGACAGCATGTCTCCTTTATTCCAGTAATAGTCACATTCTGTGCTACCAAGCAATTATTTCTGATTATAATAACATCATGTTTTAACTAGAAGCTGACAAATAAAAGTGGTTAGTGCAGAAATTTGCTTTTCACTCTTATTGGCTGATACTAGATCTGACCTCTGGAGTAAATGGTTTTTAACATAATCATATTTATAGGTACAAAGTGGGCAGCACGGTGGCACAGTGGTTAGCACTGCTGTCTCACAGTGCCAGAGACCCGGGTTCAATTCCCGCCTCAGGTGACTGACTGTGTGGAGTTTGCACATTCTCCCCGTATCTGCGTGGGTTTCTTCCGGGTGCTCCGGTTTCCTCCCACAGTCCAAAAATGTGCAGGTCAGGTGAATTGGCCATGCTAAATTGCCCGTAGTGTTAGGTAAGGGGTAAATGTAGGGGTATGGGTGGGTTGCGCTTCGGCGGGTTGGTGTGGACTTGTTGGGCCGAAGGGCCTGTTTCCACACTGTAAGTAATCTAATCTAAAAAAAAATGTGAACTTAAAATTCCACAGGATATAAAGCACAGGAACGAGACCATTTGTCCCAACCAGTCCATGCTAGCTTCCCCGTTCCACTCATTTAAATTTAACATTGTGAACCTCTTCATGTTTTCTTATACTCCTCTAACTCACTCTAAGATGCATCTGTATAATTTATTTCAACCACTATGGTAACAGGTTCCATCATCTTAGTTATTCTGTGGTAAAGAGTTTTCTTCTGAATGAGCTAGTGAGTCGTAGTCATACTATCAACCTGATTAAAGTAATCTATTAGAAACAGAATGATTCACTGAAACAGTCTCAGATGATAGTCTCAATCTCATTGTGATAAACAAGGTGAAATCCACACTAGAATTACTCTAGCATCATGATGCGAACTGAATATCTTAATCCTCATTCACAGGAATGTAGGGACAGGACATTCAGCCCCTCTAGGCTGTCACCATTCAGTTAGCTCAGAGTTGTTTCTTACCTGATGCCAAATAACGTGAAGAAAAAAGGCCATGCTGATAAGCCCTGCATGTTGTAGCCACGTTGATGAGGCTTGTCATGTTGTATTGCTAACTGAGAGCCTGAAGTCACAATTCACAATCAGAGTGGGGGCGACATAGAAACTTAGTAAATTAACTCTCCCTCAAATAAACTAGCCTTGATTGTCAGTTTGTAACATTTCCAATTCTCTCTCCCTCTCATGCCGGATTAAATATCTGTTTCTCACTGAAGCATTCAAATCTGAACACCCTGCTCTTTAAATGGTGGTATTCATCATTTAGTTTTGCTTTTAAACCCAGATCTTCCATCTGTTCGGAACCACCATTCTGTATGTGACCAGGAGCTTTCAGTGTAGTCCTATGTTGCACAACCTAGACTTAAAAAGTTCTCTATGCATTCTGAAAGAGTATTCTCATTGTTTCCATGTAATCATATAGCACGAAAGGAAACCATTACTTTGTTAGAGAAATGCAAAATAAAGTGAGCATCATTTCTGACACAGTGGTGTCAAGTACAAATAGCAACTCATTTTTAAGCAATGTAGATGACACTCATGTTGGCTCGCTATGAGGGCTCTGTTGAAAATGTGGCTCATTGTCATATGATGCTTAACCCTGAGCTCCTTACTCAGCACTTTTTTTGTTAGTGGTGATTTGCGGTCATATTCAACTCTAAAGGACACAGTGAGGAGGCAGATTCCTAGTCTATCTCAGCTAGAATGGGAATCGATGCCATCCTCTTTGCTATATTCTGAAACACGTGCCAGCCAGCCAGCTGTCTGAGTTACCCTATTCTCACTGTCACAATGTGTGTTAGATTGGAATAGAACCATTACAGTGTGGAAACAAGCCATTCAGCCCAACGAGTCCACACTGACCATCCAAAGAGTATCCCACCCAGACTCACCCACCCCACTCCCAACCTCCCCATCCCTGTAACCCTGCATGGACTCATGACTTAACCAACCCAACCACCCTGTCGCTCAACACTTCAACTCCCCCTCCCACTCCACCAAGGATATGACCTCTCCGCCCCCACCCCAGTCTCACCTATCACCCTCACCTTGACCTCTTTCCACCTATCGCATTTCTGACGCCCCTCCCCCAAAGTCCCTCCTCCCTACCTTTTATGTTAGCCTGCTGGACAAACATTCCTCATTCCTGAAGAAGGGCTTATGCCCGAAATGTCGATTCTCCTGTTCCCTGGATGCTGCCTGACCTGCTGTGCTTTTCCAGCAACACATTTTCAGCTCTGATCTCCAGCATCTGCAGTCCTCACTTTCTCCTCATGACTTATCCGCCTAACGTACACATCCCTGGACACTATGGGCAATTTCCCATGGCCAATTGGCCTGCACATCTTTGGACTGTGGGAGGAAACCAGAGCACCTAGAGGACACCCACGCAGACACAGGGAGAATGTGCAAACTCCACACAGACAGTCACCCAAGGTTGTGAGGTAGCGATGCTAACCACTGAGCTACAGTGCCACCCTTATATATACTGATGGGCAGTGTAGAAATTAAAAAAATACCTAATGGTTTCCAACTGGCCTTGTTCTTCAGTATTGAATAAGGAATTCTGACCCATTCATTCTTTTTGTATTTAGTTGATCGCTGATAGCTTTACTCATGTGTATTGGTGTCTGGGTTAAAGTTGTAATGCTAAGCTATTAAGGTCTGGCTTGACATTTATGGCATCTTGTAAAACCTTTGCCCCTAAGGAGAGACCACATTAACAATGAAAATACAAGCCATTCGGCTGTGAAGGATGCTAAATGCTGACTTTGCCTTCTGAGTCCATGCATCCCATGAGGTAATAAAAACAAGATGATGGTGGGAGTAAAAAAGTAATTGAGCAGAATGTAATTTCAGGTTGGATGTGGAATTTCACTCAAGTTGAAATTTGTGCTGTAAGAATTTGGGAGAGAGTTTGGGAAAAATCAAACCAGACGTAACAACGATGTGGTTGAGAGAGATAGTAGTCCTGGATTTGCGAGAGTTGGCGATACTGCAGCGGTGGAAACAGACGGTCTTGGTGCGGAATAGTAAATCTTTGCAAGTCGCACAGGATAAAGAGTTTACTGCGTGATTGATATCCAGAAATTCCAGGAAATTTACAATTCCAAAATTTGAAGTTACAGTAAATCCCTTACCATTTCCTAAAAAAACTCAGACACTATTGCCAGTCTTACATCATGAGGAATTGCTTTCACTCAATGAACCATATTTCCTATCCCCACCTTATTATTGGCTCCATTATTAACAAAACAGGCCCAGCATTCTCTTTGCTTTGCTGCCTGGCAAAGTATTTGAAGTGCACATGAAATCTTAGAAAACCTCTCGCATTGCAATTTCCAGTTAACTCTCTGTGAGTGAGATTGACCATTAATGCAGAATTGTGGGAAATTGTGCGCTGTGTCAATTGTAAACCTGACTAGAACTGCCCTAATTGCAATTACTTAAAATCTCTTTCATCTTCATTGGGTGGAAATTACAATCGCATGAGCTTTTGACGTGAATTGAGCTGGAGACTTGAAAGTCAAGTGTTGTAGCTCAGTACATCACCCAGATCCCAACCCATTCCACTCTCTACATTCAAAGAGGCCACATACCATTGTTAATCCATTCCCTGGGACAAAAGCAGACTCATGTCTGAACAAACCATATTTCAGGCCGTAATAACCTTTGATTACTGTTTGTGTTGCTATCTGCTTGTTCTAGTTGCACCAATATTACACCTATTCACTGATAAGGCACAACATGAGTCTTGTCTTATCTACATTCAGCAGCTGTGTTTTATATTTCTTTTGCATTATTATATCAGTGAACAAAATCTATTCCTTTGAATGTGCTTTATTATATCGTACTCCACTACCAAAGTATTGACTACAAATGATACCTTGAGAAACCTACGGTTACCAACACCATTGACACTGCAATGTAAATATTATGCATCAACAGAGTACTTGCATTCACTGACTGCACAAAGGAGCCACTCCCCAAATAAAAGCAGTAAATCAGAATGGGATTGATCCTAACATTAAAGTTCATTCGGAACTACATGATTGCCTTTTAGTTGCTCGTGTGATGACATAATGCCAACTCGCTCGACTCTCCCTGTTCTGGATCTGTGATGGCGTTATCCAAATGGATCCAACTCACATCCCCATGACCTCCACTGTGGGCTGGGCAGGGAGATAGGGCCTGGCACTGTGCCAGCAGAAAGGAGCTCCGTACTGTTGTCATCAATTCCACAGAATCATGTAAGTTTTACAATTCAGAAGCCCATTGTGCCTGCATCAGCTCATTAAATGAGTATCATTACCTAACCAAGAATCATAGATTACTACAGTGCAGAAGAAGGCCATTTGGCCTATCAAGCCTGCACTGGCTCTCTTATCCAGTCTGGCTCTATTAGCTAGTGCCAATCTCTTGCCTTCAGTCTCAAAGAGACCTTGGAGTGCAGGTTCATAGCTCCTTGAAAGTAGAATTGCAGATAGATAGGATAGTGAAGAAGGCGTTTGGTATGTTATCCTTTATTGGTCAGAATATTGAGTACAGGAGTTGGGAGGTCATGTTGTGGCTGTACAGGACATTGGTTAGGCCACTATTGGAAAATTGCGTGCAATTCTGGTCTCCAGAAAGGATTCAGAAAAGATTTACAAGGATGTTGCCAGAGTTGGACGATTTGAGAGGCCGAACAGGCTGGGGCTGTTTTCCCCTGGAGTGTCAGAGGCTGAGGGGTGACCTTATAGAGGTTTATAAAATCATGGGGGGCATGGCTAGGATAAATAGACAAAGTCTTTTCCTTGGGGTGGGGGAGTCCAGAACTAGAGGGCATAGGTTTAGGGTGAGAGGGGAAAGATAAAAAGGACATAAGGGTTAACTTTTTCACACAGAGGGTGGTGTGTGTATGGAATGAGCTGCCAGAGGAAGTGATGGAAGCTGATATAATTACAGCTTTTAAAAGGCATCTGGCTGGGTATAAGAATAGGAAGGGTTTAGAGGGATATGATTCTGGATTAGTGGTGCTGGAAGAGCACAGCAGTTCAGGCAGCATCCGAGGACAGGCAAAATCTGCTGCCTGAACTGCTGTGCTCTTCCAGCACCACTAATCCAGAATCTGGTTTCCAGCATCTGCAGTCATTGTTTTTACCTTAGAAGGATATGAGCCAAGTGCTGGCAAATGGGACTAGATTAGGTTTGGATATCTGGTCGGCATGGACGAGTTGGACCGAAGGGTCTGTTTCCATGCTGTACATCTCTGATTCTTACCATTTGATCAAGCCTGGTTTCCACTTACTGCAGAAACATGCACTTTTACATATACGATGCAGCTGAGGACTATGGATAATAATGGTAGGTAAGTACAGCAGATTTCCTTCCCTAAAGGATCCTAGGGTATTTTATAAGAGTCAATGATAGATTCATGGTCACCATTATTGGTAACAGGTACCTAATAAGTTTAGCTTTCAAGTCCAGAATTAGTTTCTTGAATTAAATTCTACCAGCTGCCATACTGGCAGGGCCCTCAGGAATTCCAGTCCAGAAACCTTACTAGTGTGCCACAATCTCCCCTGCTTTGAAGCAACTTAATAGAATTACATAGAAATAACAGGACAGAGACAGGCCCTTTGGCCTATCAGGTGCATGCTGGTATTTCAGTTTCATCTGTACCTCTTCCCATGCCTCTCCATCTGATACTGTCAGTGTGACATCACAAAAGGTTTCTTCACCTTCTTGGGCAGCTCCTTGAGATTGAGGTTGACTTGTATCGTTCCAGATCTTAAGAGCTTTTGTGGCACAGTTTTGGTGTTTGTACGTCTGTGCTGGGAGGCCTGGGTCCAAGTCCCACCTGCTCCAGAGGTGCGTTTGTACCATCTCTGAACAGATAAATTAGAAAATATCGCCATTCCGGTTCTCCCATAGCATCTGAAACAGGTGGATGAAAGGTGCCAGTGTGTGATTTATCTTAATATGGAGAGTTTATTACATGCCATAGTCATGATGGAACAGGACCTCAATCCAAAGGCAAAGTTTGAGAGGCTTGGAGGTCAGAATCTGAGGTGAAACTTTAGCCTGGTGTGTGTGTGTGATAATATATTAGTGCTTAACCCTCTAGTGTACTTTGGGATTTATGTAAAAACCCACAGAGTTCACAAATCATTATTTAGGAAAGACTATCTGTATCCTCAGCCAGTCTGACCCATGTGTGACTTCATGATCAATGCAATAAAGCTCTCTGAAATGGTACAGCAAACCAAAGGAGAATTGAATACAAAAATAGGGAGATAATGCTTCAGTTATAAAGGGAATTGGTGAGACCACATCTGCAGTACTGTGTACAGTATTTGTCACCTTGTTTCAGAACAAAAGTCTAAATGCATTGGAAGCAATTGACAGATGGTTTATTGGACCATTACCTGCAATGTCTTTATGAAGGAAGGTTGGACAGGCTCAGCTTGTATCCACGGGAGCTTCGAAGAGTAAGAGGTGACCTATTTAAAATGTATAAGTCTGGGAACGGAAGGTGTACAGAGGGTGGATCCTTTTGTGGAAGAGTCCAGAACTTGGGTCACTGCTTAAATGTCAGCTGTTGACCACTAAAAACTGAAATGAGGCATTTTGTTTTTCTCAGAGGGTCATGGGCCTGTGGAATGGTCTCCCTGAAGCAGAGTTATAAGGCTGAAGTGGATAGTTTAAAAAGGGCTGAAAAGGTTATTAGGGGCAGGGAATGCAAATTTCAAGCTTACATTCAGATCAGCCGCCATTTTATGGAATAGTGGGGCAGACTGAAGGGGCTGAATGGCCTATAGCTGCTCAGGTGTTCTTTTCCACCCATTTTGTATCCAATGGGATATTAATTCATCCCTGCCCTATAATTCTTTTTGCCACTGAAGAATGGTTAGTTGAGGATGTTAGTTGAATTGGCCATTTTGTATGTGAGCCCAAGGTATCAGGGCACCGTTCAACCGCAGAAAGCTTTGAGCCAAACTATATCCCGTTCATATACATGTGCTTCCAAGAGTGACTAGCTGGATCAGGAGGGGGGAGAAACAAACACAGAAACATAGAGAATTGGTGCAGGAGTCGGCCATTCGGCCCTTCGAGCCTGCACCACCTTTCAATCTGATCATGGCTGATCATACAATCTCAGTATCACATTCCTGCTTTCTCTCCATACCCCTTAATCCCTTTAGCTGCAAGGGACATGACCAGCTCCCTCTTGAATATATCTGTTGGAGAGAATTCCACAAGTTCACAACTCTCTGAGTGAAGAAATTCTTCCACATCTCAGTCCTGAATGGCTTGTCCCTATTCTTACACTGAGCCCTAGTCCTGGACTTCCCAACATTGGGATCATTCTTCCCACATCTAACCTGTCCAGTCCCATCTGGATTTTATATGTTTATATGAGATCCCCCTCATTCTTCTAAATCCAGCGAGTACAAGCCTAGTCAATCCAGTATTTTCCCATCTGTCAAGCCTGCCATCCCGGGAATCAGTCTGGTGAACCTTCACTGGACTCCCTCAATAACAAGAATGTCCTTCCTCAGACTAGGAGACTAAAACTACACACAATACTCAAGATATGGCCTTACCAAGGCCCTGTATAACTGCGGAGAAAGTGAGGTCTGCAGATGCTGGAGATCAGAGCTGAAAATGTGTTGCTGGAAAAGCGCAGCAGGTCAGGCAGCATCCAGGGAACAGGAGAATCGACGTTTCGGGCATTCCTGAAGAAGGGCTTATGCCCGAAACGTCGATTCTCCTGTTCCCTGGATGCTGCCTGACCTGCTGCGCTTTTCCAGCAACACATTTTCAACCCTGTATAACTGCAGCAAGACATCTCTACTCCGAACCTCAAGTCCTCTCATTCTGAAGGAGAGCATGCCATTAGCTTTCCTCACTGCTTGCTGCACCTGCATGCAACTTGGGACTGTGCCTGATTCTTTTCGTTCCCATCTTTCACTGTCTAATCAACCGAAACATGCCAATTAGGGGAGGCGACAGCCTAGCTTGATAATCCAGAGACCCTGGTGATGTCCTGGGGACCCAGATTTGAATCCTGCCAAGGCAGATGGTGGGATTTGAGTTCAATAAATATCTGGATTTAGGATTCCAATGATGACTGGATTTAGGATTCCAATTGTCGATTGTTGGAAAAACCCATCTGGCTCACTAATGTCCTTTAGGGAAGGAATACGCAGGCATTACCTGGTCTGGCCTACATGTGACTCCAGACCCACAGAAATGTGATTGACCCTGACTCTGAACTGCCCCCTGGGCATTAGGAATGGGCAATAAATGCTGGCCTAGCCAGTGACACCCACATCCTGTGAATGAATGAAAGAGAGCAGTTATCAAACTCCTGCTCCAATTGGGACCAGTCCACTTTGTAAAGGTAGCAGGTCAGTCTTTGGGTCAAATAGCACTGTGCAATAGCACACTATGGGTTTGCCCTCTCTAAAACCGGGCTTTGCGATAGCTACAGTCAATTACCTACAAAAGGCCCAAATAATGCAGTTTCTGCCTGATTTAGCACTGCTTCCAGCTTATACATAATTGAAACCTGCTTATCAGTAAAACAGATCCTTGAATTTCTTCTGGACTGTATAAATCACTTCCAGATAAATGTTAGGACCATGCAGTACAACAATGATTCAGTGTCACTGCCAAGAAATCATTTTATAAAAGGCCCTTCTGTGTCAGGCTGGTTGTTTGGACTCGTGCCCTCAGCTGCCAAACTGAAGCAGTCCGAATTAAAGCAAAATGCCAAAGGTTTTAATTCAATAATTTACGCGTGGTGCCAACTCCCATCACCCTGGCACAGGCAGTTCCAACATTTCAGCACTTCACTGTTCAGGCCTCTTGGTGCCAGGAACCCGCAGGTGACAACAGCAACACTCTCCATTTATGTAGCTCCTTTTATAGACTGAAACAGCCAAGGTAATTGGTAGGAACATTAATCAAGCAAAACTCAATACTGAGCCACGTCATGAGATGTGACCAAAAGCTAGTCAAAGAGTTGTGTTTTAGGGCGCCTTTGTTCCGATATTGTTGAGGCACAAAGTTGAGATGTGTCCTTTATTTTGCCTCTGGTTTTTGTCTTTGTGAAGCCGATAACTGATCTGCATTGCACAGTTTAAAAAGTACAGCAGGGAAGGAGCTACAACAAGGCTCGATGGTTTTAATACCCTCTCAAACTAAAAAGGTGGAAAAGGGATGGGTTTAAAGACAATCGCAAACTGGAAGAGAATGAGAATAAAAATCAGATTCAAGTTTGGTGGAAGTCAGAACCACAAGAAAGGTGAACTGCACTCCCTGAGGGTTGATGTGCACACATTGGGAAGAGTGCAGGAGGTCAGGCACAGTGCCAGAATGTTAAGCTGGGGCTGATCCACAGCAATGTAGGAATCAGGCCTTCGGACTGAGTGTCTGACAATGCTGTCAATAGTTCACTCAGGAGGAAGGGGTTTGAATGGCAAGTCTGAAAGGAGATTGCACTTTCTTCCTTTCAAAGAAGTAGCCTCTCCAAACTGACGACTAATCCTCTTTCTGCTTGTGTCCTTCCCCTGGAGAAGCAAAACAAAAGATAATTGGGTATATCACAGAGGCATCAGGCTTCCTGGAAGCTGAGTTTGAATTCCAGCTGCGACTGGCAATGAACTCAGCTGGCCCCTTGCAGGAGCATTGACAGATCCAGGTCAAGTTGCTCACATTGCTGCCCTCTTCAACAGCAGACAGCAGGTTAAGTGCAAGGGGGAAGCTGCAATGCTTCATCTGTGTTTATGTACAAGTGCAATCAAATTTGAATCATGCCTGTACTCTCCTTTCTTTAGTGCCCTTTAAGGTATTTAAAAACCTATTTTCTGCCATTTCCAAGGACGCTCATTTGTCAGGTTGGAGGTACTTCACAATCATTTGGAGAGACAGCTTTCCTGCTGATGAAAATGATGCTTGGAGTTCATTCACCAGAAGTGCTTTGATAAGTGCTGTATGAGTGAGATCTTTCACTGGCTGATTTAAAGGTTCAGTGATAGAATGGCTGTTACTGACAGAAGGGAAACAGAAGAGGAATGTGCCATGATTGCATGTTTGTTCCTTTTAGATATTTTTAATTAATCTGTTCAGACATGTGATGGACACACCTCTGGAGCAGGTGGGACTTAAGCCCAAGCCTTTCTGGCCTGGAGGTAGGGACATTACCACTATGCCAGGAGATTGCTACCCTTTGTTTCCTTTAATACTTAGGTAGATATACCATGTCTCACATCTTCACCCTTTTAAACATAAGTACAATCAAAGTTGCTATCTGTGTCCTAAGTTCCACAAAATCCCATTAACCCATCATATTTGTGATCAATGATGACATTAGCTTTCAATCTGGAAATGCCTCAAAATTAAACCCCCCTTTTCTAATTTCAACTCCCTTTTGGCCTTGCCCTTCTCTCTCGCTGTAACTTGCTTCAGCTCCACAGACACTCTCCAAGAGCTTTGCACGCCTCCAGCACTCTTGTGCATTTCCAGTTTTCTTTGCTTCATCATTGGTGGCTGGGATTTTAGTTGCCAGAAATTTGGTCTCCTCGCCTCTTGACATCCTGCCCTCTGCTTCCTTGACCCGACATTCATTAAAACCTTTATACGTTTTTACACACCTACGTTTTTTTGACTTCCGACAACTTTTTTTTTTCCGAATGACGCTCTTGTGAAATTAAGACGTTTAGCTACGTTGAAAGCGTTATAGGAATAGAATTTATTTATTTGTTGTTGCGGGTCCTGCTACCATATTTACTGATGTAGCTGGACTTGAAGCCCCTTTACAATGTGAATGTGGCAGTGTTGAAGAGCTACACAGCACAAAGTGACCTGTAAAACAGTTGAAATATTACTACGCTCCTTCCTGTTCTTCTCTCCTGTAATGAGAAATGCCAAAGATGTGTGCTGTTGTGAGCTGTTTAATTCTCCTGCAGTGAAACTAATTAAGCATTAGCTTTATTTCTTAAATGTTCCAGATGCTGCTTCATTTAACTTTTTCAGTAAAAGTGTGTTTTCTACCAACGGCACAAGCTACTCATAAAATTGGATGGTTCCAAAACAATCTGCAATTGCTTTGAAGCAATATCTGCTTAAAGCTGACTGACTCTTCAGAGCATACCAACTTTCTGAGACATTGGGTTCATTTTCACTTTGGTAGGAAAGGGATAATGGAAATCAGGAATTTTCTGCCCTAGAAGATATTGAGGTTTGGTCATTGAAACTTTAAAATCTGAGACTGAAAGGTGTTTGTAATTCAGGGAGACAGAATATGGGTCGATGGGAGTTCACAGAATTACAGAATTGTTATGGTATAGAAGGAATCCTTGCAGCCCATTGTTTCTGCACTGACTCTCCAAAAGAACACCATGACTTAGTGCCTATCTGTCATATCCATGCACATTGTTTCTTTCTAAATAACCATCTTGAATGCCTTCAGCCTGCCTCCACCTCACATCCAGAAAGTGTGTACCATAGCCGAACCATGAACTGTGGGATTAAGGTAGCTAAGATGCAGATCAGTGAAGGGATGACCCTTTAGAACTGAGATGAGGAGGAGTTTCCTTTGCCAGAGGGTGGCGAATCTGTGGAACTCATTGCTGTAGAGGCCAAGTCATTGAGTGTCTTTAAGACAAAGATAGATAGAGTCGTAGAGATGTACAGCACAGAAACAGACCCTTCGGTCCAACTTGTCCATGCTGACCAGATATCCCAACCCAATCTAGTCCCACCTGCCAGCACCTGGCCCATATCCCTCCAAACCCTTCCTATTCATATACCCATCCAGATGCCTTATAAATTAGGCTTTGGATTGTTGAGGGGATCAAGGACTATGAGAGGAAGTGGTTGGGAAATATAATTAGCCATGATCGAATGGTGGAGTAGATTCGATGGGCTCAATGGGCTTCTATAACTTATGGAGTGCTGTAATAAACTCAAGGGGCAGACTAGCCTGTTTCCATTCCCATGTTCAGAAAAGTTTTATTTCTTACATTCACACCTGACCAGCCCACCTATATGGTCTGAAATGTTTCCTCCTCACTATTTACCACACCACTGATTTTCATGCTAGCTGCAAGCTTGCTGACCATTCCTCCTATATTTATGATTGTTAATGATCATATATAGATCATTAATGTTCTTTACAAATAGCAAAGGATCCAGCACCAAACTGAATACAGGCTTCCAGACACAATCAACAATGCCATTAAGCCAATTTTGGATCCAATTTGCCAATTGCCTTGGTTCCCATGGGCTCTTACCTTCTTGTCCAACCTCCCAAGCGACACCTTGCCAAATGTTTTACTAAAATCCATGTCAATTGCACACACAACTAGTTACTTCATCTGAAAACTCAGCCAAACCTGTCTCCCCCTGACTAAGTAATGCTGGCTATCATGATTTCTCCTTGCTCCTCCAAATGAAGATTAAATTCTGTCCCTCAGAAGTTTTTCCAATAGTTACCCTACCTCTAACTGGCTTGTGATTCCCTGATTTATCCTGACCACACTGTTGAATAATGGACCCACAATAGCTGTTCACCAGTCCTCTGGCACCTCGCTTGTGTCCAGAAATGATTTGAAATCTAATGTTAGGGTTTTTGCAATCTCCCCCCTGGCCTCCACAGCAGCCTGGGATAGACATTGTCTTGGCCTGGGGTCTTATCCAATTTTAAGCCCTCAGTACTGTTAATACCTGCTCTGCTGCAGTGCTAATTTGTTCAAGTGCATCACATGATTTCTATACTTACACCATTCTACTCTATCATGAACACAGATATGATGCACTCATTTAAAATCTCACCAATGTCTTCCAGCTCCACACACACTTGCCACTTTAGCCTCTAATGGACCCTCTTCTTGATCTGATCCTCCTGATCCTAATCTACTGAAAAGTACCTTTTGCTTTCCTAATGTAATTTTTACACAATTCCTGCACTTTCTATGGTCCACCTTGGCCTCCTGCTGAAGAGGATGATGTTTTTCCATCACTTTGTAATGACCAAGAATGAATCGGATCAGATTGGATTTGTCCATTTCCTGTTCCTGCAAATATATAAAATTGCATTTAACATTAATTATATTACACATAGCAGACTGTTTTTATGACAATGAACATGAACAATTGAAGACTCTCTAAATATAATTTAGTTTGAATATAATATACATCTTGATCTGTCTCATCACTCAGTCTACTACTTTTTGAACCATGATATTTTGCATGTCGGATATGATCTCAGGTTGTTATGATACGTGACCTCAGGCTTTTATGAAAAGAATTAAAAAGGGCATTTAAAGTGCTGTTAGTCTACTCCTTGTGATTTTCTACTGGTGTCAAAAGAGGCATCTAACCCACTGTATAAGAAATTGAAAAAAACATGACTCTGATTGTCCCACAGAGCATGGTGTCAGAAAGCATTTAGGTGCAAAAGAACCTGGTTTTGTTTATTTTTGTCACCTCCTCCCTTAGAAATAGCCTAGCAAAGAGGATGATGGATGCCATTTTGAAATACCATTGCTACCAAAGGGGTGGCCATCTCTGATGTTGTTGCCCAGATGCAAACCTGTGACTGCGAGACAGCATCCTCAGATAGGGGCATAATTTATGAGCGGCACGGTGGCACAGTGGTTAGCACTGCTGCCTCACAGCGCTAGAGACCCGGGTTCAATTCCCACCTCAGGCGACTCTCTGTGTGGAGTTTGCACATTCTCCCCGTGTCTGTGTGGGTTTCCTCTGGGTGCTCCGGTTTCCTCCCACAATCCAAAAATGTGCAGGTTAGGTGAATTGGCCATGCTAAATTGCCCGTAGAGTTAGGTGAAGGGGTAAATGTAGGGGAATGAGTCTGGGGGGGTTACGCTTTGGCGGGTCGGTGTGGACTTGTTGGGCCGAATGGCCTGTTTCCACCCTGTAAGTAATCTAATAATTAAACACCTTAAAACAACCCACTTTGATAAGAATGTAAGGCCTTGAAAGGGACAGGGAGCAGAAGTCCAAACTGAGAGCTGTGGTTATCAGATGGGAACAATTAAATCCACTAGGACAGTCCAAAAAACCTTCTCTTCTCAGAGAATGCAGAGGATCTGGGAGTCAGCACCATATGGAATCAAGACAGATTACATTGGTTCATTGAAAGTGTGAGGTAGGAGCCTTTTGTAGAACAACATAGCATTGGCCTATAGAGTCCAATGATAATGTCTCCTGTGGAAGGAGTACAATTTAATTCATTAGGTTTAATTAATTTAATTGTTGAGTAATCTTCTGGGACTGCTCCACAGTGATCTTCTGACAAACTTATCGTGGCATTATTAAACCGTGGAGGGAGATCAGGGTGGAATTTTTCACCATTTATAGTTTACTTTTTCCAGTTGATGTAAACACAACCATGGCTCGAGAAATCAACACTGGAGCTCTTTGTGTTTTAGGGGCATAACTAATGAGTTGGCAAAGAGAGGTCTCCAGGGACTTTCATGCTGGGCACAGGTGATAGAAGGTGTTAAAAGGAATGTGAGAGTTAAAGTCGCTGTGTGTTTCTTGTTTTGCTGTTTGCACTTTGGTAGGAGAATGACCCATCCCTATCTTTGGACTTTCTGATGAGCTATCCGAAAGGGTGGGTGAGGATTGACTGTTGATGTGTGGTGTGGCATGGATTTAAAGGGTTATCTGATCGAGTGCCATACAGAAGGTGAAGCAGCAAAGCTGAAGCTCATGCTATGAATACACAGCTGCCTGAGTGACAGAACACAAAATTTTACTCGTGTTAACCCCACCGTCCTGATTTATTAATCGATGAAGAGTCCACCCAGGAAATAAATGCGGCCCCGCTGACAGCTGACAGTTGATTGGCTGAGAATAGCCTGGAGGCAGGATTTCTGCCCCTCCCAGAGACAAAGCCATGCATTGGGGAGTTGCAGCCAGTTTGATGGTCGGCAGTCACAGCAGTGCCATGGAGGAACGGTGGCCACTGTTGGGACTGCAAGCAATCGCCATGGCGCCTGTCATTAAGGTCCAGTACCAAGGAAAGTGGGGGACTTTCGACAGACCTGGCCTCAAAGGCCCCAATGAAGGAGAGAGGATGACGGTGGTGGGGGAGGGGTGGCTGTGGAGGGTTTTCTTGGGATTCCCCAATGGGTGCAGTAAAGACATTTTGCTCTCAGCAGTCACCCCCGACCATGATGTTCCCATTAATTGGCTGAATAAGGGGTTCAGTGGGCCCAGTGATGTGGTGTGGCCATGCACTGGATTTTACAAAGCACTCCCCTTCAAGCATACTACCAGAGAAGCGTAAAACAGACCAAAATGGTGAACATTGTTTTTCAGGTTGGCAGCAGATATATAATGGGGTTGCCCATGACGCAATACCGGGATCTATAATATCTCTTGCTATAGTATAGTAATCAATAAGACTTGGGTATAGGGCACAATGTGCAGAATAACAAAGAAGGATAGTGGTAGATTTCACATGAGCTAGTTAGATGGACAGACAACTGAACTGTAGAGAAGGGAAGTGTGGAGTGTCACATTTTCACCCAGAGGATGGTACGCATTGGACGGAAGGGTCTGTTTCTGTCCTGTACATCGCTATGACTCTATTAAGTTAAATTTGGCATGTGGGCTGCCAGTTTTGGTACCGAACAACACCCCCTCCCCAGTGTCTTTTCTGAGTGAGCTGAGGGGTGTGTGGGCATGTATTGACTAGCCCCGACCTACTTTACATCCCCTTCCCACTGAAACAACCAATGAGGGATATTTAAAAGTCAGCTCTTTGTGTCCAAACCTGAGCATCACGTTTTAGAAAGGATGAGAAGGCATTGGAGAGGGTCGCGAGGAGATTTATGAGAATGGTTCCAGGGTCTTCAGTTACTTGAATAGACTGGTGACATTGTGATTGTCTTCCTGAAGGGAAGGCGATGCTCTGTTGGTATTATTGCTTGACGATTGATCCAAAAAACTGAACTAATGTTCTGGGGACCAGGGTCCGAATCCCGCGACGGCAGATGGTGGAATTTGAATCCAATATAAAAAAAATCTGGATTAAGAATCCACAGATGACTATGAAACCATTGTCGATTGTTGGAAAAAATCCATCTGGTTCACTAATGACCTTCAGGGAAGGAAACTGCCATCCTTATCTGGTCAGGTCTATATGTAACTCCAGTCACAGCAACGTGGTTGACTCTCTTAAGCACTCTCTGAAATGGTCTATTTGGCCACTCAGTTGTATGAATCTCTTCGAAGTCTCTGCAAAGAAATGAAACCGGACAGATCACCTGGCATCCACATAGGCACTGGAAAAGACAATGGCAAAAACAGCCCTGACCACCCTGCACAGTCCTCCTCACTAAAATCTGGGGCCTAATGCCAAAATTAGTCTCACAGACTAGTCAAGCAACAACCTGTAGTCATTCTCATACCTAACAGACAGACAGACTGTCCCAGACACCATGATCACCTTCTCTGGATATGTCCTGTCCCAGCATATATTCAGGACCGAGTTGCTTTGGGATCCTCAATATTGACTCCGTACCCCATGAAGTCTCAAAGCATCAGGTTAAACATGGGCAAGGAAACCTCCTCCTGCTGATTACTACATACTGTCCTCCCTGTGCTGATGGATCAGTGCTACTCCATGTTGAACAATACTTAGAGGAAGCACTGAGGGTGACAAGGGCATAAAGTGTACTCTGGGTGGGGGTTTTCAATATCCATTACCAAGAGTGACTCAGCAGTAGTATACAGATCGAGCTGATCAGCTCCTAAAAGACATAGCTGCTAAACTGGGTCTGTGGCAGGTGGTGAGGGAACCATCAAGAGGGAAAGATAAAGTTGACCACATTCTTAGTAATCTGTCGGCTACAGATGCATCTGTCCATGACAGTATCAGTAAGAGCGACCACTGCACAGTCCTTGTGGAGACTAAATCTCCTCTTCACGTTGAGAATACCCTCCATTCTGTTGCGTGGTATTATCATTGTGGTGAATGGGACAGACTTCAAACAGACCGAACAACTAAAGACTGGGTGTCCATGAGGCGCTGTGGGCATCAACAGCAACAGAATTGTACTCCAGCAGAATCTGTAACCTCATGACCCATCATATCCCCCACTCAACCGTTACCATCAAGCCAGGGGGTCAACCCTGGTTCAATGGAGAACACAGGAGGGTATGCCAGGAGCAGCACCAGGCATACCTGAGGATGAGGTGTCAACCTAGTGAAGCCATCAAACCGTATTACTTGTATCCCAAACAGCATACGCAGCAAGTGATAGACAGAACTAAGTGATCCTACAACCAAAGATCAGATCTAAGCTCTGCAGTCTGCCACAACCAGTCCTGAATGCTGGTGGATGATTAAACAACTCACTGGAGGAAGAATATCCCCATCCTCAATGATGAAAAAACCCAGCACATCAGATAAGGCTGAGGCATTCGCAGCAATCTTCAGCCGGAAGTGCCAAGTGGATGATACATCTTGGCCTGCCCCAGTTGTCTCCAGCATCACAGATATCAGTCTTCAGCCAATTTGATTCACTCCATGTGATATCAAGAAACAGATAGAGACACTGGATACTGCAAAGGTTGCATGCCCTGACAACATTCCGGCAATAGTACTGAAGACGTGTGCTTCAGAACCTGCCGCTCCCCTAGCCCAGCTGATCCAGTACAGTTACAACACTGGCACCTACCCGATAACATGGAATGTTGCCCAGTATACTCAGTACACAAAAAGCAGGACGAATCCATCCCGACCAATTATCACCCCATCAGTCTACTCTCAATCATAAGGAAAGTGATGGAAGGTGTCAACGGTGCTATCAAGCTGTTTAGCCTGCTCAGGTAATGAATGAATGCGTGAATGAATTTAAATGAATGATTTTATTGCCGTGTGTGTTTTACAGTGAAAAATATAGTGAAAACTTCCACCCCATTGTCATGATCAGGTGCAATTTTGAATAGTTTAAGAATAATTCTTTTAGAAAATTATAGCTTAAACAGTGTCCATAACATTTCCACCGTTGGTTCGTCACCGCGAACGCTGGACCCAACCAACGTCGAAGTTGCCGATCCTCAGATGCCACCTTTCGCTGCTGGGCCTACCCTCACCATCATTGCTTCCACCGATGTAGCAGCTGATACCTGCTCCCATGCTTGGCCCTCAGCCAGCCGCCTCCTCACTGCTGTCTACCAGGGTCCTGTTCCGGGCTGATCAATCGAATCACCACCGTCTACCAGGGTCCCGCTCCGGGATCAACAATTACCCCACCACTGTCTACCATGGCCCTGCTTTATATTCACCAATCACCTCACCACCATCTACCAGTGTCCCGCTCCGGGATCACCAATCACCTCACCACCGTCTACCATGGTCCTGCTCCAGGATCACCAATCAACTCACCACTGTCTACCAGGATCCTGTTGTGTGATCACCAATCACCTCACCACAGTCTAACAGGGTCCTGCTCTACGGTCACCAATCACGCTCCCACTGTCTACCAGGGTCCTGCTCCGGGATCACCAATCACCTCATCACCATCTACCAGGATCCCGCTCTACGCTCACCAATCACCTCACCACCATCTACCAGGGTCCCGCTCCAGGATCACCAATCGCCTCATCATTGTCCACCAGGGTCCCACTCCGGGATCACCAATCACCTCATCATTGTCTACTAGGGTCCTGCTTCGGGATCACCAATCACCTCACCACCGTCTACCAGGGTCCCACTCTACGCTCACCAATTACCTCACCACCATCTTCCAGGGTCCCGCTCCAGGATCACCAATCGCCTCACCACCATCTACCAGGTTCCCGTCCGGGGATCACCAATCGCCTTGCTGGGATTTGAAAGTTTGAGGTCTTCTCGCTGGGATTTGAACAGTTTGAGGTCTTCTCGCTGGGATTTGAACAGTTTGAAGTCTCCTCACTGGGATTTGAACAGTTTGAGGTCTTCTCACTGGGATTTGAACAGTTTGAGGGTTCCTTGCTGGGTTTTGAGCAGTTTGGGGGGTTCCTTGCTGGGATTTGAACAGTTTGAGGGGATTCCTCGCTGGGATTTGAACAGTTTGAGGTCTTCTCACTGGGATTTGAACAGTTTGAGATCTTCTCACTGGGTTTTGAGCGGTTTGGGGGTTCCTGACTGGGATGTGAACAGTTTGAGGGTTCCTTGCCAGGTTTTGAACAGTTTGGGGGTTCCTTGCTGGGTTTTGAGCAGTTCGGGGGTTCCTGACTGGGATTTAAACAGTTTGAGGATTCCTTGCTGGGATTTGAGCAGTTTGAGGATTCCTTGCTGGGTTTTGAACAGTTTGAGGGTTCCTTGCTGGGTTTTGAGCAGTTTGAGGGTTCGTTGCTGGGTTTTGAACAGTTTGAGGATTCCTTGCTGGGTTTTGAACAGTTTGGGGGGTTCCTTGCTGGGATTTGAGCAGTTTGAGGATTCCTTGCTGGGTTTTGAACAGTTTGGGGGTTCCTTGCCGGATTTTGAGCAGTTTGAGGTCTCCTCACTGGGATTTGAACAGTTTGAGGGTTCCTTGCCGTGCTTTGATCAGTTTGAGGGTTCCTTGCTGGGTTTTGAGCAGTTTGTGGGTTCCTGACTGGGATTTGAACAGTTTGAGGTCTTCTCGCTGGGATTTGAACAGTTTGAGGTCTCCTCGCTGGGTTTTGAGCAGTTTGGGGGTTCATGACTGGGATTTGAACAGTTTGAGGATTCCTTAGTGGGATTTGAACAGTTTGAGGTCTCCTCACTGGGATTTGAACAGTTTGAGGGTTCCTTGCCGGGTTTTGATCAGTTTGAGGGTTCCTTGCTGGGTTTTGAGCAGTTTGGGGGTTCCTTGCTGGGATTTGAACAGTTTGAGGTCTTCTCGCTGGGATTTGAACAGTTTGAGGTCTCCTCACTGGGTTTTGAGCAGTTTGGGGGGTCCTGACTGGGATTTGAACAGTTTGAGGATTCCTTAGTGGGATTTGAATAGTTTGAGGTCTCCTTGCTGGGTTTTGAGCAGTTTGGAGGTTCCTCACTGGGATTTGAACAGTTTGAGGTCTCCTTGCTGGGATTTGAACAGTTTGGGGGTTCCTTGCTGGGATTTGGACAGTTTGAGGTCTCTTTGCTGGGATTTGAACAGTTTGGGGATTCCCTGCTGGGATTTGAACAGTTTGAGGTCTCCTCGCTGGGTTTTGAGCAGTTTGGAGGTTCCTTGCTGGGATTTGAACAGTTTGAGGTCTTCTCGCTGGGTTTTGAGCAGTTTGGGGGTTCCTTGCTGGGATTTGGACAGTTTGAGGTCTTCTCGCTGGGATTTGAAAAGTTTGGGGGGTCCTTGCCGGGATTTGAACAGTTTGGAGGTTCCTTGCTGGGATTTGAACAGTTTGAGGTCTCTTTGCTGGGTTTTGAGCAGTTTGGGGGTTCCTTGCTGGGATTTGAACAGTTTGATGTCTCCATGCTGGGATTTGAACAGTTTGGGGGTTCCTTGCTGGGATTTGAACAGTTTGAGGTCTCCTTGCTGGGTTTTGAGCAGTTTGGGGGTTCCTTGCCGGGATTTGAACAGTTTGAGGGGGTTCCTCGCTGGGATTTGAACAGTTTGGCGGTTCCTCGCTGGGATTTGAACAGTTTGAGGTCTCCTTGCTGGGATTTGAACAGTTTGGCGGTTCCTGGCTGGGATTTGGACAGTTTGAGGGTTCCTCACTGGGATTTGAACAGTTTGGGGATTCCCTGCTGGGATTTGAACAGCCATTCATCTTGAGCCTATTCTGCCATCCAGTGAGATTGTGATTGATCTGAACAACTCAGACCATATAAAACAACTCATTGAGATTTGGACTGAATTGTAGCCCTGTTTCTTTGCTTCATATCTCTCTGTATGCACCTACCCTTTGCTTGCAAACAGCATTTGCTGGAATTATTGCTGTGAAATCAATCATGACTTATAAACACAACAGCAATACTTTTTGGAACAAATACCTCAATCACTTATCTTGATTACAAATTGAACTAAAATCATTCCTCTTTATTCCAGTATAAGGAAGAGTTTAACAGGGTCAAATTCTCCATTACAGTGAGCAATAATCTTTCACAAAACCACCCACATGATTTTTGGTTCAGTTAACATTTGATCAAACTCTGGTAGTGAGGGTAGCACAGTGGTGAGCACTGCTGCCTCACAGCACCAGAGACCCGGGTTCAATTCCCCGCCTCAGGCAGCTGTCAGTGTGGAGTTTGCACATTCTCCCCGTGTCTGCATGGGTTTGCTCCGGTTTCCTCCCGCAGTCCAAAAATGTGCAGGTTAGGTGAATTGGTCATGCTAAATTGCCCATAGTATTAGGTGAAGGGGTAAATGTAGGGGAATGGGTCTGGGTGGATTGCTCTTCGGAGGGTCGGTGTGAATTTGTTGGGCCGAAGGGCCTGTTTCTACATTGTAAGTAATCTAATCTAAAAAATTGTTCCTCACCCTCCTGCAACCTGATCAAAGGGCCATTGGCCAGAATCTCTGGGCCATTCTGTCAAACAAATTGAGGGTATGTGGGGGCATTAGACACAAAGTTGAGAGTGTGTTGCTGGAAAAGTACAGCAGGTCAGGCAGCATCTGAGGAGCAGGAAAATAGACGTTTTGGGCCAGAGCCCTTTCTGATGAAGAACAATTGAATCAAAACAGCTGAGAAGTAAGTGAAGGGGATTGATTTAATTAGTTACAGAGATAATTACAAGAACATTAAAAATAAGATGGTGCTGGAGACAAACCAAATGACTGGAATAACATGCTAGGTATAAGAGTCGCATGCTGAGGGCCTAACCAAGGTAACAAGTAATCCAAAACTGTACAAACTAATTAAGGTAGAGAGATCATGACAATTTGTCAAGGTGATGGTGTCAAAACCGGACAGTAAGGAAGATTTTACAGATACAGAACAGTGTAGTGGGGGTTACATGTAGTGCAACATGAATCCAAGATCATGGTTGACACTGTCTTCATGATAAGGAACTTGGCTATCAGTGTCTGTTCGGCGATTCTGAGTTGTTGTGTATCTCAAAGGCCGCCTTGGAGAATGTTTACCAGAAGATCGCAGATTGAATGTCCTTGACCACTGAAGTGTTCCCCAACTGGGAGGGAACATTCCAGTCTGGTGATTGTTGCACGGTGTCCATTCATTCATTGTCATAATATCTGCATGGTCTTGCCAATATACCATACCTCGGGGCATCCTTGCCTGCAGTGGATGAGATAGACAACACTGGCCGAGTCACATGAGCACCTGCCATGTATGTCGTGGGTGGTGTTCCCATGTGTAATGGTACTATACTTGTCGACACTCTGACATGTCTTGCAAAGGTTGCCATGGTAGGATTGAGTGGGTGTCATGAGCAATGTTCTCCTGAAGGCAGGGTAGTTTCCTGTGAACAGTGTTCTGTTTAAGATTTGGCAGTTGTTTGAAGGTGAGAAGTGCGTGCGTAGGGATGATCTTGGTGAGATTTTTGTTGTCATCAATTTTATGTTGAAGGCTATGAAGAACATGGCATAGCTTCTCTGCTCTGGCAAAGTATTAGATGATGAAGGGTACTCTATCGGTCATGTCCTGTGTCTGTCTTCTGAGGAGATCATTGCAGTTTTGTGCTGTGGCACATTTGGCACTGATGACTGATGGGTTGAGCATTGTATCTGGTTCTTATGAGGGTATGTTTCAGCATCTGTAGGTGTCCATCGCATTCCTCCTCGTCCGAGCAGATCTTGTGTACACTCCGGGCTTGTCCAAGGGGATGGCTTCTTCAACATGTTTAGCATGGAAGATAGAGAAGTGCAGCATTATGAGGTTATCTGTAGGCTTGTGATAGAGTAAGGTACTGATGTGTCCGTCCTCGAAGGAGATGTGTGTATCTAAGAATGAGACTGACTCTAAAGAGTAGTCTATGGTAAGTCTGATGGTGTGATAAAACCTGTTGACATTGTTGTGAAGTTGTTTCAGTGATTCCTCGCCATGAATCCAGAGGAAGAAAATGTCATCAATGTATCTGGTGTATAAGTGTTGTTCGGAATTCCTGTGCAGCAAAGAAGTCTTGCTCGAACTTGTGCATGAAACTATTGAAGTACTGGGATGTAAATGTTATCCCTATGGCTGTTCTGTGTGTCTGGATGAAGAACTGGTTGTCGAAGGTGAAGTCATGGATGAAGAGAATGAGTTGTAGGATGGTGTCTGGAGATTGGCAATTGTTGGTATTGAGTACTGAGGATGTTGCAGTGATGCTGTCTTCATGGGGGATGCTGGTGTAGAGTGCCAAAATGTCCACTATCACGATGAATGTTCCTGGTTTGACTGGTCCATGGGTGCTGAGTTTCTCTAAAACATCTGTAGTGTTACAACAGATCTGCCCATTGATATCTCTGCCTATAAATGCTGTACTTTTCTTCACTTCACCTGATGAAGAGCCAGCTATGAAAGCTTGTGATTTTTAGATTACATTACATTACAGTGTGGAAACAGGCCCTTCGGTTCAACAAGTCCACACCGACCCGCCGAAGCGCAACCCACCCATACCCCTACATTTACCCCTTACCTAACACTACGGGCAATTTAGTATGGCCAATTCACCTGGCCCTGCACATCTTTGGACTGTGGGAGGAAACCGGAGCACCCGAAGGAAACCCACGCAGACACGGGGAGAACGTGCAAACTCCACACAGTTAGTAAACATGTTGGACTGTAATCTAGGGTCGTGTGACTTCTGAATTTATTCACCCCAGTCTAACACTGGCACCTCCACATCAGATCGAAAAATAAAAACTTAGACCAAATAATTCAGTTTCTTCCTCCAGAGATGCTTCCTGACTTACTCAGTGTTCCCCAAAAGTTCCCCATTCTTGTTTCTGTTTCCTGCATCCACGATATTTTGGTTTTATTTTACAGGAAACAAAAGCACTCTGTTTGTGTTCAAACAGAAAATACAATTCCACTTTGTTTCTCCAAACTTGAAAGCACTTTCTCACCATCAGCCTGACACTGCTGTCTTTTTTCAGTTTCCCCCATGGGAGCTGCACCCATTCCTAGTTGCCCTTGAGAAGGTAGTGGTGAGCTGTCTTCGTGAACTGCAACAGTTCTTTGGTGCAGCTATAGCCACAATGCTGTACCACAGGACCGTTGGGAGACTGGGCGATTGAATATAGTCAAGACTGACTTAGATTGATTTTTGATCAGAGGAGGCAGGAGTTACTGGGGGACAGGCAGAGAAATGGAATTAAAACCACAACAGACTAGCCATCATTGTATTGACGAGCGGAAAGGGTTCCTGGGGTGGACTGGCCTTTCATTCTGGTGTATTGTGCTAGTGTGATACCAATAACAATGTCAATTCCGCATGTCAAGTGGTTATAATGCTGAGCATTGTGAACCAGTGAAGACGAGGGTTGGTATGTAAACCTATCTCAGTGCAGGCACTTTGCATCTGCAGTCATTGTTTTTACCACTAAGAAGAGCTGTGCAATTGGTGGTGAAACTTGAGCAGATCAGTTCCCCAGTGACGGAGCTGTTTGAAAGGAGAGCAGAAACAGGCTGTCACCAAGTCTCTCTTGGACGTTACTGCCTTCAATGGAAACCAGGGCTTTTTTTCAGTTAAATCTGAATGCACTGTAATCTTTCCTGATCCTGACCGACGAGCAGGGTGACGGAACAGCGTAATATAGGGTTGGAGTTTTGTTTTTAAACACAACTTGAAGTGGGGATCCCACGAGTGAGTGCAGCGACAGTAGTAAACAGGGCTGCTGGATGCAGATGAGGGTGGGGAGGAGAGCCAATAGCGTGAGGGTGAGCGCATCGACATGGAGAGAGCGGGCCAATGGGAGTGTATGAGGGCGGGGCTGGGGCGCTTGGGCTGTGTGTGTCCAGGTGAGTTTCTGTTCTCAGTGCGGGAGCCGGTGCTGGCAAAGGGCAGCGCTGGGCTCAGGCTGAGACTGACACACAGACACAGAGTGGCACTGAGAGTGGGAGAGCGCTGCTCAAATTGACCGCCTGCCTCACACTCCGCGAAGATGTTGCAGGTACCGCTCCTCTATAATGTGCTTTCTAATCTAAATCATTGTTTGGAGCAGATTTTTAAACTCACTTCACTCAGATTAACATTGGCTTTATTGTATGGATTGGCAGTCTATTGCGGATCGTATCTACTGTATGCATTTTTGCTTTTCTTTGAACATTTCTGATACCTTCCGCTTGCCTTGCTCATTTCATAATCATATTTTTTAAAAAAATAATTGATTGTCTCATCGATGGTTTTAGGGAGGTGCAAAGCACTGCTGCAGAAAGCTGCAGGAATTTTTAAAAAATCCTGACAGACTGACCTAGGGGCAATGTGACACCAATACCCTTCAGATAGGGAGGACAAGCAGAATGCAAAAGCTGCAACCGACGACAAATCTGAAGACTAATTTTCATAGGAAGATATGGAGTATATTAGGATTTTAAAAGTTTAGTGTCTTATGTTTTAATAAAAAGGTTGCGAATAAGGACAGCGATCTGAAAATGAAGCTAGAATCCAGCCGTAAAATCTGTGCTGGAATTGATGTTCCAACAGTGTTCACATTTGTAATATTGACGACGTGCATTTAAATAGCACCCCAGAATGTCCCAAAACGCTGTGCAGCCAGTAGGGTCTTTTGAAACATACTCGTTGTTGTAATGTAGAATATGCAATCACCAGCGCAAATGCAACTAGCTCCCACAAACAGCAAATATCAAATAATATTTTTGATGATATCATAAAAACAGAGTGCTGTCGATGCTGGAGATCAAAAATTAAAAAAAAGACAAAAATTGTTGTTAGGCCGGTGCACAGCATCTGTGGAGAGAGAAACCGGGTTAATGTTTTGCGTCTACTGTGACCCTTCTGGACGATTGTGGGGATTGAGTGGCTATGTGAACTTGAAGTGGAAAATCAGCCACGTATTGAATGGCAGAGCCTGCTTAAGGGGGCTGATTGGCCCAGTCTTGCTCCTATTGAATATGCTGTCTTGTAACCCACAAATGTTTCACTCAGAGCTTGAGAGTGTTACTTATAGCTGAACTTTGACCCCTGTCTCAGGGGTCAATATTGTCAAATGACTGCTACAGGCAAAGGATATAAATGTGCCTGAGAATCAGTACTTACTGTGGATTTATAGTTGCTGAAGTGAATTCTGTAGCTGGTGAGGTATCTTCCTTTGAATGCATAATGGCCTGGTTGCCCCAGTTGGTTGGGTTCCATGGGATAGTGATGAGCAGTGAGTCAGAGTAATGGCTAATATTTCAAACAAACGGCATCCAACTCTCCTGTCATCAAGAATGATTTGTTTCTATTATGAGGCTTACTTGCATTGGTACACCTGTCAATGTATTTGTATTGTGGTCATAAATGTGATGATGATAATGTAGTGTGCAGCAAGTTAAGTTACTTTATTATTGATTCACTTGATTTATTTATTGCCCTGCGTATCTTGTTACAAAGTACGGTGAAAATTGTTGACAGAACTGCTCAATGGGAGGTGCTTAGTGTGTCTCAGCTATATGGTCAAGTTTATTTTTAGCAAATCAGAGTAAGCAACTAAGGATAGGAGAGATTGAAAACAAAACCAAACAGTGCAGTTTGCACCTGC
The DNA here is from genome assembly GCF_004010195.1 of Chiloscyllium plagiosum. Lineage (NCBI taxonomy): Eukaryota > Metazoa > Chordata > Chondrichthyes > Orectolobiformes > Hemiscylliidae > Chiloscyllium > Chiloscyllium plagiosum. The sequence goes on along the minus strand of NC_057710.1, from coordinate 22,640,292 downwards.
TGGCTGTTGGTCCTGTTGCTGCTATCCATCATCTTCACCAAAGAGGGACTTCAGACTGAAAAGCAAATCTTCAATTCCTGAATCCTCTGGGAATATCTGGGAAGGTTTGCAACCCTATCCAGGACTGAATTCAATTCGGCCAATGATTTGAACTGAAGTAAACTGCTAAAATCCATCTGTCTTCTTCCTTTGTTGCTGCCGAGTATATTCTGCATTATTTCACATCTGGAAGGGTACTATTTGCTTTGACACAGTTGTCGTGGTGATGCCTGTGGTAACAGATAGGATCTGAGATGATGAGGCTGCAGGAGCAAGCAGGAGAATGTTGAGTTGGATGGGGGAATAGGGTTTTGGGGTTTTGGCAGCCACCAGGTGGAGAGAGGAGACTGAGAGAGTTGCCAGGAATCCAGGGAGGAGGCTGTGTTTCTGCAGTGGAGCCTTTACTGTCAGCAGAGGCTGTTTACTGAGCAATGGGGTTGCAGGAGCTGAATAATGATTTCAGATCCTTCAGCTGGGTGGCAGCTTCCCCTTCAAGCCCAATGATGTAACTAGTTTGTATTTCTAGAGATGGACCCCTATCCCACCCAGAATCTGAATTTCAGGTTGAGTAGGTTAGTTGCATTTGCCTGATATTGAATTTCTTGCTCAATTTACTCTTGAACCTTAGACTCTGTTTATGGAAAAGAGAGGTGAAGGGAGAGGTACAATATGATTGATGGCTAATTCACCAACACCCACATGCCATCATCCCGATGTTAAAATTGTCCTTACTGGGTTAGTACCAAAGGTGGGATTTGCACTCTCTTTCAGTCTGTATGGCACCATTGAATCATTAGGAGAGAGAGTCACCAGAGCATGATATTCTGTTCACCACCTTTCATTGTATTTCTGCCTCTAATGACGTTGAGGTCTTTGTTCTGATCAACTGCTTTGTAAACACCAAACAGCAGTCAACACCAGTGGTAGTGTCCCTGCCTCTATGCTAGGAGATCTGGGTTCAAGTCCCACTTACTCCAGAGGTGTTTCATTACATCTCTAATCAGCCTGATTAGGAAAAAATACACAAACCATCCACCGTGAGACCTTGCTAGACCTGTGTGGTAATTCAAGATACAGTATTATATGCCTGGGTATGTGCTCACACCAATGTTTAGCAAGGTGTTCTATCCTTAAATGACATGGCATAGTCCAGCCAGATTGAACAACTGTTCCTGCAGATTAAATTCGGTTTTGTTGCATTTTCACTGAAACAGCCTGATTATTCAATTATTTGGCTGATTGGATCCTTACAACCAGTACAGTAAAGAAAAGCTCACACTTGTCCAATAAGCATTAATTTTAATCAGTGTTTACACAGCAAAGGTACCATAGTTACAGAGAGCTGCTGTCTCTTTTGAGGGTTCTGACTGGTGGTGTTTTACCCTGAGGGGGAGGGGTGGGGTTCAGAAGACAGGGCCTTCATGGTAACCTCCGCTTATGGGTGGCACGGTGGCTTGTGGTTAGCACTGTAGTCTCACAGCTCCAGGGTCCCAGGTTCGATTCCAGCCTCAGGTGACTGTCTGTATAGAGTTTGCACATTCTCCCCGTGTCTGCATGGGTTTCCTCTGGGTGCTCCAGTTTCCTCCCACAGTCCAAAGATGTGCAGGTCAGGTAATTGGCCATGCTAAATTGCCCATAGCGTTTAGGGATGTGTGGGTTAGGTGCATCATTCAGGGGAAATGTAGGGGAATGGATCTGGGAGGGTTACTCATCAGAGGGTCAGTGAGGACTTGTTGGGGCCAATGTTCTTTTCCACACTGTGGGGTTTCTGTGATTCAGCTGAGGATGTGGGAATTGAACCTGCATGTTGGGGTCACTCTGCATCACCATCTAGCTAACCAGCCCAAATAATTTTGAGTCACCCTGATCAGAGATGTTATTGCACACCTCTTGAGCAAGTGGGACTTGAACCCAGGTCACCTGGCTCAGAGATAGGGACACTACACAGCACCACAAGAGCCCTCTGCTAACAAGTCCAAACAATACAGCATGATTGATAACGTATGTCATGCTTTTTAATTTATCACTTTGAATAATTCCTGTTACTATCACCATTACTGGCAGACTGACTGATAACCACTAGTATCACCCGAATGGTATAGAGTTCTGATATTTGCTCAGACTCAATAAAAAGACTCTTAAGTGGATGTTTTTCCAATTTATTTTTTAGTTGTGGGCCTCACTGGAAAGGTCAGTATTTATTGCCAATTTCTAATTTCCCTTCAGAAGGTGATGGCTTTTTTTCCCCCTGGAATGGCTACATCCATGTGGTGAAGATACTTCCACATTGCTGCTCACATTAGGAAATTCTTGGGTTTCGACCCAATGATGAAATTGGAATGATTTTCCATATTTTATGAGGGCATAGTAGAAACATTTCACACCCAGTTACGTTGTTAGGGATATGCTAGTGACGACATTGGGTTGAGTTCTAGAGAATCTGGTGTTTCGCTGTAGCAGAAAGATAAAAGCTGATTCATTGCAATGTAAAAGCTGGAAGTTCCCCATCCCTTCTATTATGGCAGTCCTTATTCCACAGTAACTGCTCAGTTTTCTGGCTACTGACAATGGCTAGAATCCTGTTCCCTCTTCAGAATGTAAGGAGCATTTCTTGTGCTACTTTAAAAGGAAGGCTCATTGTATAAACTGTATTGCTGTTGCTGCTCATGTTTCATCCACCTTGTCCTGACTTCAGTCATTTGATTTTCAGAGTTACTTTTTTTCAGGAATAATGCTGTTCCTGCTATTATATGAGCTGTTTGCATGAGATCTTAGTCTCAATCTTGGCTTTGTGATGATTTGCCAGAGCAGTGAGCAAAGTGACAATAGTATTGAGAAAAAAGAATACATTAGAAATAAGGTCGATTGAAATTGATGGTGTCACACTGGAACAAATAGATCAAATTATCTATTGAGGACAAATGATGTAGAAATTGGAAGAAGGATGGAGATGGCCAAAAGTAATTTTATGAAAATGAAGGTTCTGTTAATAAGATAACTCAAGCTTGTAAAATAAACAAAAAGCTCAGAGGTGCTATATTCTATTTACTTGAGCCTGTATGTCTCAGAGACCTTACACTAAGTAAAGATCTATGAAAGAAAAGAGAGGCATTTGAAAGCAGATGCTAAGGTGTATTCTAAGAATTTCATATCACAGAATATAGAGAACATTAGACAAATGAGGTCTTTGCGATTACAGGAGGAAAGTGATATCCAGAAAATGTCCATATTTCACCATTGAACTCACGGAAAAACAATCTCTTCTAGAAGACAAAGAGAGGGGCAGCTGAAAGATGGATTGTGATGGAGCAGTTCGATGGTGGATGTCACAGAGCAATTATATATAAGCTGCAGTACATGTGTGAGGATAGCATAAGACGTATGACTCTGGTATACTTTGACAGCAGATCCCCTGGCCAGAGCAGTTACATATAGTAGAAGAACAAGCAGAATTCGGGAATCCTCATCCGTGAATCACAAGAAGCTAACATCCAAGTTCGGCGGGTAATAGGGAAGACAGATGGAATGTAGCCCTGTATTTTAGATTAGATTAGATTCCCTACAGTGTGGAAACAGGCCCTTCGGCCCAACAAGTTCACACCAACCCTCTGAAGAGTAACCCACCCAGACCCATTTCCCTCTGACTGATGCACCTAACACTACAGGCAATTTAGCATGGCCAATTCACCTGACCTGCACATCTTTGGACTGTGGGAGGAAACCCACACAGACACGGGGAGAATGTGCAAACTCCACACAGACAGTTGCCCAAGGCTGGAATCGAACCTGGGACCCTGGTGCTGTGAGGCAGCAGTGCTAACTACTGAGCCCATTTCCAAGGGAATAGAGTATAAAAATAGGGAGTCAAAAAGTGTGGTGCTGGAAAAGCACAGTCAGTCAGGCAGCAAATGAGGAGTAAGAGGGTCGACATTTCGAGCATAAGCTGAATTCCTGTTGAAGAGCTTATGCTCGAAACGTCGACTCTCCTGCACCTTGGATGCTGCATGATCAGCTGTGCTTTTCCAGCACCACACTTTTTGACTGATCTTTATTGCCTGCAGTCCTCACTTTCTCCTACAAAAATAGGGAGGTTTTGCTAAAACTACACAAGGCATGAATCAGACCACAGCTGGAATATTGCCAACAGTTTTGGGTCCCTTATGTAAGGAAAGATATGCTGGCAACGGAGGCGGTCCAGAGAAGGTTCACTAGGCCAATACCAAGTTTGGAGGGACTGTCTTATAAGGAGAGGTTGCACAGATTGGACCTGTACTCACTGAAATGTAGAAGAATGACAAGTGACATTATTGAAACATTCTGGGTTTTTGAAACATGCTCTTGCTCACCTCACGACTCGAGTATGGACAAATCCCCAGCTGACAGTGAAGGCAAAGATGTCAGTCTACAAGTCTGCGTCACAAGCACACTGCTGTAAGACAGTGAAATGTGGACTACATATTACCAGACAGGAGATAAGACCTTCCACTTGAGGAGTATCTGCCGTATCCTGGGCATATCTTGGCAAGACAGAGTGTCCAACACAGCAGTCCTATCTCGCATTGGTCTTCTCAGCATGTACACTATACTCAGGCAGTGGAGATGGCGTTGGCTGGGCCACGTCCACCGCATGAAGGATGGATACATCCCAAAGGATATCCTCCATGGAGAGCTTGCATCCGGGAAAGACCCACCGGGTGTCCTCAGCTGCACTACGAGGACATCTGCATGAGGGACGTGAAGGCCTTTGGTGCTGTTACGGAGTCCTGGGAAAGGCTTGCAGCTGACCGCACGAGATAGAGAAGTACCCTGAACCAATATCTCAAAACAGGGCAAAATAGGCCCTGATGAAGGGCTTTTGCCTGAAACGACGACTCTCCTGCTCCTCGGATGCTGCCTGACCTGCTGTGCTTTTCCCGCCCCACACTCTTGTCTCTAATCTCCAACATCTGCAGTCCTCACTTTCTCCTAGGGGAAAAGAAGCGGATGAGCGCTGCAGCAGACAAGCGGGCTCGAAGGAAGGAGTGCAGCAGCTCTAGCAGATCAACGACCACATACAGGTGTGACCCCTGCAACCAGGACTGTCACTCCAGCATTAGTCTCTTCATTCACAAGCAACATTGCTTCAGGGAAGCAGAAAGGCAGAACAACGAGGATGTAACCCATGGACAGCCATGACCGAAAGGGGCCTCACACACTCGCTCACAGGGTTTTTAGAGGACTCACAGGGCAGATGAGGAAAGATTGTTGCTCCTTGAGGGAGAGACTTGGACCATAAGACATAGGAGCAGAAGTAAGGCCATTCGGCCCATCGAGTCCACTCCGGCATTCAATCATGGCTGATGGGCATTTCAACTCCACTTACCCGCATTCTCCCCGTAGCCCTTAATTCCTTGTGACATCAAGAATTTATCAATTTCTGCCTTGAAGACATTTAGCGTCCCAGCCTCCACTGCACTCTGTGGCAATGAATTCCACAGGCCCA
>NC_057710.1:22625005-22632403 GCF_004010195.1 Chiloscyllium plagiosum | reverse complement strand
CTTACTTTAAGATTTTTTTATAAAGTCTGGTTCATTACATAGAACTAGGTCCAGGATAGCCTGCTCCCTTGTGGGCTCCATGACAAGCTGTTCCAAAAAGCCATCCTGTAAGCATTCCATGAATTCCCTTTCTTTGGATCCATTTGCAACATTATTTACCCAGTCCACCTGCATATTGAAGTCTCCCGTGATCACTGTGACCTTGCCTTTCTGACATGCCTTCTCTATTTCCCGGTACATGTTGCGCCCCTGGTCTTGGCCACTGTTAGGAGGTCTGTACATAACTCCCATTATGTTTTTTTTTTGCCTTTGTGGTTCCTCAATTCCACCTACACAGACTCCACATCATCCGACGCTATGTCATTCAGCACCATAGATTTAATTTTGTTCTTAACTAACAAGGCAACCCCGCCCCCTCTGCCCACCTCCCTGTCTTTTCGATAAGTTGAAAACCCTTGGATGTTTAACTGCCAGTCCTGACCCCCCTGTAACCACGTCTCTGTGATGCCTACCACATCATAATCATTCACGATGATCTGTGCCAGTAGTTCGTCTGCATAATGCAGAAGGCATAATCTCAGAATAAAAGGTTGCATATTTAAGACAGAGATGAGGAATTTCTTCTCTCAGAGGATTATGAATCTGTGGAATTCTTTACTACAGAGGGCCATCGAGGCTGGGTCTTTATTTATATTCGTGGATTTGTGGAGATCAAGGGTAATAGAGAAAAGGCAGGGAAATGGAGTCAAGGATTATCAGATCAGCCATGATCTCAGTGAGTGGTGGAGCAGGCTTAATGGGCTGAATGGCCTGCTTCTGCTCCTATGGTCTTCAATAGTTAGGCATGGTCACTTAGCCAACCTCCACCCCATGTCTGTTCCACCTTTCATTGAGATTATGGCTAATTTGTAAACTAACAACACCTATCACCTTGTTACACCTTAATGCGTTTTCTGAGCGCAAATCTATCATGCTCCATTTCAAAAGTCTTAACAATGGATCCGGTGAGTTTAAATTGGTTTCAGAGCAGCAAAACTAACGAGGGACAAAAGAAAAATTACACTATGTGCCTGCTTCTGATTGCAAGGCCACAAGATTCCCCAGATTTGATAGAGGTTGACCAGAGGGAATGAGACTCATTTATTCCAGAAAGGACAGAGAGAGAGAGAAAACAGTTAGCTTAAGATTTAATGCAGCTAAAATTTTAGAAGCTACTATTGAAAGGCACTTGGATCATTTCAAGGTAGAACCAATGTGGTTTTATAAAAGGGGACATTGTATTTAACCAACTTAATTATGTTATTTGAAGAAATTAGCATCTGCTGTAGATAAAAGGGTGGATGTATCACCTTTAAATTTCCAGGTGGCATTTGTTAAGGTGCCACAACAAAGGTTACTGCGGAAAACAAAGGCGTATGGTATCCAGGGTGATATATGGGTGCAGATAAAAGCTTGGCCAACCAATAGGAAATGAAGCATAGGCATAAATAGGCAATTTTCTGGCTGGCAAGATATAAGTGGAGTGTCACAGAAATCAGTGCTGGAGCGTTTTTACAATTTGTACAATTTACTTGGATGAAGGGGTTAAAGGTATTATTGCTAAATTTGCATACGATATAAAAGCAGGTCAAAAAGTAAGTTGTGAAGGAGCCCTAACAAGACTACAATGGGGTATAGACAGATTACATGAGTGGGTAACGATGTGGAAAATGGATATATTACGGGATAATGTGAAATTGTCCAGTTTGGCAGGAAAAATAAAAAGAACATTTTTAAATGGTGGAAGATCTGAGGTGCCGATAGATTTGGGCATCTTAGTGCATCTTTTGCAAAAGATTAGAATGTAAGTATGGCAAGTAATATAGAAGGCTAGGAGAATATTAGAGTTAATTGCAAAGAGAATTGAACACAAAAGTAGAGAAGTTGTGAGTCAGATCTGTAGATCACTGATGAGACTGTATCTGGAGTATTGTGCACATACAGGTACACAGTCCTTTATCCGAAATCCAAAAAGCTCCGAAATCCGAGATTTTTTCGTGGAGTGTGGAGCGTCATTTTGGCATGTGAACAGGTGACCCAAGTCCACACCCACATGAACCACTTCACTCAGATGTGACATGGTGGCGTGGCCTAGCACTGGCAGGCGTTAATTCTGTCTTAGCACTTGTACTATTCACACATGCATCTGTTGTTAGGTAATTTTTTTAAAAATTCGCTATGAAAATGTCATTTATTCTGAAATATGAAGAATTCCTAATTGCGAGAAACAACTGGCCCCAAGGATTTCAGATAAAGGATTGTGTACCTGTATTGGTCTCCTTATTTAAGGAAGGCTATAAATACATTGAAGGTAGTTCAGAGAAGGTTTACTAGAATAATACCAGGAATGGGTAGATTGTTTTATGAGGTGAGATTGGACAGACTAGGTTTGTGAACATATTCTCTGAATGGATGGTGAGTCTTTGGAAATTTCTTCCTGAAAAGGTGGGGGAGGCAGAGTCCTTGAAAATTGTTAAGACAAAAGTAGATAGTCATTCCACCCCTTGCTTATCAATAATCTCTCAGGGATGGGCAGAAATGTGGATTTGAAGTTACAATCAGGTTAGCCGTGATCTTACTGAATGGTGGAACAAGCTCAATAGGCCAAGTGGCCTCCTGCTACTCTTAATTCATATGTATGTTTGAGTACGGGATACAGGCTGGCATCTGTGGGTTGAGCAGAGAACAATGTCAGTGGTCTCTCAATGTCTAGATTAACACATGCTATCAGGTGACAAATACTGCAACACTCCCAGAAGAAAGAAAATGCCATAAATCGAGAAGAGTCAGTTTGTGTGAGTGGGAACATGGTAGGGAATGACATGAGGGTGGATAAACTTCAGCAGGGCCAATTCTGGCATTTGAAACTTTGGAAGAGTCACATTCCCTTTGTGTTGTTGCTCTAGTGCAATAACCAGTATGGTACGCTGGTGCAAAAACAGAAATTGCTGGAAAAGCTCAGCGGGTCTGGCAGCATTGGCGGAGAGAAAGCAGAGTTCGTGTTTGGGGTCCAGTGACCTTTCCTCAGAACTGGTGTTCTGTTCTGTGCTAGGAACACCTTCTTACGGTTAGTAAGCAAGCTGCCTGAGTGAAAAGTCTCTCTTCTAGTTAAACACAATTTCCGAGCCCTGATGTGCATGCTTTGTAGCTCTGCTCTCATGTAAGTCACTTTGAGTCCTTTACTTAAACAAGTACTTAAATTTTAGCCTCACTAATGGCTAAACCAGAAAGGCATCATTGCATTGCTCATCCTTGGAATTGACCACAGTTAGATCCATTAAGACAGCAGCTTCATAAATCAGCTACTCTGTATATAGATAGGTTGCTGTGCAAATGACATTGGCTGCATGTTTGGGCAGCCTAGGTGGTAACTAAATGTTTTACTGCTGTCACACTAAGATATTCCACCAATATGCTGCCCCAAAATAGTAACATGTTGTAAACGGGAGGGATATGCAATTAGTTACAGAAGTTAGGGAAGGAAATTCGAGTCTCCAAGAATATGCAAGTATACTTTGGCTTGTGGGGTGACTCATTTCGGATATTTTGATTCGCCAACAATAGATTGAAAATTAAGTGTGTAGAAAACGATGCCAGGCTGTGCTGCCTTTTACTTGTAAGACATTTGCAAGCTGTGAGTACGCTTACATGTGAGAAAGTTCCCAATGAAATCCTACCTTAAAGATAAAGTCAGCAATGCATGAAAGTCTCATGACATCTATCCAGGGTGGCACACACACGCTGATTTTGTTGACTGTGTTTCTTTTGGGGGGGGGCTGCTTGTTTGGTAGTAGTTTCTCTTGTTTAACCTGATGACATGAGAGCTCATGTGGAAGCTTGGGAATAGCAGGGGGCAGTGTGGTGAGGGTGAGTGTGCAATGAGGGGTTAGGAGGCGTTGTAGAGAAGCTGGTGGTGAAGGTAAGAAAATAAGGGGCCTAAAAGGCCAATGTCAGTCCTGTTGAAATGGAGGAGCTTGCATTGTGACAATTATTGCTGTTGCATGTGCCCTCCGATAATATCCTTCACAGCATGCTGAGTGTCAGCTGAATCTGAAGGTTCAGTCGCTTCCCACCAAGTGGGCAGGGCAACTCTGGACACTATCAGAAATATTTAATAGAGAATGAACCAAATCAAAAGCGCAATATTACTTCTTCCACATCAAAGAAATGTTCCAAAGACCCCTGTAACCATCAAAGTGTGCCAACCATGAGGTATGATGACACAAGGACAGGTAGGAAGGTTAGTTGTGAAGAGTACATAAGTTACAAAGAGAGGTTGATAGGTTGAGTGAGTGGACATAAATCTGTTAAATGGAGTCTCGTGTGGGACAATGAGAAATTCTCTATTCAGCAGGATAAATAAAAAGGAAGCATATTGACAGAATGGTGACAGATTGCAGATCTCAGGTGCAGAGGGATCTAGTGTCCTTGTGCATGAATTGTAAAGGTTAGTATACTAATCCACCAAGTAATTAGGAAAGTTATTAGAATGCTGCATTTATTGCGATGGGAAATTGGATATAAAAATGGGAGGTTATACTTAAGTTTAATAGGGTGCCAGTGAGGGGACTGTTGATACTGTATCTGGAGTACTGTGTACAGGATTGGCTTTCTCTATTTAAGGAAGGGTGTAAATGCACGTCAGAGAAGGTTTATTAGACTAATTCCTAGAATAAATGGGTTGATTTACAAGAAATATATTTAGGCTGGTCAGTATCCACTGGAGGGAAAAGTAAGAGGTCACTTGATTGAACTACATAGGATCCTGAGGTTTTCTTAGAGTATGTGGGAATCTAGAAGACGTGGTCATGGTTTTAAAGTAAGGGATCGCCCATGTCAGACTGAAATAAGGAGAACATTTTTCTCAATAGGCCTGTGAGTCATTTAACTCTCTTCCTCAAAAAACAGTGGAACCAAAGTCCTTGAATATTTTTAAGACAGATGGAGATAAATTCTTGATAAACGAGGAGGTGAATGGTGGCTAGGAATGTAGAATATTGAATGGCCTCGTGCTGACTATACAAAGTCACTTTCTTTATCCTGTCTGTGTTGATTATACCTGCATTGCAGCCTCACTGATTATTCTCATTATCTCTCGATCTCATCTCCCTTTCAAATCACCTATATTTGTCTTTTGACCTCATTTATGGAATTAGGAGAAAGTGAGGACTGCAGATGCTGGAGATCAGAGCTGAAAAATGTGTTGCTGGAAAAGTGCAGCAGGTCAGGCAGCATCCAAGGAGCAGGAGAATCAACGTTTCGGGCATAAGCCCTTCTTCAGGAAGAAGGGCTTATGCCCGAAACGTCGATTCTCCTGCTCCTCGGATGCTTTCTGACCTGCTGCGTTTTTCCAGCAACACATTTTTCAGCATATGGAACTCCTTGGTAACTGCTTGTACATTTCCATAACTGACCCACTAAATGAGACAGATTCCCCCTCTTCTCTGTTTGTCTCCTAACTTCCTAATTGTGAGCTTAGCCCTGCTATTTGACCTCCTTTATCACGCCAAATGCATTGCTCGGACTAACTTTGGCAATGACCTTTGTTCTCTCGAAAACATTCTCTTCAAAGTCCTCGTGATGAAAAAGCCCAGCTTGTCCTTGCACAGATGTAAACTCCTGTGGGTTGGGAATCTGAAATAAAACAGCAAATACTCAGCAGTATCTGCAAGCTAACCAGGATCAGAGTTATTATTTTAGGTAGCTATTGCTCCATGCCCAAAGGTTCCAGACCTAACATAAGAGGCTGGATTAGAAGTCTTTTTAATCAACCAGTCAGTCACATTATGACACGTCTCTTGAGCAGGTAGGATCTGAACCCAGGCTTTCTGACCCAGAGGTAGGGGCACTACCACTGCACCACATGTGGGCAGCACGGTGGCCCAGTGGTTAGCACTGCTGCCTCACAAGTCACATTATGACACGTCTCTTGAGCAGGTAGGATCTGAACCCAGGCTTTCTGACCCAGAGGTAGGGGCACTACCACTGCACCACAAGTAGAGACCTCTTGGGCTGGATGATATGCTGAGGCCAACCTCCCTGCAGCCCAGTGTAAGTGTTACAGTGCCTCTTCCTGGCTGGCTCATACTTTAATTAATTTTTCACCCCTTTAATGTGTGTGACTTGGGATATCTGTCAGGCTTCAGAAGGATTTCCTATTTACAAAGCTCGCAGTCGGAGGTCAGCAGCTCTGTGCTGCTCCAGGATCGGTGGACACTGCCAGTACTGCAGGTGGTCCACAGGGAAGTGTAGCCAGATGCTTGAAAAACGGAGGGAAGTCCAGGATCTTATTGCGTGGACTCTCCCACAGGGGAAACAATCTTTCTACATCTACCCTGTCAAGCTCTCTAAGAAACTTGTATGTTTCAATAAGGGTGACTTCTCTTTCTTCTCATTTCTAATGAGAAATTCCCAAGATAGGTGTGTTATTGATTGTTAAGGGGTTCAATGTTTACTTGGAGAACACAAGAGAATGGGGTTGAGAAACATAACATGATTGAATGGCAGAAGGTTATTGTTCAAAGGTGGGGAGGAACAAGTGTCCAAAGGGACCAGGGTGTCCTTGTTCATGAGTCACTGATAGCCAGCATGCAGGAGCAACTATCACTAAAGAAGGCTATTGGTATGTTGGCCTTTATTGCAAAGGGATTTGAATACAGGAATAATGAGTTATGTAGCAGCTTGGTGAAACCTCATTGAGTGTATTGTGACCAGTTTGCTCCTGTTATTTAATGGTTTTCTCCACAGGGAGAGTGCAGCAGAGGATCACCAAATCACTGTGATTGATTTCCAGAGTCTAATGAGTCAAGAATACGAACATAGCACAGGAAAGTAGTGTTGGGGTAGTTGATCAATCATGATCTAATTGAACAGTAGAGCTAGCTTGATGGCCTGCTCCTGTTCCCATGTTCCTATGATTGTGTACCTCACACAAAATTCATTCAGTGTTTAGCATTTTGGGAAATAAACTACACAAATGCAAATTCTTTCTTTCAAACAGACATGGTAAAGGATGCCCCTCTCAGTAAAGGACCTGATCAGGTGTATCCTAGAACTCTGTGGGAAGCTAGGGAAGTGATTCCTGGGTCCCTTGTTGAGATATTTGTATCATCGGTAGTCACAGGTGAGGTGCCGGAAGACTGGAGGTTGGCAAACATGATGCCACTCTTTAAGAAGGGCGGTAAAGACAAGCCAGGGAACTATAGACCAGTGAGCCTGACATCGATGGTGGGCAAGTTGTTGGAGGGAATCCTGAGGGACAGGATGTACATGTATTTGGAAAGGCAAGGACTGATTAGGGATAGTCAACATGGCTTTGTGAGTGGGAAATCATGTCTCACAAACTTGATTGAGTTTTTT